>NW_019174311.1:1503351-1581767 GCF_002260705.1 Seriola dumerili | reverse complement strand
AAATTAGTGAGGGCCTTAAAATAAAGAGAGTTGCAAGTCAAGTTTGTTCAAGACGCGAGAGAAAGTTGGTAAGACAACAAGGAGGCAAGGCAGCTTAAGGATGCTTGTTGATTGGGAAATGCAGGTAGATTTTGGAGGAAAGCTTGTTGTTCCCCAGGAAATAGCCAGCTAAGCTAAGGCCTGAAATAGTCTTGTGGTCTAGGAGTAGAATGAAAGTATATTTCATAGAGCTGACTGTTCCGTGGGAGGCTTCAGTTGAAGAAGCATATGAAAGTAAAAAGCTCAGTATGTAGAGTTAGGGGCAGAAGCAGAGCAGTGAGGATGGAAAGTTAGGATTTGTCCAAGTGGAAGTAGGATGTAGAGGATTGTTAGCAAGGTCTGTTGTTTCTTTGGTGGAGGAGTTAGGAGGAAGTGGATAGAGTGTGAGGAAAATAGTAAAGGACATGTCAGATGAGGCAGCAAGAATCCAGTCAGTGGATTTGGATGAGAAGAAATAATGGTAGCTGGGGGCCAGCAGCGGGGGAGCACTTAGGATAGACAGACTCTTAGAGAAGCAAGGAAGAAATCAGGAAGAAGAAGTGTTTTTAAGTGTGGGGTGTGGCCTGTGTGAGCCTCTTTGAGACCATGCGGTTAGTCCAGGTGAGGGTGCCTTTCACTGTTTGTTTGCATTGTTTGAATTTGGTTTGTAGTGTGTCTTGGCTGTTTAGGTGAGTTTTGTTTATTAGGTGAGTTGTTGGAGAGTAGGGGGGTGGGGGGGTGGGGGGGTAGAGCACAGCCTAATCGGCGGGGAGAGTTTAGCTCAAAAAGACATCTCTCCTTGACTCTACCTCCCTCATTCAAAATGGCCGCCACTTTCTCCAACTGGTTAGGGGAGTTTGTTTGCTGAATCTGCTAGTGTGTTTTGTCCGAGTTGATGGATGTTGTTTTGTGGTAGCATAGGCAAGATAAAGGAGAAAATAGTCGTGGTGTGAGGAGCAGTGATGGCTGGCATTAGGGGAGAGACTCTGGGATGCCAGTTATCACTGTCTAGCCTTCCTGGAGGTGTCGTGGGACCAACTAGATGAAACACTGGTGAAAGGAGGTTCCCAACTGATGACCCCAAAGATATGTTAGTTATCACTGCTCATTAGTCTGTATAGCCAAATTAATAGTTATTCATAGACTTAGGATGTAAGCTTAGGGAGCTATTCACTGAGTCTGGTCCATTTTCTGTAGCACAAGTTTCTTGTGTTTACCTTAAATTTATGTGAAATTATGTAGATTATGTGTTTTTCAATTGGTACTAGCTAACGTTGCCAGTGAAGGGCAAATTGATAAGCATTTTAGCTGTGTCCAGATACTTACCATTATGCTAACGTTAGCTCTAAGGTAACTTACAGCTGGTGCTGTCGTTGGTGTTAGGTTCATAGACTGTAACATTATCAGCGGTCTGTGGACAATCTTTTTTTCTCAACATTTGGCCCACAGTTGCCTGAGAGGTTGAAATTTGCCATGGAAGTCAATGTTGTTGGGTCTGAGCTCTACCTCATGAGCTGGACACCAACTATGTTGAATTTCGGTTGTCTATGAATTTATTGGCTATCATAAATTAAGAAAATATTAATATTAGAAATATTAATGTTAAATAATAACTTTAAAATGAATTAAGGTTCACGGGGCACCAGCCTAAACAAATAGGCAAAATAGCCAATATAGTTTTAGTCTCAAATTATTACCATTAATCTGGAACTCTGATTAACAATTAGCTTACTAACTATAACCAAACTACCAAATCAACAGTAAGTTAAGGTTGAAGGATTTGGAATTCTACAAAGTAGAGGTTGGCAACATTCACGCTTGTGCAACATTAAACACACCAGTAGTTGTACTTAAAGGCATTTATTTTACCATGGAGCAGAGTAAAACACAATGTCTGATCTAGTATATACAGTGTGTTATGTGGTGTGTGGTGTGTGTTTGTGGGTGTGTTTGTGAGGACACAAACAAAGGCAAGATGGCCGATTCAAAGTGGTCACTGTGACCACATGACCTGAACACAAGAAGACTACACAAGATGGCGGTAAACAAAAACTACTCAAATGGCCGCTGGACCACCTGGGGTGTGTGAGAGGGAAGGTGTGAGTTTCTTTGTTAGCCTAGCTCATGTAATCTAAAGGTACCAGGTTAGAGGGGGTGGTTAGCTTCATGCAGGTTCTAGAACTGAGACGTACTGCTATGTGTGTGAACATACGAGTACCTGATTAACTGTATGACTGACCACAACCGAAGCAAACATTACAACAACAAGACATCAATCAACATGTACATTAACAAAGTTAAGAACTTCTGTTGCTTAGTTATGCTGTGCTGTGCTATGCTGTGAAAGGTTAGGCCCAGTCAGTTAACGTTACCCAGTCCTGGAAACAATCAAAGAGGTCCTTTCCAGTGTTGTTGTAAAGTCCAGTGAGTTAGGAGATTTCCTAGTGGAGTAAAGTCCTGTCTGGCTGTGTTGCTTTGCAGTTATCTCCTTTGTTCTCCTCACAGAGTTAGCTGTTCCATGCTAACTCTGCTACAACTCCTGTTGCTTGGAAAATCAGCTGGCCTTGTGTCGTAGCTGCTGATTCTGAAGAGGATTTGGTTCACTCACAGTTAATCCGAAGCAGGTCGCTGCTATTGAGGAGAAGAGTGTTTGCAGGCTGCTGGTAGCGGGCTGGCGAGAGAGCTGGTTCCTCAGGTAGCAGGGCTGACCTGGGCTGGGGCCTTGTTGCCCTTTGAAGAACTGAAAGGAGAGAGCTGGAGCTGCTCTCCAGAGCAAGCCAAAGGAGAAGAGAGAGAGAAGAGGAGAAGGAGATCTGGTTTTGTTTAGTGACACCCTTGGGGGTCACATGTCACACGCTGACCTCACTGGCTGGCCAGTAAGGTCCGTGGGGGGAAGGGTCGTCCCCAGGTGTGAACGGTGAGGAACTGTGGAGTGTGAGTTCCTTTGTCCAGTGGAGCAAAGAAACATTTGGTCTCTTGAATGATTGAGTCCCAACAATGTTATGCTTGCGGCTATTACAGACTCCCGCTTTTTTCTCCTCTTTGAAGTGACATCGCCTGTGTAGTGGCTGTTGAGTGTTTTGAGAAAAACGCGGTGCCTGATTTTGCATGCCAGGACATACTGTATTTCAGGCCAAAGTGTCATATTTACCTTAGTTAAGTTATACTGTTCATTTGTTGATGATTATAATGTTATGGCTGTTTGACCAGTGTTAAAAGATGTACTCCCGTTACATTTGTGGAACATCTGTTCAGTCAGTAAATACATATGTTGTGCTGTCCAGCAGGCTGAGCCAAATATGTCCAGTGGTCCTGAAGTCCCGAAGTTGAGTGGTCCTCAGCTGAATCCTTGACATTATTACTTTTCTAGGTAAGATATACAACTCTAGAAAAAGTAAATGATGATTACATTGTGAATAAATAAATACATTTTTAAAAATTTTTCTTTTTTAACGTGTTAGGAGATTGGGCTTGGCCCATTTAAAAGCTACCAAGTTCACCTCAGCGTTGTCCTAGTGTTGGTAGAACCATGAGCCTTCGCTTGGTTCTGTTTCTGTATTCTGTCGGCACATTTCTGATGAGTAATTCCATACAAACACACATTCATACACACTTCCAGTAAATGTTGACTTAAAGGGGACATATTATGCAAAATGCACTTTTCCATGGTTTTCTATCAGTAATATGTGTCCCTGGCCTGTCTACAAACCCCCTGTAATGTTGTGGGTATTCAGTCTTACTGTATACTATAAAGGACCAACTCGGACGCTGTCGTGAGCTTAACTTTTTACTGCTCGTTAACTGCTTTGTCCAAACGCATATTAACAACCGTTACCTGTCACAACTGCTTTGCGCATGCGCGCATCCCCACAGGTCTTAAAGTAATAAAACACATTTCTTTCATCACATCTCCCCCCTCTGGAATATTCCACCTAAAGGTTTCTTACAGATTCTTAATGTAATTTAATTCTTAACGGTGAATACTTAAACTTCACATTACAACAACCACTGTGCTCATTTATATTTTAGCTTTAGGATTATTTCAAAATCTTGTTTAACATTCAACCAAACATTTTCTATAACGTACAACATAAATATCAAAGATAACCATCTTTGTCTTGCATTGTCCTCTGACTAGCTTATGACTGGTATAAATGCAGTCTCTTATTTAGCAAAATATACATTACTGAAAAATTTCCATATCATCCTTCAACTCTTAACAAATCATCAACAGTACTATTCACATCTCCCCCCCCTTTTTTTCAGAGGAAGAATCAGTCCTTAACATTACAACTCCAGCCTGACAACCGGCTTGCTCACTCTGCCAGAGCGAGTAACAACAGTCCCTTGAGTCTGAGTGGCAGCTGCCTCAGTCTTGATGTCTGGAGCAACCTGGCTGGGATTATTATCGAAGGATCCGGGTGTATTTGGTATTGCCAGCAGATGGCGCCTGTTTCTCCTGTACTGCTCACCTGTGGCTGTTTCCACTATGTAAGACCTGGGAGTGGAAGCAGGGCTGCAGACAACAGCTGGCTGAGCCCATTGTCTTTGTCCATCCAACTTTGTGAGGACGGGGTCCCCTGGGTTTAAGGGGTTTAGAGTCCTCACCCCGTTTCGACGGTTGTAGTAGAACGCCTGCTTCTGTTTGGCTGAGGCGTCAGCTTGTCTGACATCTTTCTCGTTCGGCCAGTTCGGCCTCAGATTGTCCTGTAAAGTGGGCAAGGTTGTTCTGATCTTCCTGCCCATTAGCAGTTCTGCTGGACTGGCTCTAGTAGAAGAGGAGGGTGTGGCTCTGTATGTCAGTAGAGCTAGGAAGGGGTCTTCCTGTCTCAGTATCCCCTTAGCTAACTGGACAGCCCTCTCTGCCTGACCATTACTCTGAGGATAATGTGGGCTTGATGTCACATGGAGAAAGTCATAATCCTCACTAAACTTCCTCATCTCTGCAGAAGCTAGCTGGGGCCCATTATCACTCACTAACACCTCAGGGATGCCATAACGTGCAAAAGTAGCTTTCAGTCTGGCCACTATCTGACTGCTGGTGGTTGTTGGCAAATGTATAATCTCTAAGTATCTAGAGTAGTAGTCGGATATCACCAAGTAGTTCTGCTTTTTGAACTCACATAAATCTATAGCTACTTTCTGCCATGGCCTGGAAGGCAGCTCACTTGACATTAAAGGCTCCTTCCTCTGAGTGCTCTTGTTTTCTCTACAGAATGTGCACTGCTGCACTTTTGTAGTGATCTGTTCTGACATTTTGGGCCACCATACAGACTGGCTAGCTCTTTCCCTGCACTTTACTAGTCCCTGATGTCCGTCATGGATCTTCTCTAAGATAATCTCTCTCATGGTAGCGGGAATGACTATGCGACAACCTCTAGTGACTAAGCCCTCTACTAGGATTAACTCCCCTCTCACCTGGTAAAAGTCTCTCACTACCTCAGGCACTTTTTCAATATACTCGGGCCATCCATGTCTGATAAAGCCCAAGACCGTCTGGAGCTGTGGATCATCAGCTGTGTGCTGTTTTAGCTCCTCCATCCTCTGCGGAGTGGCTGGCACCTGGCACACTACAGCATCAATGTGTGCTGCCACATCATCATGAGAAGCTCTGTCTCCGAAATGCTGCTCTGGGCTTCTGGACAGAGCATCTGCCACAGCCAGTGTTTTCCCCGGTGCATATTCAGCTATGGCATTGAAACGCATTAGCCTCATCAATAACCTCTGGCACCTGATGGGGACATTGTCCAAGTCTTTACTGTTCATGAGAGGTACGAGAAGGTTTGTGGTCAGTAATAAGTCTGAAGCTATCAAGTCCAAACAGGTATTTCTCAAACCTTTCACAGGCCCACACGCTGGCCAAACACTCCTTCTCGATCTGAGCATACCTTGTCTCAGCATCACTCAGACGTTGGGAGCAGTAGCCCACAGGTTTCCATTGGTCTCCATGTTGCTGAAGCAGGACGCCACCTAGTCCGGTAGCTGCTGGCGTCCGCTGAGACTACAGTAGGCTTGGTGACGTCATAGAAGACAAGTACAGGAGCAGTGGCTAGTGCAGCTTTAAGCTTGTTGAATGCTGTTTGCTGTGCGGGCCCCCATAACCACACTGTCTTCATCTTAGCAGCTCATATAGTGGCTGACCAACTGTGGACAGCTCTGCTACATAC
Source organism: Seriola dumerili (assembly GCF_002260705.1). NCBI lineage: Eukaryota > Metazoa > Chordata > Actinopteri > Carangiformes > Carangidae > Seriola > Seriola dumerili. Next base: position 1,575,582 of record NW_019174311.1, on the reverse strand, counting down.
TTTGCCAGATAATTGACCATCCCAGAAACCTCTTTAGCTCAGTCACATTCTGAGGTTGGGGAAAATTCTCTATCCCCGTTACCTTTTCTGGGTCAGGACGATCCTGTCTCATCGATAATGTGACCCAGGAAGCGGACCTGTTTCTGCTTTAACTTGCATTTTGCCTCATTCAGCTTGAGACCTGCTGCTTCAATGACTCTCAATGCCTCTGCTAGGCGCTGGTCATGGATTTCCTCATTTTCTCCGTGTATGAGGATTGTCATCCATGTACACTTCTGTCCCTTCGAGACCTGTCAAGGTTTCTGCCATTTCCTTTGGAAGATTTCGGGAGCACTTGTTATCCCAAAGGGAAGGCGGCGAAAGGCGTATCTCCAAATGGGGTGATAAAGGTGGTTAACTTCCTGCTGTCCTCATGCAGGGGAATTTGGTAAAATCCACTTGCTGCATCCAATGATGTGAACACTTTGATCCGGCCAGCCTTGGCATGATTTCCTCTGCAGTGGGTATTAACATATTTTTCACGTTTCACCGCTCTGTTCAGCTTCCTGAGGTCTGCACAGCAGCGAACCTCTCTCTTATTGGGCTTGAGTACCGGTACCATTGCAGCACACCACTCTGTCGGCTGAGTAACTCTCTCAATAATGCCCTCATTTTCCATGCGCTGCAGTTCTTTCTTTACCAGTGGTACTAGTGCAGAGGTATCCGCCTGGCTGTCTGCACTGCATATGGCTGAGCATCCTCTTTTAAGGCGATTTTCACAGGCTCTGTTTTCAGCAGTCCACCTGAGCCGAAAACACTACTGACCTCGTCCACTCGCCGCACTAGACCCATGGCCACAGCTTCAGGGCGGCTTAGTAGGCAGTTTCCTTTCCCTTTTATCACGTACACTGGGAATGTATACAGTCTCTCTTTATAACTGGTGGTGGTCTGGAACATTCCAGTGCACCTGATGTCGCCTCCTGGGCTTAGGAAGTTGTGTGTCTGGAGGATCTAGTTGTACTTTTGATTTAATCTTTTTAAATATCTTTTCATTAATAACTGTAGCATCAGCCCCTGTGTCGATTTTAAAGGCTATTGGTTTGTCATATATGTTTAAGCTAACAGTCCAATTATCCTGGCTATCCTCTCGTCCCACTTCTCCGAGGAAGTATATCTGTTTCCTCCTTCAGTAATTTCACTTACAGCTTTTGAGTGGCATTTCACGTTCCCAGTGTCCCTTTCTGTGACATTTGTTGCATTTACTTTGCAGAGCAGGGCACCTTCTCTCTTCAGAGTGCCGTGGCTTTCCGCATCTCCCACATTTCCCATGGTCTCCCATATTTGGGTCGTCGGACCGGTGTTCCCACGCTGCTGCCATCTCTTTTTCTTTTGTCGGCTGTCGCGGCGTCTGACGAAATCAACGTTAGCAGGGTCTGGCCTCAGGTTGGTTGGACTGCAGACTGACCTGTTTAGTTATCTCCTCCCGCCTGACGCACTTGCTCTATGACCTGCGCCAACGTCAAGTTTGCCATTAGCTGGAACCGCCGGGAGAGCTCTTTATCTATTATGCCTACCACCAAGCGGTCTCTGAGATGCTCGTCCCGCTTGTCCCAAACTCACAGTACTCCGCCAGCTCGTACAGTGTCCGGATGTACATCTCCGCTGTTTCGCCTGCCTGCTGGTTCCGTTGATAAAAACATGCTCTTTCATGTATGATGTTGCGTCGAGGGAATGAAATACTCATCAAACTTCTTTAATATGAGTTCGTAGTCCTTTTTCTGGTCTTCTGCCGTGAACACGAATGAGCTGAATATCTTTTCTGCTTCACTCCCCATCGCGTATATCAGCGAGCTTACTTGAATCTCCTCGTCGTCTTTGTTCAGCTTCGTTGCTAACCTGAAGCGCGAAAATCTCTGTTTCCACTCGGCCATTCCGCGGGGCAGTCAAACTTAAACTCGCTCGGGGAGTAAACTGCGGCATCGTTACTCTTGGCCAGATCCCACTTCTGACACCATGTAATGTTGTGGGTATTCAGTCTTACTGTATACTATAAAGGACCAACTCGGACGCTGTCGTGAGCTTAACTTTTTACTGCTCGTTAACTGCTTTGTCCAAACGCATATTAACAACCGTTACCTGTCACAACTGCTTTGCGCATGCGCGCATCCCCACAGGTCTTAAAGTAATAAAACACATTTCTTTCATCACACCCCTCTAATATCACTACAGTCTAAGTAATTCTTCGTTTTTCTTGCGCCACCTTTCAGAAAATGTGTGCTCACACAGGCCAATTGGAGATTTTCCCTTGATGTCGTCATGAAGGGAGATGACACCTCCCCCCAGAGTGGTGTGACACTCCCCGAGCATCCCGCCTTCTGAGTCCGCCTTGCAGCCGCTATCGTTTACTCCCTCGCATCATGGCTCCGATAAAACTGTGTTGAAGGTACGAGCGAAGCATGCTAGTTGCTCGGTTGTTGACTGTACAAAACAACACAGAAGTCTTTTTAACCCCTACGTCCGAGGATCTGAAGACCCAGTGGATTTGTTTTATTTTATTTTTGATGGAAATGTACCCGCTACAAAAACCAATTTCACTTCGGACTGCTTTCTCAACGAGGGCCAGTACAATGCGGGATTCGCACATTCTGAAGATAAAGCATTGGATCAGCACCGACTGTCTGAGACCCAACTTAAAACTTGGGAGCTGTAAGTTTACCATTTTATGTTGCTTTACTGTATGTACACACTGTTGCATGTGTTGTTAGCATAGCAGCTAATGTGGCTAACGTTTTGCCTCGTCCACATAGCCGGGTATAGGCCGGTACAGATTGTATGCAATTCTGCTGCTTGGTATCGCTGTGTGACGTTGATTAGAGCCAACCTGCTAACTTTATCACACTTGAAAGGCATTTTAGCTGTCTGCAAAGTCAAGCCGGTAAAATTCAGACTAAACAGGCTTTGCAGCGATAAGCATAGGTGTCTGGCTTGTTTGTTAGTGCTGTGAAAGTTAGTATTGAGAGTCATGCCTTATGAATGGCCGTTTTAACGTTTATATCATGTTTACAGATACAGTGCCTGTGGGGAATATCTAGATAAGAGCACCAGTTACAGGGAATAGTGAAAGGGGATAGTCTGTGTTGGGACTCATCATTCAAGAGACCATATGTTTCTTTGCTCCACTGGACAAAGGAACTCACACTCCACAGTTCCTCACCGTTCACACCTGGGGGACGACCATTCCCCCCACGGACTTACTGGCCAGCCAGTGTGGATCAGCGTGTGACATGTGACCCCCAAGGGTGTCACCAAACAAAACCAGATCTCTGGCCCTCTTCTCTCTCTCTTTCTTCTTGGCTTGCTCTGGAGAGCAGCTTCTGTTCTCTCCTCTCGGCTCTTCAAAGGGCAACAAGGCCCCAGCCCAGGTCAGCTCTGCTACCTGAGAGAAACCAGCTCTCTCGCCGCCCACTACCAGCAGCCTGCAAAACGCTCTTCTCCTCAATAGCAGCGACCCTGCTTCGGATTAACGGTGAGTGAACTAATCCTCTTCAGAATCAGCAGCTACGACACAAGGCCAGCTGGTTTTCCAAGCAACAGGAGTCATAGCAGAGTTAGCATGGAACAGCTAACTCTGTGAGGAGAACAAAGGAGATAACCGCAAAGCAACACAGCCAGACAGGACTTTACTCCACCAGGAAACCTCCCAACTCACTGGACTTTACACCAACACTGGAAAGGACCTCTTTGCTTGTTCCAAGGACTGGGTAACGTTAACTGACTGGGCCTAACCTTTCCCAGCACAGCATAGCACAGCACAGCATAGCTAAGCAACAGAAGTCTTAACTTTGTTAATGTACTTGTTGATTGATGTCTTGTTGTTGTAATATTTGCTTAGGTTGTGGTCAGTCATACAGTTAATCAGGTACTCATATGTTAACACACATGGTAGTACGTCTCAGTTCTAGAACCTGCATGAAGCTAACCACCCCCTCTAACCTGGTACCTTTAGATTACATGAGCTAGGCTAACAAAGAAACTCCACCTTCCCTCTCACACACCCCAGGTGGTCCAGCGGCCATTTTGAGTAGTTTCTTTTGTTTACCGCCATCTTGTGTAGTTTTCTTTGTTCAGGTCATGTGGTCACAGTGACCACTTTGAATCGGCCATCTTGCCTTTGTTTGTGTCCCCACAAACACACACACAAAACACACACACACATACACACACCTGTATATACTAGATCAGAGTGTTTTACTCTGGCTTCATTGTAAATAAATGCCTTTAAGTATAACTACTGGTGTGTTTAATGTTGCACAAGCATGAATGTTCGCCAACACCTCTACTTTGTAGAATTCCAATCCTTCAACTTTAACTTACTGTTGATTTGGTAGTTTGGTTATAGTTAGTAAGCTAATTGTTAATCAGAGTTCCAGATTAATGGTAATAAATTGAGACTAAAACCATATTGGCTATTTTGCCTATTAGTTTAGGCTGGTGCCCCGTGAACTTTAATTCATTTTAAAGTTATTATTTAAATTAATATTTTTAATATTAATATTTTCTTAATTTATGATAGCCAATAAATTGATAAACAACCGAAATCCAACATATTTTGGTGTCCAGCTCATGAGGTAGAGCTCAGACCCAACAGTTTGTAATACACAATTCTTGTGTATTACAACTGTGTTATTCTAGCTATTTGCAGCATTTACAAGCTATTGACAACCCAATTTGAACATAATTGAGTGCATTTGTTGTTATCATTTTTGCACCGCTTGCAGCTGTTTCCATAACTACACATTTGAGGAGATGTTGGTGTAACCTCTGTTTCCTCTGTTCAGGCCAGCACATCAAGTGCACTTATACAGCTTCCTGCAACAAGGGATGTTGCATGCCAGACTGACCCACTGGAGACGCGTACGGTAGGCACACAGTTATCCTTGAGGACTCTTCAGCCTCACATCAGAAGTACAGGTCTGTAGCCATCTGAAGTGCATCTATCTTTTGATAAACCTACCAGTCATTTATCAGTCTTGGAATGCTTGCAGGTAAATGAAGCTGTGGTTACTTAGAACTTGTGAGAGTGTGTAGGCAAGGTTTCTGTCAACATTAAACATCTTTGATTTTGTCTTTACTGTACTCCAGACTCTACCTGGCTGCCATGACTACAAAGAAAAATGCTGACCGACCACAAGCCCAAACAAAAGAAGGTGAACCACGTTCAAGGTCCAATTTCCAAAGGGCCATGAAGGGAGAATGCAGAGCTACACCAGTTAAGACTGAGCTGACATTCTGTAAGTGTTATATTATTTTATTTTTCAACCAAAAAATGTTTTGTACACATTGTATTTAAGTATTGCACGTATAATGTTATGACAGTTCCACCAACAACAAAATACAATAAAGGAAATGTCAGGAGGTAGTTAGAAACAGACTTTCAGTCATTGTTTTGAAAAAAAAAAAAAAAAACAACAAAAAAGTGAAAAATGTAAACAAAATCTTTGTGTTTTATGCAAACAGGGAATGTGGTGGACTCATATTTGAAAAAGTCTTTTTTGACCTGGGACCATACACAGAAGCTGCTTAGGCCATCCCCATCCCAGAGGACCTCACTGCACAGTTCGAGTGGCCTGAGAAGGAGTAGGTCATATCCAGCTATGTGTCCCGGTTCTATCATGGGCCAGTCTAAAACCCCACGTACTGGGGCTGTGGCATCAGGAAACTCGGCACTGATGCGTAGGACCAGGCAGGCTGGAATGACGACCCAGATTCTACGACAAGGAAGCCCCAGCACCAAGCCCACAAAGCTCCTATAGGCTAGATACCTGTTACCGACTAAAACAACTGGACAGGGCATTTAGTCTTGCAAACATATATCTATGTTGTGTCTCACAATTTTTTTTATGGATCCAGTGAATCTTACAGCTTTTTTATTATCACTGATTATAAAGTGCCTCATTTGATGTAAATAAATGCTTGATCGTTACTAAAGAAATGACTCCTCTGAATTCATATTATTATATGCACACTATCTGCTGATAGAAAAAGCTTTACAAATCAAAGAGCAGCTAAACTAATTTATTTGAGGGTGTGTTACTCCATTTGTGCTGTGTTATTACCATTGTAAAATTATATGCACTGAAGTAAAACAAGACGGCCTAACATCTTTTATTTAGACTGAAACTATATGTTTTTACAAAGAAGCAAAACGTACTGGTGTATTCTCTCAACCGTAAAGAACCATAGTCAGCGGGTACATGTTGCAGGCATTCTGGAGGGAGTACACATTGAGGCAGAGCGGCTCCAAACCAGGATGGCCTACCATACATGGTAATCTTCCTTGATCTCCCATAGCCGTCTGGTAACCTACAGTGAATTACAAATGGTAAATGCTATGGTTTATTATAAATGTAATTGAAACAAATTACTGATTAGTTTGTCTAGTGAGAATGCTACCTGTGGTATCTCCTAGCAGCAGATATTCTCAGCCTCTGTGGGCATGGTTGCACAGTTTCCACAGGAGCACCTATCCAAAATATAGAGAAAAATGGTAACATTCACCAAAATATAAAGCTTATGAAATTCAAAAACTGACAGACAGTGGAGCTAAGGAAGAAGTATGCTTGGCTACATATCAAGCGCATATAACATAGGTAATTTATAATATGTCACTTATTGCATATACTGTGGAGCTTGACAACAGTGTAGTGTAGAAAACTGCACAGTTTAGTCTTTTACTAAAGATTAATGTTGCTAATCAGACATGTTTATGCTGATTTACAGCTTTTTATTATAATGCAAAAATAATTTATACATAAAAGGAAGATGTTATGATGAGCATCTCTGCTCAAAACATGGAGAAAAATTAATAAAAATCAAAATGATTTACTTTGTCAGCATCTATTAAAATATCTGACTAGTATTGACATTGAACACCTGCAGCAGTCCACATACAACAAACATTTTCATAGACTGTAAAAGTGTATCTAAGGAGGCATGATAGATAACTACATTACACAATTCACAATAGTGCTTATTTACCAAAAGAGCTCTCAGTAATGACGAGACAGTAACAGTTAGCATTAGCTACCTAGCTACATGTTAGTAACTGTGTGCCAGCACACATCAACAAACTGAAAATGTAAAGTCAAAATACACAAAATTGGTTACCAACCATTCAGAAACGTCCTGCTGCAGTTGTAGAGAACTTCTTCAGCAGCCTCTCCTTCTGGGTCAGATTCTGGATAAAAGTTGTGTGGTTGAACCAAAGCGCTTCCGACGCCCGGTTGCCGGTCACGGTCACCGTAAACATTAGAGCATGGTGCCAGAAGCCCAAGCCGCATCCCCTTCTGGAGAGGGGTGTGGTCAGGCACAGCTCATTTTCATTTAAAGCTACAGACCAAGAAACAGCCTGTTCTATTGCATATCAGGTCAACACGCCACCGTATGGGTCACTCTCTCCGAGGGTGAGCTGTTTCAGGAGACAATTAGAAAATTAACACCTCCGCCCTTTGGGCGCAATCAGAGCCTACAAATACAGCTGCGCGATCACCTGCCCAGTCTCTTTTTCTCCTCCTGGAGCGGGGTGTGTGAGTATGGTTTTCAGATTGAGACGAGATATTGTGTGATATTGGGAGATTGGTTCATCTGCCTTCTTCTTACAGAAACTGCTTATTGCTTGCGGTAAAGAGAAGAAGAGTGTGCGGATGTTTTTTTTGGATTTTGGATCTTTGTGTGGCGCTGCGGAGAGCCTCTTTTCCCAGGAGGGAGAACGCTTCCTCACGGCTGTACTGTTGTAAAAACAAAAAGAAAACGAAGGTAAGGTGCCTTATCTGTTCCAGCTGAGAGAAGCCGCTGCGTCCGGGAGGTCGCACGCTACCTGAGGCTTTGTTTCATTCCCTTGTGTCACCTTGCGTCCGCTGGGCGGTCTTGGCTTGCCAGACCATGTCACAGGACGGCGAGGGTTTTTGCTCTCCATCCCTTGCCCTGGGCCAGGCCCATCAGCTGGGTGAGCTGGAGCCGCAGGTGGTGTGTGATCTGCCGCTTGAGGAAGGGAGGCGACGCGCACGGAAGAGGAAGCGCCCGGCGGAGCTTGAGCAGCTACAGCAGCAGGTACAGTCTATGCAGGATACCCTACAGGAGCTGGTGCATGCACAGCGTCCTTTAGGGCTGCATACCATGACCAGGCCAGATCCTGGGGACTGGGATAGGAATCCAGATGTGCTCTCTATTGCAGCCTCTGACAGTTTGGAAGGTCTGCACGACCCCCAGTCCGAGGAGGATGATCAGTCGCTCTCTGACTTGGGGGATGCTTCTGTGCCTGAGCAGTTGGACCCTTCTGATAGAGCTGTGATTGCGAGGGCGGCAGCACGCGCACAGCTGTCCTGCCAAGCTCCGCTTCCAGCTACTTCAGTGTTCGACAGTGGCTCACGGCGGCGCAGGTCAGATGGGCTCCCTGTCCATCCTGACTTTATGTCTGCAGGCATCATGGAGCGCTCCTAGCTCTACAGCCCTTCAGAGGTCCCAGCTGGCCAACCTTACAGGGGTGGATGCTCATGGGGTGGCCACATCCCCCCGAGTGGGCCCCACCTTTGCTATGTTAGCAGGCGCTGTGACAAGGGCTGGCAGGGATGCCACTCACCCTAACAGACGCTGCAGGGCAACTGATAACCAGCTCCGCAGAGCTTATCATGCCTCAGCTCTGGCGGCCAGGTTGGCGTGCACCGATTCCTTGTTGTTGCTTTATTTGGAAGGTCTGCTGCAGAATTTGGCTTCAGCAGCCCCAAGTGATGAGATGGCCGAGATGCTCCGTATGGCAGACATGTTATTGCGAGGGTACCAGTACACATGCCAAAGCCCTTGGTCAGTCGATGGCCTCCATGGTCCAGGCACGGCGCCAAGTCTGGCTGTCGCAGTCTAATCTGTCCGACCAGGACTGCATTGCTGTGCTGGCGGCTCCAGTGGTGCCTGGAAAGGTCTTTGGTCCGCCCTGTGAGGCGGCCTTGGGACAGTCCCGTAGGACGAGGGAGCTGACGCGCTCTGTGAGGTATGTACCACCCTCACACTTGCGCTGGGGTCGTGGGTCCTTTCCGGCCAGCTCTACGGCCTCCAGGGCGCCGCAGCTTGCCACTCGGGATTTCCCGGTGAGGGGCAATCTGGCTCGCCGACGTTCCTTTCGTGATGTCCGCAGTGGAACTGCTCACCTTGGGGGCACCAGGCCTCAGTCAGCTGGTGGTCGGGCCCGTCGCTGACGGTTGCCAGCCTCCGGCCTCACACTTCACTCCTCAGCACCTTGCTCACTGGCGCCAGTGTACTCAGTGCCCTTGGGTGCTAAATACACTGGAGTCAGGGTACAGACTCCAGTTCAGAACCAGACCACCTCCGTTTTTGGGAATCGTTCCTACTTTCCTGCACGACAGGGCAGGTTGTCAGTCCCTCGTGACAGAGGTCGCGGCCCTTCTACAGAAGGGGGCAATAACACCCGTCCCCAGCGGCGAGGCGCACAAAGGGTTTTATTCAACCTATTTCCTGGTTCCAAAGAAGGACGGCGGCCTGTGTCCTATCTTGAACCTGAAGGAGTTCAATCGCTTCCTGAAACGCCTGCCCTTCCATATGCTTCGTCTGTCACGCCTTCTGTCATCTGTAAGGTGCGGGGACTGGTTCACTGCAGTGGACCTGCGCGACGTGTACCTCCACATTCCCATACACAGGGGCCACAGGAAGTACCTCCGTTTTTTCTTTCAAGGCAACGCCTACGAGTACAACGTCCTCCCATTTGGCCTGTCCTTGTCTCCTCGCACTTTCACAAAGTGCATGGAGGCAGCGCTGGCCCCTCTGCGTCGCCAGAGGAGTCATATCTTGAATTACCTGGACGACTGGTTGATTTGGTCCCCAACCGAACATCAGGCTCAGCTCGACACCATGACAGTGTTGAGCCACCTTGAGAACCTGGGGCTGGCTGTAAACAGGGAGAAGAGTTGCCTTATTCCATCCCAGTGGGTGGAATATTTAGGTTTGGTTCTGGATTCGGCCTTGCTCAGAGCTGTCCTGACCCAGAAGAGAACAGTGGTGCTGATGGAGAGCTTGTCACAGTTAACTGTGGGCAAGCACATTACAGTGAAGTGTGCCCGGAGGCTGTTGGGCCTCATGGCAGCAGCAACCCAGGTGGTACCCCTAGGGTTGCCTCACATGCGGCCTCTGCAGCGTTGGCTTGTCGGGCACAGAGTGAGCCCCCACGAGGATGGCCTGAGGGCTATCCCGGTGTCCTCGACTTGTCTTCCGGCAGTGGCATGGTGGACCACTGCCCTGGGCCTCAGGGAAGGTGTTCCGTTGGGTCCAGTGTGTTCAAGGGTGACCATAACTACGGACGCCTCAGAGGCAGGCTGGGGGGCCCTATGGGGGAACCACCCAGCCCGCGGCTGTTGGGGTCCCCTTTGGAGGAGTACTCACATCAACCTGCTCGAACTGGAGGCAGTGTATCGGGCCTTGGTGCATTTCCTTCTGGTAATTTGGGGGAAGCATGTGTTGGTCCGCACCGACAATTCAACCGTGGTCGCTTACATCAACCACCAAGGGGAACTGCGGTCAAGGTCCCTGCACGACTGGACGCACTAAATCCTCCTCTGGGCTCATGCTCAGGGTGTGTTCCTGAAAGGACACGGAATCCGGGAGTTTACAGGTTACATGCCTGGCCCTTGGACGGGAGCCGCCCTGCGGCTTGAGTCCTGCCGTTATGGCTACCCTACAGGCAGCTAGGGCTCCCTGTACCAGAGCGCTTTATGCTGGCTGATGGGAGCTGTTTTGCCAGTGGTGTGCGGAGACAGGCCGGAGCCCAGAGCTCTTGTGGGGCACAGGGGATCCTCTTGTTTTTGCAGTCCCTGTTAGAGAGAGGGCTGACTGAGTCCACCTTGAGGGGCTATGTGGCAGCCATATCTGTTCGTCACATCCCTATTGAGGATAGGACGTTGGGCGCACAACCCCTTATTCGCCAGTTTTTGAAAGGGGCTAGGCGTATCAGGCCATCACGGTCCCCCATGGTCCCGTCATTGAGCCTTTGTCCAGTTTGGGGCTGGAGCTCCTTTCCCTCAAGACGGCTTTTCTTCTTGCCATGTCTTCGGTGAAGCGGGTCTCTGAACTGCATGCCCTGTCCGTGCATCCATCCTGTTTGAGGTTGGGGGAGGAGGGCTCTGCCATTTCTCTCCTGCCTAATCCAGCCTTCTTACCTAAGGTACTCCCTCGGTCTTTCGTGGTGCGGCCCTTGGTTCTGGAGCCCTTTCACCCTCCACCATATGACTCTGTGGAAGCGGCTCGGTTACATTTGCTCTGTCCAGTGCGGTCCCTAAGGGTGTACATCGCCCGTACGGCCCCAATTAGACAGGCTGACCAGCTTTTCGTCTGCTATGGGGGCACCAAGCTGGGCCACGCGCTGTCCAAGCAGCGGTTATCCCGCTGGGTGGTCCAGGCCATAGCTCAGGCCTATGATAGTGCTGGAGTCCCTCCGCCCGGGGGGGTGGTGGCCCACTCCACCAGAGGCATGTCCACCTCTTCAAGGGGGCTCCCTTGGAGGATGTCTGTGCGGCGGCCGGTTGGGCCTCTTCTGGGAACTTTGCAAGGTTTTACAGACTAAATGTTGGTTCGTCAGTAGCCTCTGCTGTCGTGCAAGCAGGCCAGTGAGGCATGTGGTCCCTACCATGCTGAGACATGGCTTCAGGGTTGGTGTTCACCCGGTGGTTTTGTTATTGTGGGCCTTCTTCTGTCCGCAGAAAAGGAACAGAAGAGCTGGCCAGTATTTTCTTTTGCGGTCTTTGGCTGTTGTGCCCCATGGCTTTATTTGTTTATTATTTCTTCAATAAAATGTATTATGATCAGTGAACGGTTGTCCTGAGTGTCTTTCAGCCTCACTGCACCTCCTGCCTGACCTTATTTGCTATATTGTTGACCCATACGGTGGCATGTTGACCTGATATGAAATAGAACGGATGGTTACAGAAGGTAACCAAGGTTTTATGAATAAAGGTCAACACGCCAGCTTGGTTTGTCAGTCAGTAGGCTGGTTCGGCCCCAGTCGGAGAAAAGAGACTGGGCAGGTGATCGCGCAGCTGTATTTGTAGGCTCTGATTGCGCCCAAAGGGCGGAGGTGTTAATTTTCTAATTGTCTCCTGAAACAGCTCACCCTCGGAGAGAGTGACCCATACGGTGGTGTGTTGACCTTTATTCATAGAACCTTGGTTACCTTCTGTAACCATCCGTTCTGAACAGGGCTGAAACAGAGGGGTTTACAGGCATGCTGAAATATAGGATCGGAGTGGATTTTTTAGCAAGAAACTTCAAAGACATGTTTTGGGGACGTCTGAGACTTATTTGACCTTGTTGAAAAGGAGCATAATATGTCCCCTTTAAGTGCTGCACACAGAACTGCAAAGCACAGTATTCCCGCCTTGAACCGGCTGTGTAAAAAGGGGCTTAACATTAAGACTAGTTAGTTGTATGGATCCGCATTAACCTCAGGTGGGTTGAGCTCAAAAAATGAACATTTTGATTAATAACGGATGAATGGATGGAATGTTAAAATGAGGAACATAGTAATTAAATTCTCAAAAATTTTGTACATTGTTATGTTTTGTTGACATGCAAATTATATAGGCACTGGGAGTTTATTCGAAAACTAGATTTTATTTGGCTACCTGTTCATCTGACTACTTGTTAGGTTATATTGTGGGGATGACAGTGGTGCTTTCATAAAATATTTACACAATGAGATTTTTGATAAATAATCATCAGTAGTGTGTAAAGGAAAATAATAGAATAGTCTGGTAAGTTCAGAAAATTATATCACTTTACTTTAATGCAGCCAGAGACAATAGACAACACTATAATATCCATATATTTCCCAGTCCTAAGCCGACCCTACTGGTTTTTATTTTAAGTATTTTGGTGCTGTGAAATATTGTATACCGTTATCATAAAAAATTCTAAAAATATTGTGATATAAATTTTAATAAATATTTCTCATCACAACTTTAGTTTCAATGAAACAACTTTTGATCATATAATAATTGTTTTCTCTGCTCTCTCCCTGATGCTGGTATTAGGTCAATTGCTGCAACTCAGTCCATCCAACCTGGCGAAACCCTTGATATCCACATACAGTAACATTTGCTGCACCCTTGCTGCTCCCTTGCATCAACAGCTACAGGACAGGACAGGAGGAGGCAGCCCCTTGGAAACATTTTGACTAATAAAGTGACACGGGTGTAAGGGTTTGAGGGGTAAAGGGCTGGACCCAAATGCAGCCAACACATGGGAGACGGTGCAGACAGGTTTATTAAACTAAAAAGGCAGACATGAACAGACGACGTGAACTGATGAGGACAAACCCAGAACTAAACAGACGAACCGACACAGACAAAGGGGAGCACAAAGACTATATAGACAAGGGAGGCAAGGGTGATTGAACACAGGTGAAACACATTAGGGCGGGGCAGACAATCACCACACAGAAAACAGGACCAAGACAGGAAGCAAAACACTGAGACACACAAGGAAACAAATTACAAAATAAAACAGGAAGTGCACAAGACAGGGAAGACTAAACTAGACACTAGAAATACCCAAAATACAGAAAACTAAATCAAGAAAATCCAAAAAACCAAAACCCTGGAGCCTCCAGGCTGAGACCATGATATAAAGGACACTTATTAGGCAATGGACTTTTCAAAACCTTGGACTTCTATCTCCCTATGGACTGTAGTAGTAAGCCAGGGTATACCTGGGTTATACAACTCACATTGTATAACCCAAACCGCCTGTTCAACATCAGTAATCTTAACCATCAAGATGATCTGTAAGTATCATACTGAGCACTCATGTATTTTTATAAAAAAAGAAAAAAAAACTTGTTTAATGTTCACAATCTTTTTGGTCATTAAAGTATTACATCCAACTTTTGCCTTGTATGTATTTTTCGTTGATGTTTTTAGTAGTGTAAGATAGTGTTACATAACCAAAGGTCTTTGGGTTTTTAACAAAACAGGCTGAGATACTGTTGTTGGGTCTGAGCACTACCTCATGAGCTGGACACCAAATATGTTGGATTTTGGTTGTCTATCAATTTATTGGCTATCATAAATTAAGAAAATATTAATATTAAAAATATTCAATGAGGTTAGAATTAATAACTTTAAAATGAATTAAAGTCCTCGGGGGAACCAGCTTAAACTAATAGGCAAAATAGCCAATATGGTTTTAGTCTCAACTTTATTACCATAATCTTGGAACTCTGATTAACAATTATCTTACTAACTATAACCAAATTACCATTATCAACAGTAAGTTAAAGTTGAAGGATTGGAATTCTACAAAGTAGAGGTTGCAATATTCACGCTTGTGCAAATTACAACACACCAGTAGTTATACTTAAAGAGCATTTATTACAATAGAGCAGAGTAAAAACACAATGTCTAATCAAAGGCAAGATGGCCGATTCAAATGGTCACTGTGACCACATGACCTGAACAAAGAAGACTACACAAGATAGCAGTAAACAAAGAAACTATTCAAAATGGCCGCTGAGACCACCTGCGTGTGTGTGGGAGGGAAGGTGTGAGTTTCTTTTGTTGGCCTAGCTCATGTAATCTTAAAGGTACCAGTTAAGGAGGAGGTTAGCTTCATGCAGGTTCTAGAACTGGGACATACTACTATGTGTGTGAACATACGAGTACCCAATTAACTATATGTCTGACCACAACCTAAGCAAACATTACAACAACAAGACATCAATCAACAAGTACATTATCAAAGTTAAGACTTCTGCTGCTTAGCTATGCTGTGCTATGCTGTTCTGGGAGAGGTTAGGCCCAGTCAGTTAACTTTACCCAGTCCTTGGAACAAACAAAGAGGTCCTTTCCAGTGTTGTTGTAAAGTCCAGTGAGTTGGGAGGCTTCCTGGTGGAGTAAAGTCCTGTCTGGCTGTGTTGCTTTGCTGTTGTCTCCTTTGTTCTCCTCACAGAGTTAGCTGTTCCCCACTAACTCTGCTATGACTCCTGTTGCTTGCAAAATCAGCTGGCCTTGTATGGTAGCTGCTGATTCTGAAGAGAACTTGGTTCACTCTGAGTTAATCCGAAGCAGGTCGCTTCTGTTGAGCAGAAGAGCGTTTGCAAGCTGCTGTGAGCAGGCCGGCGAGAGAGCTGGTTTCTCAGGTAGCAAGGCTGACCTGGGCTGGGGCCTTGTTGCCCTTTGAGGAGCTGAGAGGAGAGAGCAGGAGCTGCTCTCCAGAGCAAGGCAAAAAGAGAAGAGAGAGAGAAGAGGGACAAGAGATCTGGTTTTGTTTGGTGACACCCTTGGGGATCACATGTCACACGCTGACCCACACTGGCTGGCCAGTAAGGTCCGTGGGGGGAAGGGTTGTCCCCAGGAGTGAACAGTGAGGAACTGTGGAGTGTGAGTTCCTTTGTCCCGTGGAGCAAAGAAATATCTGGTGTCTTAAATGATGAGTCCCAACACTGTTAATAGAATACTTTTTCAATATGAAAGGTATGTTAAATATACAAGAAATCTATATAAAATTACATGTAAAAACCAAAAATTGACAGTAGATTGTTGTAATTTTAAACCCCCTACCAAGGTTTTCAACAGTTTTTGGACATTTTTTGAAAGAGAAATCAAATGTTTTCATGTGTGGTATATCATTTTATTACATCAAATATGAATTAATATTCAAATTTTGTATTTAAAATTATGTAATAAAAACCAATTAATAACAGTACCTTTCTGCAATTTTAAGCCTTATTATTTGTATTATAACAATGTTAGACCTTATTTATAGGTAATTTCATTGTTTTTATACGGGTAAATGGTCTTTATTAAACATTAAAAAGCCCCAAAAATATGGACAATCTCATGTAAAATTAAAGCTATAAACTGTATTTTAATTACGGAAAATTACTGTATTTTTATGAGATAGTTATTTTCCGTTATTTTCCAGTATTTTTCTGGTGCCCCAGCTGCCGGAATATAACCATTTTTTTAAAGGTTTTTTTTTTTACAGTGTAGGTCACATGATGACAGCTTAAATCCATTCACTGAGGAACAGATCTGTATCCTGCAGCAGGAAATCATTCATCAGTAGTGGTGTTTAGCTGAATTAACAAGCTCTACCACTTCACTGTACTGAGCAGAAAATTAACTACAGACTTAATATAAACACATGGATTGTAGTTGATCCATATTTGATTTTCACTGGTGTATACTACATATCCAGGAACCTTGAGCAACAGCCTCTATTTACTCATTTACCCTTCAGTTGGAAGCAACTTCTCCAACATCTGCATCCTGAGGAGCTAAATGTAATTTGATGTTGTTCAAGAACAAATGAGCATGTTTCCTTTCTGATCCTCTGAACTGCATCATCTACTTATTACAGCTCTGTTTGTGTTGATAGGAGAAAGTTTCCAACAGAGAAAAAATACCTTTATATACACCTATACTGCAATAACAGATGGCTTCTGCAGGAAATGTAATTCATTTTAATTAACAAGTCCAAGTTGATGATAGTGTTGTTTGTGGTAGCATAGGCAAGGTAAAGGAGAAAATAGTTGTGGTGTGAGGAGCAGTGATGGCTGGCATTAGGGGAGTGACTGTGGGACGCCAGTGATCACTGTCTAGCCTCCTGGAAGTGTCGTGGGACCAACTAGACGAAACACTGGTGAAAGGAGGTTCCCACCTGATGACCCCAAAGACATGTTAGTTATCACTACTCATTAGTCTGTATAGCTAAATTAATAGTTATCATAGGATTTAGGATGTTAAGATTAGGGAGCTATTCACTGAGTCTGGTCCATTTTCTGTAGCACAAGTTTCTTGTGTTTACCTTAAATTCAAAACTAGCCTAGCTAGTGACTGCTGTGAATAGGGCAGCTGACAACAAGGGAAAGACCATTTGACAGCCTGGATAGACAGCTGACAGGAGGCAAAGACCCCAATGGTGCTGCCATTGGCTAGCAATCCATGGTAGCAGTGGCAAGGCCTAGCATCTTTGTCACAGCCAGCATAAGCTACGTCTAACATAAAGAAAATACCCCAAGGGTCAGCGAGAGCAGGGGTGGAAGATGACTCACAGGCAGACTATACGGCAACGGACACTGGAACGGACATGACTATGAGTTGGATATGCGACTCAGTGAAGGATAGAGGCATGGACCTATTCTCTAGGACTAGAGCTGGGCAGAATAGTTCTCAGGGTGACGTGAGCGTAGCTGAAGAGAATAAAAATGTTAGGCTAGAGGGAAATAAGCTCCAGATTTGTCCTTGTGGCTGGCAGAAAGTAACGTCAGTTAGAGGCCTTAGAATGCATCAGGGAAGAAAGAGATGTGTTGCAAAGGAAAGGCAGTGTGGCCGCATCGATCGATACTTTTTAAGAAGTCAATCGAATAAGTCGGATGAAGTCCAGCGACAGGTAGAAAACCACAGTTCGAAGGATATCAATAACACAGCTACAGAGGGGGAAGAGGAGACTACAAGAGGGGATGCAGCTGATATTGAGGTGAACAGGCCAGTCAGAGAGAGAAATATGGAGCAGAAAACTAGAGTTAAATGGCCGAGGGCAAATAGCAAGAAAGAATGGGAGTCAGTCAATAGAGATTTGTCAGTAATTTTAAGCAGACTAGGAGGAAATGCAAGCGATAGACTAGAGAAGATGGAGATATAATTTACTCCTATGATGCAGAAAGATTTGGGGTGCAAGACAGAAAGAAGGTTGAAAGAGTACAGTTAGTTAAGTCTAGACGGCAAAGGGAAATGGAGAAATTAGTTAAGGAAAGAAGACAATTAAGAAAGCAGTGGAAAAGGGCAACAGAGGAAGAGAGGGGGGGAATTAATGTGTTGCACGAAGATTTGAGAGGCAGGCTAGCAGTACTTAGAAGGGCTGAATATCTTAGGAAAAAGAGAAAGAATAAAGAATATGTAAGGACAACATTTTACAGGGACCCTTTCAAGTTTGTTGAAGGATTGTTTAACCAGGAAGGGAGGGCAGCTTAAGGCAACAAAGTTAGAAGTAGAAAAGTATCTAAGAAACACGTATTCAGATTTTGAGCAGAATAGAGTAGTAGGCCTTCCACCTGACATGCCACCATTAGGAAAGATAGATCATGAGATGGATGTTAGACCACCCAGGTGGAAGGAGGTTGAGGAGGTAGTCAGGCGTGCAAAGGCTTCTTCGGCCCCAGGGCCAAATGGAGTCCCCTACCGGGTTTATAAAAGCGCACCTGATATCCTAAAGTTTTTGTGGAGGCAATTAAGAATAGTTTGGGAGAAACAGGTTATTCCCAGAGCATGGCGTAGGGCAGGAGGTGTTTTTATTCCAAAGGAGAAGGAATCCTCAGGCCTGAGTCAGTTTCGAATGATCTCTCTCCTAAATGGAGGGGAAGATCTTCTTTAGCATAGTTGCACGGAGATTAGCTAGTTATTTAGAAAGGAATAGCTTAATAGATACTGCAGTACAGAAGGCAGGAATACCAGGTTTCGCAGGGTGTTTAGAGCACACTAGCATGATTTGGCATCAAATTCAGGCAGCCAAGACAGAGAAAAGAGACTTGCATGTCATATTTTTGGATTTAGCAAATGCGTGTGGTTCAGTGCCACATAGCCTTATTTGGGAGGCATTTGATTATTTTAGAGCGCCTGGAGTAGTGGTTAATTTAGTAAGGTCGTATTTCCAAGATATTAGACTATGCTTAAGTACAGCAGGCTTTACAACAGGGTGGGCAGAGGCTAGAAACTATGGCATTATGGCAGGGGTGCACGATTTCTCCATTGGCATTCCAATGGCGATGGAGGTAATCATTAGAGCTTCTAAGTGGGTTTGTAGTGAAGAGAGGCGGCAGGAATGGGATGCGCCTTACACCAATTAGGGCCTACATTGGATGACATGACGTGATAACTACAACGGTGCCATGTGATGAAAAGAGTACTTGAGAGACTTAATAAAAACTTAAAGTGGGCTAGTATGAAAATCAAGCCTAGTAAGTCTAGAAGTCTCATAAGTAGAGGGAAGTTAAGTGATAGGAGGTTTGTAATAGACAAAGAGGAAAATTCCAATAATTAGGAAAAATCGGTAAAGAGTCTAGGTAGGTGGGTACAAGGGCAGACTTGAATGACGGAGAACAGCGTGTAGTGCAGTTTCGGAAGGATGTTCTGAGGGACTGGATAGAATAAGATAAATCAGGGCTTCCAGGAAAGTTTGAAGTTGTGGTGTCTGCAGTTTGGGTTATTTCCCAGGTTTGATGTGGCCACTGTCTGTATATTAAGATTCCATTATCTGCTGCAGAAAAAAAATGGAAGATTAGTTAGCTTTTACATTAGGAAGTGGCTAGGTGTTCCTGGATGTTTAAGTACGGTGGCACTGTATGGAAAGGCATACTTCAGCTCCAGTAACTAAGTCAAATGGAGGAGTTTAAATGTACTAGGTTAGGACAGAGCTCCTGTTATCTGGGAGTAAAGAGTGTGGTAGTTAGTGAGGTGGTTCCAAAACCCAAATCAAGGGGAGAAAGTGGAATCCAAAACTGGGCAGTGCAGGAGGCGGAGCAACGCTCAGGCATAGAGAGATTGTGGGGTAATATCAAGTCAGCCCGCCGGGGAGGGCTGGGCTTGGCCCAGGCAAACCTGTTGTTGTGGAGTAGAGGGTCTACCAAAGAGAAGAGAAAGCTTTGGAGAGCAGGTTCGTAGACAAGGAGGAAATCATAAGGGGGTGCAAAGCAGTGGGCTCCAGGCTAAGCAGGGACAGTGGGTGAATTGGGAAGGTGGTAGACAAGAAAAAGCTTAGCTGGAAAGAGCTGTGGAGTATGGAGGAAAGTAGTATTAGATTTCTTTGATAGGGCAACATATGATGTATTCGCCAACTCCTCAGAACGCTAAAACTCTGAAGGTAAATGGAGACCCCGTTATGTGTCATTTTGTTCAGCTACTGCAACTTTTAAAAGCACAGTTTGTCAGGATGTAAGGTTAGGTCTGTCGCAAGGCCAGATATGACGTGGCGACATAACAGGTTTTAAAAAGCTTAGCTGCAGGATTGAAGATTTACGGGAGGAAGGCAAATTTAGGAGGGCCTAAAATAAGAGAGTTTGCAATCAAAGTTTGGTTCAAGAGGGAGAGAAAGTTGGTAAGACTGCAAAGGAGACAAGGCAGCTTAGAGGATGGTTGTGGATTGGGAAATTGCAGGTAGATTTAGGAGGAAAGCTTGTTGTTCCCCAGGAAATGAAGGCCAGTACAAAGCTGCTTAAGGCCTGACATAGTCTTTTGGTCTAGGAGTAGAAATGAAAGTATAATTTCAATAGAGCTGACTGTTCCATGGAGTCTTCAGTTGTAGAAGATATGAAAGGAAAAAGCTTAGGTATGTAGAGTTAGGGGCAGAAGCAGAGCAGTGAGGATGGAAAGTTAGGATTTGTCCAGTGGAAGTAGGCATGGTAGAGGATTTGTGCACAGGTCTGTTGTCTCTTTGGTGAGGGAGTTAGGGAGGAAGTGGACAGAGTGTGGAGGAAAATAGTAAAAGGACATGTCAGATGAGGCAGCAAGATCCAGTCAGTGGATTTGGATGACAAGAAATAATGGAGCTGGGGGCCAGCAGTGGAGCACTTAGGATAGACAGACTCTTAGTAGAAAGCAAGGAAGAAATCCAGGGAGAGGAAGTGTTTTTAAGTGGGGGGTGTGGCCTGTGTGAGCCTCTTTGAGACCATGCGGTTAGTCCAGGTGAGTTGGCCTGTATTGTTTGTTTGTATTGTTTTGAATTGGTTTGTAGTGTGCCTTTGACTGTTTAGGTGAGTTTGTTTGTTTTAGGTGAGTTGTATGGTGAGTTGTATTGTCTTGGAGAGTGGGGGAGTAGGGGGAGGTAGAGCACAGCCTGATCCAGCAGGGGAGAGTTTAGCCCATCTCTCCCTGACTCTACCTCCCTCATTCAAATTGGCCGCCACTTTCTGGGAGGGGGAAAAAAATCTAGTCCTACACAACAGAACAGAACTGTTTAGGGGAGTTTTTGTTTGCTGAATCTGCTAGTGTGTTTTGTCTGAGTTGATGATAGTGTTGTTTGAGGTAGCATAGGCAAGATAAAGGAGAAAATAGTCATGGCGTGAGGAGCAGTGATGGCTGGCATTAGGGGAGTGACTCTGGGACGCCAGTGATCACTGTCTAGCCTCCTGGAGGTGTCGTGGGACCAACTAGACGAAATACTGGTGAAAGGAGGTTCCCACCTGATGACCCCAAAGACATGTTAGTTATCACTGCTCATTAGTCTGTATAGCTAAATTAATAGTTACTGTATAATAGGACTTACGATGTTAAGCTTAGGGAGCTATTCACTGAGTCTGGTCCATTTTCTGTAGCACAAGTTTCTTGTGTTTACCTTAAATTAAACAAGGAGGATATGTTGTTATTTCGGTGGGATTGCTGAAAGTGCAATTCCAACTATATGTTGTTGTCAGGTTGCAAAATTCTGTTTATTGTTACTTTTCTTCCACCCAGTATTTGGACCAGCTACTAGTCCCAAATTTGTCATAGGAAATCCTTCCAAATGTCAAAATGTGCGTCTCAATCAGGAGATAGGTGGGATTAATTATCTAAGCGACATGTCTCATAATTTCTGAAATATTAAAGGTTTTGTCTGCAAATTTCCTATTAAGATGAATGGAGAGAATGTTCAAATGCTTGGAAACGTCTTTGAAACTCAACTGCTTCAGCATACTTTTAGCTAGAGGCTTTATTTAAAAAAAAAATATATATATATATATATATATATATATATATATATATACATACATATTTTACATGAAATATGTTTTAGTAGTTTTAGTCAGGAAACATTCGGCAGTCAATTTCTGTTTATCATTCTGACTGATTCTACACAGGCAGACAGGCAGGCAGGCAGGCAGGCAAGCAGGTAGGTAGATAGGTAGGTTCAGCTTGGGCAGAAGCAGCAAACCCACCACAATTTCTCCAGAAATTGCATTGTCTAGTTCACAGATACATTGATACTGAACATATCAGTAAAATGTTCACAGACAACATGTTTGTTGTTGCAGGACAACATCCTCCTGTAGTGACTCCACATTCTTAAACAGTTTTATGGTTCTATTCAGATTCTCACAGATCCTGGTTGAGGTCAGAGAAAGATCCTGGACTGGTTTTCATAAAGAAAGGGTACACAACCTTTTTATTTACATTTAATCTAAACCAACATCTTTACTGACCAGAACCAAAGAGTTGCTGTTGTCTGAACCAATGATTTGGTCTACATGTGAACCTGGTCTCTGAATGTGAACCTGGTCTCTGGATGTAAACCTTGTCTCTGAATGTAAACCTTGTCTCTGAATGCAAACCTTGTCTGTGGATGTGATCCTTGTCTCTGGATGTGAATGTGGTCTCTGGTCTGGCTGGTCTCTATATGTCTCTACTCCACCAACAAATAAAGAGAAAATAACAGAAATTTAACATAACTGAGTCAAAACGATCCACATACGACTCCAGCTCAATGGTGTCTGACCCCCCAGTGTCTGACCCCCCAGTGTCTGACCTCCCGGTGTCTGACCCCCCAGTGTCTAATCCCCCGGTGTCTGATCCCCCGGACCAGGCATATCAATCAGACGCACCCCCAAAAATAACTATCTGTGACCGTAAGCCAGTAAAGGGGCCACAGGAAATGATACAGGTGATGGTCAAGAACGGGCACGGACAAAGAGTTTTCCCCCAAGTTCCCAATTTTTATTATTCTGCAGCAAGATAAACTAACAGCATGTTTAATAACCAACTTTAAAAAAAGTACTAAGCAAGAGCACGACAAGACGGCTGGGCGCGGCCGCAGACACGGGGGGAGAGGGGAGTCTAATAGGACGGAGCACTCACCTCACTCCGTGCCCAACACACACACACACACACGTCAAAACAATCAAAAATATGAGTGAAAAACCATAAATTGTGAAGGACGTGCAAAATTATCACTACACACACACACAACTAAAGGGGTGTGAAGCTGGGGTGAGAAACTCCGGACACCGATCCCTCCACCGTCCAAGTGGCCACACTATCACCGGCCCTGCAGCACTCGTGCAAAGAAAAGAGAACACAACAACAAGTTAAAAACCGTACACAAACAACTGCTGCAATAAATATATTAAAAACCCTTGGGGGAAAATTAGACGAGTTAAATGCCACAGAGGGCTAAAATGACAAAGGGACTAAGGAACTAACAGAAATCATCTATTGCAACAAAGAGGTAAATAATACCAGAAAATGCAAAAGAAACTACATAACGAGGTAAACAAAACTAGTTAAACAAATAAAACAAAACAATATAACGAAACAAAACAAAACAAAACAGCAGTGGCAGTCTGTCTATAATAAAAGAGAACACAAGCCAATTAAATAACAATTCTGCCATACCCAAAAATAAAAATACATAAAGAAAGGTGGTGTATTACCTCAACACAATTCACTCTACATGTGAGTCAACATGCGGGATACCCAGGAAGCAGGACCTACAGCAGGACAAACCATGCAGAGGGTAAGCCACACAATCAGAAAACAATATCACAGAAAGAATAAAAAACCTACCACACAATGTGTGCCAAACAGTATGCCAGGGACCATGCGGAGGCAGCAACAGAGAGAAAGCCGGTCTGCCGGTTTAAATACACTGATAAATGAGGAAGTGGGTGGAGCTATCCTGCTGCCTAATCCTACGGTGGCCTGGGAGGGAAATTCACTACCGGTCACATATCTTTAAGGCTTCATAGCTAATTAATTTGATGCGGTAGGAGAAACATGAATAAAAATACCCTGAATAAAAATAACATCTGCCCATTTTGAAAACCCTCCATTGGAGGAAGGAGGAGGGGAAAAGGGGAGGATGGGCCCTTGCCGGGCCACCTGGGTTGTCTGCTGTGTGGGCCCCTAATTTAGGCGCTGGGTGGTCTGGCTTGGGCCCCCTTGCCTGCCCCTCTGGCATTCTGGTGCAGCCCCTCCCCCACTCTTACTACATGAATGAGATTTCCATCAACCCGATGATCATTATTATTCATTATTATATCATCATTATAATTGTTATCATACATACATCATTATTATTATTATTATCAATAAAAATGCTATCATTACTATCTCTTATCATTATTACTATTATTATTATTATTGTACACAATCAACTTTTATTAGAACATCCTATCATACACACACACACACACACACACACACACACACACACACACACACACTTAAAATCTCATATACGTACACCATGTCTATTATGTCACTTTCTGTTTTTTCACCAGTGAAAAAAAATCCCAGTAAAATCCTGTGAGGAACAGAACTTATTTCATTCCTTTAATCTAGGACAGTAATTGATTTCAGTATTATGTTGTTTGGCTAGTTGAGATGTCGAGAGTCAAGGCTGATTCAGTCATCATCCAAAAATAGAAATAAAGAAATATGAGGGATTCTTAACTGATTCATTTTGTATGAAGTCAAGACATGGGATTCTACAGGGTTGTACTACTGTCACTGGTCAGCTTGATGGCAGATTTTCCTAAACCTGTTCTAGGTTCTCAATGTTTTACTTTTTCTCATGGAAAAAAATGGTCTGTTCCCTTCATGTTTGTTTATGTGTGTGCTGACTATAGACTACTGACACCCTGCTAACAAAAAGCACTTCATGTACAATTTCCAGGGAACTGTATGCTTTTTAATTTGAATAAATATGCAATCAAATTTGCATTAAAGAAAAAAAAGATAATTATTTTCAGTTCCACCCCAGATCACTGATTAGGAGGTCTGAATATAACCAATGACACCATAATGAGGTATTTCATTAGAGGAGCTGATGTTTTTTGAATGGGAGTCTATTGGAACTTGAGGTTTTTGGAGCCAGACCTAGTGGCCCTTGATGGTATTGCACTTTAAGGCACTTCTGCATTGGCTTCACTTTTCAGCGCCAAGGTCTATTTCCATTTTTACATAAAGTCTATGGTTTTACCTCAGTAAACTGCTGTTATTTCATTTAAAGGTTTCTAAAAGTATTCAGCCACTTATCTGAACCTAGACCTGGTCCAGTAGCTTCAACCTTACTCACTGTTATACAGCGACATAAATGTTACATCTGTAGCAGAATTTCAATGATGTTCCATTTAACAAAAGATCATTTAGAAATAATAAAAAGTTAGTTAACGTAAGTATTCTGACCTAAAGTTTCAATGACGAAGTTAAAATGCAAATGTACCTGATTTTATCTTGTTTCTCCATGATTCATTTATTCAAATGACACACTTTGAAAAACACCTAATGTGACACAGCACTGAACATGTGGACACCTAACATACTAGTTACACAATCCTTCATCAGTGTTATTTCTACACAGCTTAAAACAGAACACAGGTAGGCAAATCTCAAAAACTAAATAAACTGACATTTTAATGGACACCCAGTTATGATTACTATAATACATCATCATTCAAATCCAAACATCTGTATCAAATGAGGAAAATTTATCACAACATTGAACAGAATTTTAATCATTTTAGTATTGGGGCTGGTTGAGGTTGGTTGGGCTGGTTGAGTCTAGTTGGCGTTGGTTTAGGTTGGTTGAGTCTGGTTGGGGCTGGTTGAGTCTGGTTGGGGTTGGTCGAGCTGATTGAGTCTTGTTGGGGGTGGCTGAGTCTGGTTGGGGCTGGTTTGGGCTGGTTGAGTTTGGTTGGGGCTTGTTGGGGCTGATTGGGGTTGGTTGATTCTGGTTGGTGTTGGTTGAGGTTGGTTGAGTCTGGTTGGGGCTGGTTGGGGTTGGTTGGGGCTGGTTGAGTCTGGTTGGGGCTGGTTGGGGGTGGCTGAGTCTGGTTGGGGCTGGTTGAGTCTGGTTGGGGTTGGTCGGGCTGATCGAGTCTGGTTGGGGTTGGTTGGGGGTGGTTGAGTCTGGTTGGGGCTGGTTTGGGTTGGTTAACTGAGTACATACAACAAACTGCTAACGTTACCCAGAAGTCACTTCTTCACTCTAACACATATACCTTCCACAGACTGCAGTGACCTCTAGTGGCAGACAGCAACACAGCTAAATCTAAATCACATCAAATCTCCCCCTTTTGGTTGGTATTCCGCACAAACACATTTACAACCAACAAATATTTCAGTGCTAAATAAAATGTTTATTGCCTGTCATTGCAATATTTTAACACAAAACCAGATACCATTTTACAAACACATTCCACATGTTCTTTTCGCTCTCTCTTTTAACCTGTTTATCTGTCAGGCTCAGGACACAAAGGCTGAACCCAAAAGCACGACCAGAGAGACAGTTAACAATAAGGCAGTTTATTGATCTAAATCAATGAATCCTGACAACAGCGTTCCAGAAAAACTGGCAAGCCCAAAGGAAACAGGCGAGGAATCCAATGGGGGGAAAAACTGAGAGATGTGGTCAGGCGGGCAGGGTCGAAACACAGACAGGCAGAAGAAGGCAACGGTACCGACAGGGAACAGGTAGATCTCAGGAAACGGGTAACCGAAATGGTCTCTCTCCGAATGGCAGTCAGGAAAACGCTGGTAAGTAACTCACTGGGGAAGAAAACAAACTGGTAAAGTGAAAAGGGACACACAGGGCATAAATACTTTTGGGAATAGCAAGACACAGGTGAAACACATTAGGGAGAAGGCAGGCAATCACATGGAAGGAAGTAAAGACACAAGAGGGAAACTACCAAAATGAAACAGGAAATGACAAGTCAGACATAAAACACTAAGGCCTGGGGACCATTGTGACATTCATCCATAACAAATATCCTGAATGTCATACTTATATGACATGGGAGAAACAGTCCCACTCTGAGGTCCTCTTTGGAGTAGACCTTGTGTTGAGAGTTACTGTGGGAACTGGAGAGACGGGTACCTGGGAAAACAGAAGGGGAACCCATTTCACAAGGAGAGCCATTTCTCAGTTTGCTGCTCTCTTTTGCTGCACCGATGACTCTGGCACTTCCCGGATATGTCTCCTATTCCTGCAGTGAACTACGCCCTGTTCTGTCTGCACATAATAGGATCTGGGCTCTGGTGTCTAGGCAATGACTTTTGAAGGAGTTTTCCAGCCTTTTTCCCCATCCAGTTTGACATTAACACTCTGACTCTGCTGCAGGCAAAGGTTGTGCAGAATGATGTCTGTTGTAAGAGAAGCGTTGGGCAGTTTTGGTCTGCTGGTCCTTCAGCCTGACAGTTGTGTAATCAACAGGACTGGGCTGTAGCTGCTCAAGTAGAATCAGGACTGTTGTCTTAATCTGTTGAGCGATCATTACTGGGTAGGACTCAGACATGTCGCAGTGATCAGGGTGGCTCAGTAGCTCATCAGAGGCTGGTGCAGAATTCGTTTAGCTGTGGCAACACTCCTTTCAGCTGCACCATTTGCCTGTTGACAGTGAGGGCTGGACGTTATATGTCCAAAGTTCTGTTGGCTACTGTTGTCTGTTACCAGCTCCAATGCGATTTGTCACCTGGCAAACATGCTTTTCAAGTGAGGAATGACTCTGTGACTGCTCGTGGTGGGCAGGTGTGCAATTACTACTATGAGGTATTGTTTACCATCTTGTTCACAAATGTCAGCTGCAATTTTCTGCCATGGACCATGGCAGATGTGTGGTCATTAATGGCTCTCTCATCTGAGTAGGTCTGTCTGCTCTCAGGCAGAACTCACATGTTTTTACCATCCCAGTGATGTCTCAGCCAATCCCTGGCCACCAAATAGACATGTTTGCTCTCCTACAACACTTGGTGAGGCCCTGATGAATCCTCATGTACCTGAGATAGTACATTGTTCTGCTGCGAGAGGGGAATAACAATCCTATCATCATACAAAAGGAGTCACTTATCTTCTGATCTTCTGAAATTTCAATAGTGTGTGTGGTATTTGTTATTCCTCTAAAGGCCAGCCCATGTTGGTATAGTGAGAAACTGTCTAAAGGTCAGCATCCTGGCTAGTAGCTTCTCTGATAGCCTCCAATCTGTCACCTCTTATTGTTCTTGTGGATATCATCTGTGTCGGACACACCACTTTGCTGCAGAGGATTGTGAGACAGTGTCAGCCATGATGAGCTGCTTTCCTGGGACGTGAACAGCTGTGACGCTGAACTTCATCGGACACATTAACAACCACTGGCATCTCACAGGTGCTTTGTCTAGGTCATATGAGTTTATCAGGGGAACCAATGGTTTATGGTCTTTTTGGAGCAGAACTTTTCCTTGTAAGAACCTCAAAAACCACTCACATGCCCAAACACTTGCACTCTTTTTATCGCTGCTCTGTCTCAGTGAGTATTCGTGAACAAAAGGCTACTGGCTGGAGTGTTTGCATCATGATATGCCAAGACTGGTGCACTGGTGAACTGGTGCAGTACTCAACATGGCTTTCACTTGTTTAAATGCTTGCTCCTGTGTCTCTCCTCACATCCATACAACATTGTTGTATGGATGTGGTGGGGCTGGGCATGGTGGGGCTGGGCAGTTCTGTGATGGCTCTGACCTTTTCAGTGTCAGGTTTGATACCATCTTTCCCAATGATGTGTCGGAAATACTGGATTTCAGATTTCTCAAACTGACACTTGGCCTCATTCAGTTTCAGTCCTGAAGCTTTAATGGTTTGCATTACAGGTAATGGTAGGGGTCTTTCTTATCCTTGCCAAACACTAGGATGTCATCCATCACCACCACAGTGCCTGCGTGGTCTCTCAAAAGGGTGCTCATCTTTTGCTGGTATATTACCGGAGCACATGTAATACCAAAAGGAAGCCTCTGGAAACAGAAAGAACCCATTGGTGTGATGAAAGTTGTGAGCTTCCTGTTGTCAATATCAAGTGGTATTTGCCAAAATTGAGGCATTTAGCAATCAACAGTAGAGAAAACTGCTGTGCCTGAGAGTTTTGGTGCGATGTCCTCTATTGTGGGTAAAATAAACATCTCTTGTTTCACAGCTTTGTTGAGCTTAGTTAGGCCAACACAGATTCCGGGTTTCTTATTCTTTTTAATCACAGGCACCATGGGAGCTTACCAGTCGGTGGCTTCTTTCACCTCCTCAATAATGCCCAGAGACTTTAACCATTTCAGTTCCTCTTCCACCTGAGGCAGGATAGGAAAAGGAATGTGTCAAAGTGTGGTGATGCTGTAAGGCCTGGCTCTACTTTCACAGGATGACAGTTTAATAGTCCAGTGTCTCCAAAAATATCTTCAAATAACTCAAGTCCATCCACTCTGCATACCCATTTTAGTTGCTATTTTTCCTCCAAGTAGATTAGTGGTAAATGAGCCTTTCATCACATATATCCAGAACATGTATTTCTGTCTGTGTCTCACACACCTGGTCAGAAATTTGCCTTTACAAACAAGCTTTCCACCAGCACTTGTGAAAACTGCTTTAGAATTTTCAAACAGGCAAGTGCTATAAACGCAGTATCCCGGCAGAAATGAATAAAGCTGATTCTTATTGGCTAATTAGACTCATTAACTCTTACCCTTATTACTCTCAAGAATGAGAGCATGTATGTGAGTGTGTTCATGTAACATGTTCATCTGAGCTCTGTGTCTTCCAGCTGCACACAGGTGATGCTCGTTACCCCCCACCGCCCCATTTTTATCACTGAAAGCAGGCTAAATAACAGAAAAACCTCTTTATAATGTAACATACACTACATCCTCCACAGTGATCAATGAAATCAACAACTGTCTAAAACTATTTTAATAATAAATTGACAGCTGAGTATATTAGTAATTATCAGGTGTATGCTCAGGCTCCAAAGTGCCTAACTACAATTAACGGGTTGCTGTTTTCACCTGGAAACTGATATATCTGGTAACCTAAAGATGAAATTGTAAGCTGGAGGTTGAATGGTATGAAATTGTTGAATCAGGCCTAAGTTGTTGTTGGAAAGTGTAACAAACTGCACAAAACTGTACAAAAATGCACAAAATGTACAAAACAGAACCTAAAGAATTTTATCATTTTATCATATATTATTATTATCACCCTATAACATATTTTACTTCTCTCTCCCCATTTTCAAATATAACGCAGTAACATGTTTACTCAGAAACATTTTAACTGACTTACTTAGTTTTTATTTGAGAACATTTTTACACAGTGATTTACTTCTACTGATGTCTTTTCACTAATACTAGTGACACCGTTCATATGCTGACGTGCTGACGTCAGTGTGGTGTCTCATCTCCAGTCAAATTCTGTTACTGGTCAAGTTTATTGCTTCTCTGTCTGAACACAGTCAATGTTGCAGTTTTCTTCATCACAGTGTCTAACTACCTGCTGTACATTTAAACTTACACTAGTTCTGCTCCAGCACTCAGAGCTCTCTGCTCCTTTTAGTGACTTTCACAAACTCAACAGTTTTTTACATGCTGTTCAGATCTACTAGTTACTTTAACTTAGCAGTTAGCACTAGCTTTTCTCCCTCTCCCTCCCTCTCACTCGCTCAGTGTGGTGGTGTTGTAACTGCAGTAGACATCACACACACACACACACACACACTCTATTAACGCAGTGTCCGGGGAGAAATGGACAAAGCTGATTCTTATTGGTTAATTAGACACATTACCAATTAATTGGTTGGTTTTGTTGCTGTTCTCACCTGGGAACTGATATATCTGGTAACCTAAAGATGTTCTTTAATTTTATAGTTTTATCATATAATATTATTATCACCCTAAAACATGCTTAACCCCTCTCTCCCCATTTTCAAATGTAACAGTAACATTTACTCAGAAACATTTTAACTTACTTATTTTGTTCTTTTATCTGAGAACATTTTTACACAGTGATTTTCTTCTACTGAGTATTTTCACTAATACTAGTGATGCTGTTCACGTGTTGATGTGCTGACGTCAGTGTGGTGTCCCATTTCAGTTTCTGTTACTGGCAGTGGCGACTGGCCAATAGGGGGCACTAGGGCGCCGCCCTCCCTGATGGAAAGTGATTTTTACATTTTTTTAATTTTTTCCAAAATAATCGTTTAAAATAAATAATTACTGCTTATTCTACATATAAATGTGTTATGAATTATCAAGAACGAGCCATATATATAATATAAACCCTTATTTACGGGGTAATTTGTGTCCACGGTCATTTCCCCTCTCTCCTGGGGCGCTAGAAAAGTTGCCCCAGCACTGCAGCAGCTCAGCCAATGGTAGACTGTTGCTGAGACAAAAAAACACATAGCAACGGGTAATTTAGCCAATTAGCGTCATCAAATTTGATAAGCTTGGGGTGCTGAAAATATTGTGCCAAGCCTATAAGTATCCTAGCAACCAGAAATAAGTGTGGGAAATCGAGATTGCGGCGTCAAGTAGACAAGAACAAGAACACACAGGGCTTCAGCTACCCGTAAATTCTGTAAAATCGTTCTTCCTAAACCCCTTCGAAAGAAGAACTTTAGGGGAAAAACTTCGTGTTAAAGAACTTGGACCTGAGAAGCCCGGTCTGAATTTAACACAGCAAACACAGGAGAAAGGTAAAACGTACCAGAGGACCTTCTCTCTGAACTGGTATGACAGGAAGGCTTGGCTAACTGGATGTAGTTTTGCAAATGCAGTATTCTGCTTGCCATGTTTACTTTTTAAAATGCCGGGGACAGATATTACATGAACTGTAACAGGAGTTAAAGACCTAAAACATTTATCAGAGCGGATTAAAAAACATGAATGCTTGAAGGTGCACATGAACAACGCCGTCAAGCTAGCCATGCTAGGCAGGATTAGCATAGCTGCGCAGCTGGATGAAGGACGCAGGATTGCGGTGAGAAAACACAATGAAGAGGTGGATAAAAAGAGACATATTTTATCGAAGATCATTGATTGTGTGAAATTCTGTGGAGCTTTTGAGTTGGCATTGGATCATCATGGAAAACAACCTCCAGGACACATTCTGCCAGACTATAAGTCTTCTTAAGATTGTCATCACCACAACGATGACTACAGCAGAATCAGAGAGGTGCTTCTCTACTTTAAAGAGGATAAAAACATTCCTTAGGAACACCATGGCACAAGACCGCCTGAACGCACTGGCTATGATCACCATGGAGAAAAACCTGATACATAACATTCCTGACTTTAACACCAAAGTCATTGAGAAGTTTGCTACTCAGATAGACAGAAGAGCACAGTTCATGTACAAATAAGAGCATTCACTCCCTCACTCACTCACTCACTCACTCACTCACTCACACGCACTCTAAAACTCACTCATTCACACATACACTCACTCACAAACACACTCACACTCACTCACTCACACACACACTCTCACTCACTCACAAACACACACGCACTCACTCACACACACACTCTCACTCACTCACAAACACACACGCACTCACTCACACACACACTCTCACTCACTCACAAACACACACGCACTCACTCACACACACACTCTCACTCACTCACAAACACACACGCACTCACTCACACACACACTCTCACTCACTCACAAACACACACGCACTCACTCACACACACACTCTCACTCACTCACAAACACACACGCACTCACTCACACACACACTCTCACTCACTCACACACACACACACACACCCGCTCACTCACTCACTCACAAACACACTCGCACTCACTCACAAACACACTCACACTCACTCACTCACAAACACACATACACTCACACACACACTCACTCACTCACTCACTCACTCACTCACAAACACACTCACTCACACACACATACACTTACTCACTCACAAACACACTCACTCACACTCACTCACAAACACTCACTCACCAACACACTCATACATTCACCAACACACTCACTCACTCACTCACTCACTCACTCACTCACACACACACACACACACACCTATGCCAGTTTTTCTGTGTATAGTTAACTTTAATCACCATCCACCTGTAAATATAATAATATACCACTATATTGTAATTTTGTATTAAGAGTATTCACTAATGTATTTAATCCAATTGCTACATTTTATGTTCCTATGGCACAGTTTTTCTTTGGTTATAGTTATTTTTAATCATCATTCAACTGTAAATGTCTCTCAAGAACTTTAATGTTGTATTAAGAGTATTCACTAATATACATCTCATATCATTGTCATTATCTGTCAAACTTTTGATTTCAAAAGGGCAATTAAATAATTATTGTTTATCCCTAAAACAACGGTATCTTTTGGTTTGGGTTCTTTTATTGGGATAGTTACCGAAAGCTTCTGGCACATACAGCCTCACCTAGAATATTTTTCACCAGCCGCCACTGGTTACTGGTAGAGTTTATTGCTGCTCTGTCTGAACACAGTTAATATTGCTGTTTTCTTTCTTGCTGTTATCACAGAGTCAAGCAGAGATTTTCTTTTGTCCTGCATCACCCATTTTTGGTCTCATTCTGATATCTCGATCATTGGTTTTGGAGGAAGTGATGGGAGTACCCTCCACCTCTCCCACTGACTGCGATACAAATTCAGGAGCAGGTGTTACTGGGCAGAAATGGGCATGGCTGATTCTGATTGGCTAATTAAACTAATTAATTCTTAGCCCTTTTAACTCAGGTATGAGACTAACCGTAAGATAAAATAACATGGTGTATTTGCATGTATTTGCGTGTACTTGTGTGTGCGTGTTGATGTGTGGTTCTTTGTGTGTGTGTACATGACTTTCTCCCATAGACTGCAATACAAATTCAGAAGCTGAAAACAAACAGCAGGTCTCAGGTCTCAGCAGGTGCTACTAACACAGTATCCGGGCAGAAATGGACAAAGCTGATTCTTATTGGCTAATCGGACGCCCCCCCCCCCCCCCCCCCCCCCATTACACACACACACACGCACACACAAATCACCACCGTCACAATCACCACCACATTTTTATCACTTAAGGCAGACTAAATAACAGAAACACCTCTGTATAATGTAATATACACTACATCCTCCACAATGACTAACTGAATCAAAAACTGTCTCAAACTATTTTAACAATAAATTGCCAACTGAGTATGTTAGTAATTATCAGGTGTATGCTCAGGCTCCAAAGTGACTAACTGCAATGAATTGGTTGACTTCGTTGCTGTTCTAACCTGGGAACTGATATATCTGGTAACCATAAAGATGTTCTTTCATTTTATAGTTTTAATATAAATAAATTAAGTCATAGTAATAATAATAAAGTCACCCTATAACATGTTTTACCCCTCCCTCCCCATTTTCAAATATAATGCAGTAACACGTTTACTCAGAAACATTTTAACTGACTTACTTTGTTCTTTTATCTTTGTTCCTAGAATATTATATCACATAGGAACCCCAAATTTGTCTAATATGTCTAAGCACTGAATTTGTTAGGTATAAGAGAGGGTGTAAGTTGGTTTCAGGCCAAACAACAGTAGAGGAGTTGAAGGCAGTGTGGACCGGGCGAACAAACTGAATCTGTTTTTTTTAACAGATCTGACACTGAGACCCTAGCGCAACCCCCCACAGTCTCTTCTGCTGCCTACCTGCAACCAGCACCTACCCCACTGTCTCTCCCTCCCCCTTCTTGCAGCCCCGCATCCTCCCGTGATGGCCCCTCTGTCACCTCCTCCCCAAGATCCCAGACTGACTGCACTCTCCAACAAAACACCTCTACCCCTCCCCCACCTGTGACCTCCACACTGTACATCACTGCTGATCATGTTAGGAGACAGCTGAAGAGACTCAATTCAGGCAAGTCTGCAGGTCCGGATGGTGTGAGCCCCAGGGTCCTCAAAGCCTGTGCCCCCAGGCTATGTGGAGTGCTTCACCATGTTTTCAGCTGGAGCCTGAGTCTTCACAGGGGCCCCATGCTGTGGAAGACGTCATGCTTCGTTCCTGTGCCAAAGACGCCGCGTCGCAGTGGCTCCAAGGACTACAAACCCGTAGCACTGACATCACATATCATGAAGACCCTGGAGAGGCCCATCCTGAATCAACTCCGGTCCATGGTCAGACCACTATTGGGCCCCCTCCAGTTCATCTACCAACCCTGACCCAGAGTTGAGGATGCCATCATCTATCTGCTCTAACGCATCTACACCCACCTGGACAAGCCGGCGAGCACTGTGAGGGTCATATTTTTTGACTTCTCCAGTGCGTTTAACACCATCAGGCCACCTCTACTGGGTGAGAAAATGACAGTGATGCACATGGATGCCCCTCTTGTGTCCTGGATAGTTGATTACCTGACTGGCAGACCACAGTATGTGCGCACCACATGTCAGACAGAGTGATTAGCAACACTGGGGCCCCTCAGGGGACCGTCCTCTCTCCCTTCTTCTTTACCCTTTATACCACAGACTTCGGCTACTGCACAGAGACCTGCCACCTTCAGAAGTTTTCTGGTGACTCTGCAGTAGTTGGATGCATCAGCAAGGGAGATGAGGCTGATTACAGGGCTATGGTGGACAACTTTGTCACTTGGTGTGAGCAGAACTCAGCTCAGTGTGCCAAAGACAAAGGAACT
Organism: Seriola dumerili; assembly: GCF_002260705.1. Lineage (NCBI taxonomy): Eukaryota > Metazoa > Chordata > Actinopteri > Carangiformes > Carangidae > Seriola > Seriola dumerili. Next base: position 1,540,098 of record NW_019174311.1, on the reverse strand, counting down.
GGTGTTGGACATGAGGAGGACTAGGGCTCTGGTGACCCCTGTTTCTATCTGTGGGGTCAGTGTGGACATTGTGGAGGAGTACAAGTACTTAGGGGTGTACTTGGACAATAGACTAGACTGGGCCAAGACCACTGCTACTGATTCCTACAGGAAGGGCCAGAGCCATCATTTCTTTCTGAGACGACTGAGGTCCTTCAACATCTGCCGGACGATGCTAAGGATGTTTTATGAGTCTGTGGTGCCCAGCGCCATCCTCTATGCTGTTGTGTGCTGGGGCAGCAGACTGAGGGTGAAGGATGCCAACAAAATTAATAAACTCATCCGCAAGGCCAGCCATGTGGTTGGAGGGGAGCTGGAATCTCTGACAGCAGTGTCAGAGAGGAGAATGTTGTCCAAGATAAGGACAATACTGGTAAACTCTTCATACTCTCTCCACAATGCGCTGTGCGCAAGTTCAGCCAGAGACTCATTCCCCCACGTTGCACCACAGAGCACCACAGGAAATCCTGCCTGTGGCCATCAATCTGTTCAACTCTTCCCTCTGAGAATCGTTCAGTCAATTGATTGATTGGACAGTTCAGACCAATTCACTGTTTATTGTGAATGGCATGTAAATATTGACTATGTATATAATGTTTATTACTGACAGGGTATAATTTTTATATTTGAATATGGGGGGTTGTATTTATATTGTTATTATTATTTTTATTATATTTGTACGTGTGAAATTGAGCATTACAACATAAAAAATTCACGCAGAGGATTAATTAAGTATTTCTGATTCTGATATGGACTGGACTGGCCTTGCACTTTACTTTTAATTTTTCTAATTTATTAATGTCATGCAGCCCGCTGGCCTGTCCACAGGCCCCTCAGCAGGTAATGCACGTGCTCTGACAGAGTAAATGCTTTAACGTTTGTCAATATAGACAGACTGCACCTCGTTAGATCAGTTAGAGCCTCTACAATTCAAATATTCAGTTCATTTTGCATTAATCATAAGCTCATTTATTAATATCTACCAGCATTGTGTACTAGCTGAGCGTGGTGACTGCCTACCGTTTAGACATGTAGAACTCAAATTCTCTCTCCATTCCTCCATTATTTATATTCCTTTAATCCAAAATGGTCCATAGATCACAAAAATCAAAAGGGTTTCTTCATAAAAGTATTCCAGGTTATGAATATCGTTGTGAGAAGTCCAAGGCTCTGTGTTAGCGAGTCTGCTATTGTTTGTTAGCTTTCTGGCTACAAAATGGCAGCTCTATCTATCTATCTACCTATCTATCTATCTATCTAAACTCCACAACCAGTTGCAGTATAAAGGACCGTTTCAACTCCATTTTTTGTAACTCTGTCATTCCTGTGCTAAGGTCCATACTCCTGCAACGCTGCCACCTGCCACGCTCAGCTCCAGTCTCGTTATCCTGGATACCTGATTGTTCGACTCACCTGTCTACTCAGTTCTGTAGATTCCTGTCTGAATACCCATCGCCGCCATATTACTGCCAGCCTTTCTAAAGCCCTTCGCCCCTATCACCATCACCAGCTCCATTCTGCACTTTTAACAATAATTACAATTAAACCCATCGTGACGTCACCCATTGGTTTGTGAACTGCCGTTTTGAAACCAGGAGTTTGCTTTTTGGCCGTCACCATTTTAGTTTTTTGAAACCAGAAGAAACCATATTTGGATGAGAGGGTGTAGCTGGGAGGAGTGAGGGGTGGATCTGACCCGATCTGACCCCGAGAACAGAGGTCAATGTTCACACCCACCTGCACCGGCTACCTGACCACAACAGGCTCCTGGATGCGCGGTATGAAGTCGCTGCTAACTCAGTTAGCATTCATATTTCGAGGTAACTTTATAGCTTAGTGTTGAAATAATCTTAGTAGATAATTGCATACATGTCCACATTTGGTAAATATCACATATAGGAGGAGAAACCTTGTAATATTAGCTGAAGTTACCATGTGTAAGCTAAGATCAAGGAGTAGTAGTGGTGTAACATGTTATAATGTGTTTTAAAATTAGTTCTCCAAAGTTAAGGTTATGTTACCTAACTTAGTGTTAACAGTGACAGCGGGTTGTCAATGTCGGTAAATTACGGTCACTAAACGATAATATTATTACAGTTAACTGTTGTGTCTGGACGTGCTGTTAAAGAGCAGAGCAGCGGACGTGTGTGTCGTGTTTGTTCATATTAAGTTTGGTTCAGTGTTAGTCGGCTAGTTTTCAGCTCTAGTTCATTTCATTATTGATAACAGGAGTCAAAACATCTGTTGCAATGATTCTGTCTCTGTTTCATCACTGAGAGCGGAGAACCGTCATGACATGTGCAACTGTAAAACAGTTAGGCAAGCTGTTTATTACAACTAAGCCAAAAATAATGTAGTTTATTATTAATATGATTTCTCTCCATTATAATGTTTTTTCACATCCAGCCAAGGTCTGGATCTTTAGGGACACCTACAACCTCTTGCAGCAATGATGGAGGCCCTGCACCACCTCCACCTGCAGTGTCGACATATGAAGATCTTCTCTTCCCAAACATAGATAGTGTCTTATATGATAATAGAGTATTTTTTAATGTAACACATTTGGCTATAACATTGTTCAGTCTCATCAGCTATGCTCTTCCTTGTTCCCTACAACCTCAGTGTTACACTCTCTGCTCCATGTCAGACATACAATCAGATGACTTTTGGACTCCACTGTAGCTTTAAAAAATTCTCAATAGTTTAAACCGTTAGAGTTCATATTTTATAGTCCTCAGCCATTAAAGTTAGTATCAGTGTGCTGTTCTAACAGCATCACTTATTTAGATGGAGATTGTTACTGGAGCAAATAAATATTAACTGTCTCACACATTAGGACTTATGATAATTAATGATTATACTTGTTACTAGAAATTCTGTTGCACTGTTGATTCAACTCCTTCTTTTTGTTATACAAATTTAAGTGAAATTCAGCTTTTTTTTTTAAACAATGTTTTTATTAATTTCCAATAAGAACATACAAAGCACATTGACATATGCCACACAAATTGCACAATGAGATGCAGGCGAACCTCGCTGCCTACACATACATACAAAAAAGATAAACACGCACACAAACAAACATACTCACGTAAAATAATAACAATAATAAATAAATAAAATAAAATAAAATTGTCACACACACAATAGCCCTACAGATAGATATAATCTGTTGTTGCTTAAGAAAGTCCATTAAGGGTGCCCACAATTCTTCAAATTCTTGTACTTTACCCCTGATTACATAGGTTAGCTTTTCTAATGTAACATACATTGCCATCTCTCTAATCCAAGATTGTGTAGATGATACTTCAGTGTCTCTCCAAGACAAAGCAACATCCTCCTGGCCTGCAGGAGGCCAAAATTGATCAGAGTCTTACACTTAGAGTTAACAGAAAAGTAATCTGGGTATATCCCTAAAATACATAGTTAGGCTACACAGGGTACCTGAATACCTGTGATTTTACTTAGAGTGTGAACAACCATTTTCCAAAAAGTTACCAGTTTAGGACATTCCCATACACAATGAATCAAAGTACCTTTCTCAGTCAAACATTTCACGCAAGTATCTGGAGTGTCAGGGGACCACTTATTGAGTTTCTCGGGGGTTATGTATGTATAACTGCCACGCAAAATCACATAATCAAAATATCTTGATGTGTGAAAACAAAGACTCACCTTTATATCGTTAATTAATTCAGTTTTCCAACTAACTTTTCCATACGGCGTTTGCATCAACCTAGCAAGCATCCTCATTCCCGAGACACAGCTCAACTGTGTGGAAAGTGCACGTACACAGTGGTGACGTCCTCCAGTAAAGAAAAAAAAAAATTAGGGGGCTTTTTGTTGGCTTTGGAAAATTTTTACAAAGATTAAAAGTCCATGGCTTGAAAATATACAATACAAAGATTAATAATGATAAAAAAAAAATTGAGTGTGTTTACTGCCGGAAGTGTCCTGTAAACATTTTTACAGGCGTCTCTTTTACTATTGTGGTATATGGGAAAAATGCTTTTTGGGACACAGGAGATTTTTTGCTGCAATACCATGAGTGGCCACTGGGAAAAGTTGGCTGCAAGGCAGAGCAGTGGCGCCGCATCCAGTTCTAATAATACTTCCATGGTACAGACACATTGACTACTGCTGAAACCAGTTTGTTTGAGTATTTGAAGCAGTTTTATGAACAAGCAAGTGAAGAGTCAGACGGATTACATTTGGATTTTAAATGTAACTCATGTCTGTGATCTTTCAGTGGTATAAATAATTCATTTAGTTTGGGAGTGGCAATGATTTGGGGCTGGTGGTAGATGGGTAGAAGGAGGTTCTATTGAAAAAGATGGGCAGCCTAGTTATTAAAAAAAAAAACGGAACAAATTAACGTGAACTAGTTCATTTTTGGAACTGTGAACTTAGTTCAAAATTTAAAACTAGTTTGAACTGGTGCAACACTGCTACACAGTGGCCGTGAAGTGCATATCACAACGACAAATAGGAAAACAAATGACAAAACACAACGGCAAATAACAAAACATGACAACAAATCAAAAAACTTGACAAATCACAAAACATGACAACAAATCACAAAACACAATAACAAATCACAAAACACTAAAACATTAACTTCTAACGGAAAAGGTAGGTACCTGCTATTGACAAGGATCATCGCTGATGACAGTTTTTTTTTAAAGCAACACTGCTTCTTTCAAAGGTGTCTTCGGAGTGCGCATACTAAAGTTGTGAAAGGTTGACACTATATCAAGTATCACTTCATATGTATGCCCTGCATCAAAATAATCTCTAATAATCACAAACATTGAATCAGAGGCAGTGCTCATGTTTACATGTGAAAGCATTTGCTTCCTGCTTCCCACTAGTACCGCTCAGTCTCTCAGTCCATGACTTTTCCTGAATAGCCGATATGTTTTTGATGTTTCCTGAAGCCTAGAAGGTATTAAAATTAAAACACAAGATTTCTGAGCATTTATTCCCCAAACCACCAAAGTGTTCATATAGACGCTGTGGCCATAGGAATTATAACAATGTTTCCATTTTGCGGTTTTCGCGTACGAAGGAGTGTTAGGGCCATGGATGAAAAAAAAAATCAGAGGAGGAAGATTTTTGCACGCGCTTGGGAGGATGCCCAGAGCGACTGCGCAAAGGCATGGAAAATGTCAGGGGGAGTTGACTTTATTTGCATTTTGACTTTATTCTCAAAATGCAAATTAAAATGAAAGTCCTCCTCTTCTGATTCAGTTTTGACTTTATTCTCAACATTTTGACTTTTTTTCTCAAAGTGCATGATGAAAAAAAAAATCTTCCTCCTCATTTTTTTTCATCCATGGCCCTAATACTCCTTCGTATTTGCGCGTCTATTTTTTTCCACTGTTTATTGTATTCATTCAACATTAGGACTACATTTTTATAAGCGGATCTGGAGAGAGAACAAAAGGGAGAGATAGAGGGAAAGAGAGAGAAGAAGCAAGCGAGAGAGACGTCACCTGGCACCAGATTTAGCCTACCAGCAAAAACTTAAAAGAAAGGGAAAGAAGTGGAGAGAGGAAAAATAAGAAGAATACACGATTTTCAAGAGGCTTTGTCACTTTCTCAGGACCTGAGCGAGGGGGAGTCTGATGGTTTAGTGATGAGGGTCTCTGTCAAATGGCACACCTGTCTGCATGTCCGCTCCAGACGCAGCCACTTCACAAACTTTATTTTATGAGTAAACTAGATCTTGATTTTGTAAATAGTCGCCTATAGGCTATAAACATTAAGCAACATCTAACATCATCCTCATTTATAACAAATAAAGAATTATAAAGCACAATAAATACACTAATAAATCTCAGCTGTCCAGTCCAGTAGGCTATACATGCCACACTCTGTGAGAGCCTGTAGGTACATCAGCTCCGGGTGGAATGATTGTAAAAAACCTCTGGCAGTTTATAATAAACAATAACAATCCAATAAATCTCAGAGCGAACAGCGGCTCTTGACATGAGAGCGCACACACGTCTACAGATGCAGATGTGTACCATAATTGCATCAGGTGGTACCGTGTTGTCACTATTATTCAATCATTTTCTAACATAATCTACCCCCCACCCTCACCCCCAACCCCCAACACGACATTATATGAAGAAGGAGAGGTAAAAACACTTATTTTTTCGACTTCAAGAGCTGCCTGTGAACCCAAACAATTATAATAAAATAAAATAGCCCACATATGACAGTCTGGGAGACCATTGTGGTGGCTTTAGGGGGTGCTAGAATGCTGGCAGTCCTATTATTACAGTTTTTCTCAGTCGCTTTGGTACATTTCTCGAATCATCCTCGACATTTGCAAAACAGTAAGTGAGTTTCTCAAAACAATTCGTACAAATAGCAAAACAGTCAAGTCAGTCTCTTGCTCAAAATCCTTTGTTCATCTCTCAAAAGTTAACATCTGTGTCAATGAACATGTCACTGCCATCAGAATGACAAGTCCTTGTGTTATTGTGTACGGATAAGACAGTCAAATTGCTTAGTCATGTTGTCAATATAACAGTGTACTCTGGAGGGATGTTCTGATGTAAACTATAGCTAAAGTTTTGATGACAATTATTGTAAATTGTAAGTTACACCTTAGTGTATGTGGGATATTGATTGCAAGAGACTGGACAAGATTCACATTTACACTTTTACTGTTTGTACTGTAATTTATTGACAGACCATGTCATTGCGATACAGAAAAGAAAAAGACAGCACTGCATAGCACAAAGAAAAAAACAAAAAAACAAAAGTAGACATGTGAACATACGACAATCTCCTTAGGGAAAACTGTACATGCAGTGCTGTAGGAATTACAGTGCAGTCTTCCTACACCTCCTGACGTTCCTGTCTGTTGGGCCACAAATTCTCATCCACATCACAACCAATATCTTCTCTTGCGATGCAGCGTGGAAAGAATCTTTTAGAGTGTCTTATCCAGCCTCTGCAGGCATCTGCTGTGATGTCATCACACGCTGTATCCATGGCAGCCAGAAGGGTCATCTGTGTATGTGGCTGGCGATCATGTACTTTCCATCTCCATGCTGAGAAAAATTCCTCAATGGGGTGAAGGAATGGGGAGTAGGGTGAGAGGAACTCCATCAGCATCCTGTTGTGGGGCGCAAACCACTGCCTGATGATGTTGGAGTGATGGAAACTGACATTGTCCCAAACTATCACGTACTTTGGCAAGTCATCTCCAATCTGACCCCTCTCTTGTTCAGGGATGAGATCCCTGTAGAGAGTGTCTAAAAAGGTGACAAGACGCTCTGTTTTGTATGGCCCAATAATGGGAATATGCGTTAGCACACCATTCTCAGAGATAGCAGCACCCATGGTTATGTTCCCGCCCCGTTGGCCTGGCACATCAACTGTAGCTCTGTGGCCGATGATATTTCAACCATGCCTTCTGCGTTTCGTTAGGTTGAAGCCAGCCTCATCCATGTAGATGAAGTTGTGCGGTGGTTCACTTGCTTCCAGTTCCATTATACGCTATATCCAGAAGACACAAAATGAGTTTTATGAATTACATGCATTTTCATTTTGGACAAGATACAGTTACATCAAATGTATACAGCACATGTTGCATCTTCTTTTCTACAGCCATAGCAAATGTGTAAAGGTCACACTTACTGTACTGTATATCACTATACGATGTTGTGCTGTTTACTGTGAGGTACAGTTACTGCATGCTCATACATGTTTTACCTATACATACTGGTAGCGCAGCTCCTTCACTCTTTCACCATTTCTTTCAAATGGAACAGTGTACAGCTGCTTCATATTCATTTGGTGTCTTTTCAGCACCCTGTCAATGGTTGAGTTGCTGACTGTTTGGATGTTTTCAAAGATGTTGTCCTATATAATGGCACTCTTTATCTCCCTTAGTCTTATGGCATTGTTTTCTACAACCATAGTGCAAATAGTCCCAGCCTGGTCAGATGCGTACACGAACTGATGAAGCCTCTTGGATGAGAGGTGAAACGTCTTCCCAGACAAATAATCAAGTCCAGTTGCGTTTTGATTTAAAACTCCTTTAGGATACCATGACCTGGACAAATGAGAATATGCACAGGCTCATGGTGCAAATAGCCTCCTCCTGTCCAGGTGTGAGAAGGGGCCCTCTGCCACCCCTGTGAAGTTGTCTTGCAGTCCTATGTGGAAAAAATATAGTAATGCAAAACACAAAATTGAGTAGGATAAAATGTCACTGTATAAAATAAACTTACTGTATATTGTAAAATGCAAGTGGAATACTGTAATATTGTATGAAGCATTACAGAAAGTATACAGCATTACAGTACAGTTCCTATTGTTAGATTACATACCTGTTCTGTTGACGAAAAGTCTGAATGATTGAGGACACAGTTGTTCTCCCAACATTTGGCTGCACCCTTCGACCAGCCTCAGCCATTGTAAGCCCATGATTGAGAACGTGGTCTGCAAGTGTGGCTCTTATCTCATCAGGAACGCGCATATGTCCTCAGCCTCTTCTGCCTCTTCCTCTGTTTTGCCTCCCAACTCCTCCGCTACGCAGCCTCACTCCTCTTCCTCTTCTTCTTCTCTCTGGCTGTTGACCCCGTCCAATTCCTTGTCCTTCCATTGTCAGACATTGTAACATTGTGTTGTGCTCCGGCTATATATATATATACTTGCCAGTTGATGGTTCATGAGATGCACCTTTGAGCTATTTCAGAAAACTGGTTGATCATTTGTTGATCTAATGCTTCACACATTTCCCTTCGTTAGAGAAAGTCAAGATTCACCTGGGAGCAATTTACCAATTCAGGACAGATTTAGAAAAAAAAGTCTAATGGAAATGTAGAGATATGCTTGACATATTATGACAACTTGTTCAACCATTTTGCATGTAAAGACTTATGCAATGGACTAATGCCTAAATGTTGTGGGGGGTGAGACTATTCAACAGAGACCCATTATAATACATTTTGATCAACATGACATAAGCAATTGATAATGTAGGAAACAGCAGAGAATTGTACATAATCATTTGCATGGATGTACCAAAGCATTTGTAACTTGTTCAAAGAAATGAGAAACTGCTTTGTTGATGTGCACAAGTGACACAATGATGTGAAGATTGAACAAGTAGTTTTGAGAATTTCAATTCTGATCTGAGAAATGTACCAAAGCGACAGAGAAAAACTGTAAAAAGAGGGACAATGTGTCTGTCCAATCAGCGATGATCTTGGTCGATAGCAGGTATACCTACCTTTCCTGTAAGAAGTTAATGTTGTTTTTTGTGATTTGTGGTTGTTTTTTTTTATTTGTTGTTGTGTTTTCTAATTTTTCGTTGTGATTTGCACTTCACGGCAGCTGTAGAACTGAGCTTGAACTAACATAAACTTTGAAGTACTGCAGAGCCAAGAGCAATGCTATCTAGGGCTTCCCTCTCAATTGTACTGTAACTGATCTGATGCTTGTTGAACTTCTTTGAGAAGAAGCACACAGGACAATCAACTCTGCCAGCATCTTCCTGCAAAAGGACAGACCTACACCTTATGCACTGGCATCAACCTCCAACTTAAAAGGACGCACACAATCAGGTGCAGCCAGTCCAGACGCACTGCAAAGAAGAGTTTTGGCAGAATGAAATGCATTCTGACACTCAGCAGACCAGACGAATGGACCAGAATGGCCTCCCCAGGTGGTTAGTGGTGCAACTACACTGGCAAAGAACGGCACATTCCCAGAAACTGGCGGAGTTGCCGTTTTTGTGACACAGCAGACTGTGATTATAAACTAAGCACTTGGAGACAAAACTGTGGGCACAACTACCTGAGTAACCACATCACACACACCCCAGATACCAGAGACCATGTACTCATCAAACTCCCTCATCAAACAGGTCTGTTGCAGGCTTTGTAACATTGTTTTATTCTTTAGGCAGACAGACAGCTTATGAATAAAGACTGCAGGTCTTTGAACAGCTGATTTCTGTCTGCTGCCAAACACAAATCTGTCTGTCGGTAACACATCAACAGAAAAGGGGTTCACTTTTCAGTTCAGGGAGGGGGCTGACCGAGTCATCAGATGCAAGAAAAGATTCAAACAGATCCAGTGAATCACTACACAGCACATCAGCAGTAGGAGTTTCAGTGACCTCGACAACAGCAGGAAACACCTGATCTCCAGCCAAATCATTCCAGACTATAAGATCGATCCCTGCAACAGACAGCTGATCTCGTGCACCCACTCCCACTGTGCCAGACACTCAAGAAGATGAAAGAGTAAGTGTGAAGTGGCGCATGGAGAACACACCAATAGATCAGACCCACAGTACTACTAGACAGAAAAAGGTACAGGCCACGGTCGAGCCACAGAATACCTCAAACCGTTATCTCACAGAATGGTAATCAGAATCCCGTCCACCTCATTGCCACTAGGAGAAAAATAACATCTTTCGCTCTGCTACAAGCTCCTGCTGTCTAACAACTGACTGACTCACATTGGATCAGACCTGCAGCTGAAGGGTTTTTACTCTTAGACTGTTACTGTTTCTTCAGCACAGGACAGGGTGGCACACTCCTCCTGAGCTTTCACCACCAATTTACACTGACGCAACGGGCTTCCCCAGGTGGTTAGTGGTGCAACTACACTGGCAAAGAACGGCACATTCCCAGAAACTGGCGGGGTTGCCGTTTTTGTGACACAGGAAAATCCAGAATGCCCTAGACTTAGGCCGACAGAGGGGGAAGCACCTGCGCCTGTCCCACCTGTTTACCAAAGTATGTGACCACATCTTTACCAAACTCACATTTAACCGGGTTCAAAGTCAAAGAAGAACCCTCAAAACGGCAAAATACCTCCCACAAAGTATCGACATGTGCAGACCAGATGGAAGAATCAACTATGTCGCAGGGACGCCTCACATATATCACTCCAGAAAGGACTGTATTCATCAGTATTTGAAACATGGCAGGAGCATTTCTTAAAGCAAAGGGCATGACTGTACTGTGTAGTGGGGGGAGTGATCCAGAGTGACAAAAGCTGAGATATTAGAGGCACGATGCGAAAGGGGCACCTGCCAAAATCCCTTCAGTAGGTCTTACTTGGTGACATATTTGGCTGACCTTACACAGCTCACACAATCATCCATGTGGGGGAGAGCAAATGGGTTTGGCTTGGTAACAGCATTCACCCAATAATTTCAAAAACAAGGTGTTTGGTCAGAGTTTGGCACCAGAAGCGTGGCAGAGCTCTAAGGACTGGAGCTTGACACAGCAAAACCATTTTCCAGGAGATACTCAACCTCCTTTTCCATAATAGAATGTTTCACCAGGTTGACGCCACACATGTGTTGCTTAATGGGCTCGTAGTCACCAACATCTATGTCATGCTCTAAGACTGGTCTGAGTGGGCCTATCACCAAACAGAGGGGCATGGCAACAAATGAGGTAGGAAGTGTGTCTTTTGGCCAGCTGTTACAACCCAGCAAGAGTCTAGGGGTAAGGGAAACAACATAAGCCGGTGTACATTCTTTTATCGTTTAATGAACCAAATAGTCAACTTAAAGGTAACAAAATAATGAACAGACAGCTCACTAATTCCACAACAAAAATAGAAGACAGAGAGGAGGCGAGGAACAAAGGGAAGGGCAGAGAGTGGTGCCAAATCATAAACCAAATAAAACAAAACAGTTTCCTTATCTGAGCTAGTCAACAGTATTTAAATCACCAAAATTCAAGTTAACTATAGTCCAAGTTAACAGTTTATTTGATACTCAGTCGACATCAAACTAAAGGCACAGAGGCAGACTGTTCTCACCAAATCACAGTCACCCCCTGCTTCTTCACACTGTGGCTTTTATTACGTCCTACAATAAGCCAACCGGCTGGGGATTGGTAGCTCGGGCACAAAGGAAGAAAAGTTGCAAACAGGGAAGACCAGCTTAAGCACAGGTGGGCCTTCCGAGGACATGTGGCACAACCTGCAGAGGAATCCAGAGGGTGACATCAAATCCAACATAATGGGCAACCTACAGAAAAAAACAACACAATATCCTCATAACAAAACTGTCACCCGTAACAGGCTCAGAAAAAATGAGACAACTCTCCCTGCAGGTTTTCACCTTTTCAGTAATGAATAAGTTTTCACCCAGCTCGTCCTCCACTGGACAGTAAGACAGTCCCACAGGGGAGACACAGGACACAGGTCACAGAAGCTTCAGTGTCATCACAGATCAAATATTGTTTCAGCGTATTGACATGACACACACAGGGCTCTGTGCTGTTGTGATGACATAATCTGTGTCACTCACTTTCCGTTCAACCTCGTAACCACTGAACTTCACCCGGAGACTGGAACCAGCAACAGCTAACAAGACTAACACACGCTCACCTGGTTGGAAATGCCGACTGTGTGTTCTTTTGTCATGTTTTTTCTGAATTTTAGACTGTGCTGTGGAAGGGGAACTGTGCGCCAGCTGACAAGCAGTGTGCAACCTCCCTGAATTAACTCACAGTCCAACATGATGTGCGTACACAAGCAGGAGCTTGTCTGTCAGCCACATCTCTCGCAGCAACAACAGCAGGCTGCGCACAGTGTGCCCGAACACCAGCTCCACCAGACTAAAACCAACAGATGACTATGTGGTTTCTAAATATGTAAGAAGCTTGAATTGTGGCATCTGGTGATAGGCACTGGATACCTGATGCTTAACAGACAACTTTGACATAACCTATGCAAAAATCCTGGACATAAGTTAGACCCTTGATCAGTTTGGGTGCATTTTGGCAACTTTAACCAAGGCTTTCACCACTGCTTTAACCCTTAAGGGCCTCAGAAAAACATATGACAGACATCATGTTGAGCAGATACTGGTGACCCATGAGGGAACCAGCAAAGTCGATTATGACATGCTCAAAGGGTTTGACAATTACCCTTGGATTGGATGTAGAGGAGCCGGAGGAATAACCTGCTTAGGTTTTTCAGGTATTTGGCAGATGTGACATGGTAACATCAGATTTAAACCCTGGCCAGAAAAAATACCTGAGCACTCGATAAGTTTTCTTGATCTCCAAATAGCAGACTGTGATTATAAACTAAGCACTTGGAGACAAAACTGTGGGCACAACTACCTGAGTAACCACATCACACACACCCCAGATACCAGAGACCATGTACTCATCAAACTCCCTCATCAAACAGGTCTGTTGCAGGCTTTGTAACATTGTTTTATTCTTTAGGCAGACAGACAGCTTATGAATAAAGACTGCAGGTCTTTGAACAGCTGATTTCTGTCTGCTGCCAAACACAAATCTGTCTGTCGGTAACACATCAACAGAAAAGGGGTTCACTTTTCAGTTCAGGGAGGGGGCTGACCGAGTCATCAGATGCAAGAAAAGATTCAAACAGATCCAGTGAATCACTACACAGCACATCAGCAGTAGGAGTTTCAGTGACCTCGACAACAGCAGGAAACACCTGATCTCCAGCCAAATCATTCCAGACTATAAGATCGATCTCTACAACAGACAGCTGATCTCGTGCACCCACTCCCACTGTGCCAGACACTCAAGAAGATGAAAGAGTAAGTGTGAAGTGGCGCATGGAGAACACACCAATAGATCAGACCCACAGTACTACTAGACAGAAAAAGGTACAGGCCACGGTCGAGCCACAGAATACCTCACACCGTTATCTCACAGAATGGTAATCAGAATCCCGTCCACCTCATTGCCACTAGGAGAAAAATAACATCTTTCGCTCTGCTACAAGCTCCTGCTGTCTAACAACTGACTGACTCACATTGGATCAGACCTGCAGCTGAAGGGTTTTTACTCTTAGACTGTTACTGTTTCTTCAGCACAGGACAGGGTGGCACACTCCTCCTGAGCTTTCACCACCAATTTACACTGACGCAACGAGCTCCAAACATCTCTCAGCCAATTCAAAGTGGCTGCAATGCGTTCGACGAGGCTGTGAAGGTCATCGACCAAAAACACATTCAAAACCAGAGACTTCAGGACCAAAATGCAACTCATTTCCTGGTTTTAGGATCATTCCTGCAGCTCTCCATCAGCAACTGCCTACAACTCAAGCAACACAGAACAGGTGAAGAGCGACACCCACAGACAGAGAGGAAGGACAACAAAAACACGCTCAAATACAAACAGGTAATAAACACACAGTGAAGGTTGTGAGCGGTCACGGTTAAAAGAAATGATGACGACTATCAAGCGGAAAACTAAGAGCTGTGTGAAGGTCCTGTGTTGTCAACCCATCCATTCACCACATCCACCTTTTTCCCTCTACACACTATCCGACTTCCACCTTTGTCCCATCATAATCACTTTGGCCATTAGAGGTCGCCTGACAGTAGAACTTAACTGTGGGTCGTAATAAATGGCTTGTTTTTGACCATCATATTTTCTTGTTTCTTGTTCATCACCACTAACTGTGTGAATTGATGCACTGTGTGATGTCATCAAAGCAATTTGAAACATGGTAAGTAATTAGTAATTATGTTGTAATCCTGCTCAATAGAAATTTTTTGCAGACACATGTTGCATTGCATGAGTCATGTATATTTAGTTATAAGCACTGAAACATGCTAATATGACAAGACATTGGATCTGTCTCAAAAATGTTTCATATTGAAACCTGTTGTGAAAACTCATTCAGAGCAGCCTCACCATACTGAACAAAGAAATAATGGAGTATTTTTAAACAATGTGTTCAGAGAGCACATACCTCCATCAAATGTGTTCATTTAGTCTACGGAGTTTTAACCTGTATCTGATTAACTGTGCAGCCAAACATCTCACACACAGTAAAAAAAAAAAAAAAAAAGTGCAGTGATCGTCTTGAGTCTGAAAACAAAGTTTACCTAATAAGGTTAATAATAAAGGCAGAACTTTCAGGAGGAAATCGAGATTTAAAGGCCTCAGGCTTCCGCTGTGCCTCAGTGGCATTCTGTTAGGTGAGATGACCTTTGACAACACAGAAAATAACCTCAGAACGAGCTGTTTACACCTGTTAGAATGTCATACAGCATGTTACTGGGCTTCCCCCCGCTCACTGCAGTTAATGCTTCCTCCTCTGAAATGTATTGGTGTACCATTTGAGGTTGTTGATACTGAAAATGACTGAGATGATGAGTTTACACAGAACAATCACTCTGACACCAGAAATAATATTTCCGAGGAGATTCAGACAATAATGAGACATTAATTAAAAAGCATCTTGTCTAAAACTAATGCTTCACAGAAAGATTAAAAACTGGGCTTTCACTGAAGTTCCCAGCTCCAAACGTCTCAAAGAAAGTGTTTTGAGTGGATTGATTGGCCTCATTTTAAATATTAAATATGCACAGTACACAGACATCAAGAATCCATGATGAAAAACAAGTGCTGAAGCACTGTACTGTACTGTAAGAGATGAACTGTTGTATCACTACGCTAACTGCTGGCATCACTATAAAGAAGTCAGGTTTTAAAAGAAAATTATGGATTACTAAAACTTTCTTTTAATCATGTCTGACTGGGCTCAAGAGACCTGAGTACTGCAGCAGCAATCTGACACACGTCAGTCACACACAAATACGTAGAGACAGCATCAGAAGGAATCACACACTCTGTTCAATGTTCATCATCAAGTTCAATCAATTGATCTAGTGTAATGAGACTTTCATGTTTTGATTTCATTTATAATTCATTCATTTGTATGGTGTAAAGTAGTGGGAGCAGTCTGCTCTGGCTCAGTGTTTACTGGTGGGGCATCAAGAATGAACTGTCCTGGGAAATGCAGTTTTCAGTCTCAGAGGAGATGTGATAAAGTGATGAACTGATGTGTAGTCCTGAACCTGATCCGAGTATGAGTTTTACCTGTTGTGTTGACATTAGTGTGGTAAACTGCATACTGTTGTTTTAAGGTGCAGAATCTATACTTGAACAGAAACACGATGCTTGACAACAAAAAAATGTTCCTGCCCTCCAGTGAGAAACCTGCTATTTCTGATAGAAGGGATAGAAGGAAACTTTTTTCTCTTCAGTCTGAGCCACACAAGCTTTAATAGTCAGACTTGACGCAACGTCCCAGATATTTACAAGATGGAGCAGCTTCAGTTTCAGTACCTTTACGTGTCGAGATGACAGGAAGATGGCAGATAAAATCATGGCTTTGTTTAGTTTTATCATTATTCAGTACAAGTTTGAGATTCTGCAGAGAAGTCTGAGGAACTTTACCAGCAGCCTGAAGTCTAGACTCGGCTTGAGGTGGAGAAGAGCACAAGATTGAATCAGCTGCATAGAAACATTTTGGCTATCATTGCTACTAACAGTAACACCAGTAATGTAAATCTAAGGTGCAACTTTGTTAAAAACAGTTCAGATGGATCACTGTCTGGCTGCTTGACTTTCTTACCCTGTTTGACCTCAAAGGTTACTTTGGTGAATAGCATGTTATCTTAACATTTATTATTTGGAAACATGGTCTTCAGCATGTTCTATTATATATCAGTTCATGTGGTCTATAGATAACGAATATAGTTCCATGAGGACATGTCGCTGGTCAATTGGTGCTGTAGTAACATAACACTAGAAAAACCCCCCAAAGTTAGCTACCTAGCCTTGGGGGGTTTTCCTAAATACTTACTGCCAGTTACCTAAATTACACCACACACACACACACACATACACACACACACACACACACACACACACACACACACACACACACACACACACACACACACACACACACACACGCTTCTTCTCACTTTTAATTTGTCCTCAGACTAAAGGGGTTTAAATAGTGTCATGTGGATAAGCTGTTGGCTTTGTGTGAGTATTTATCATAAATAATAAATGCTGTGATCCAGCAGCACAAAACACCCCATGCATTTACATATCACTGGTATTAAACACAAAAACCCACCAAACTTTACAGTGAAAAATGTGAGAAATCAATAGACAGTGATTGGTTTATTGGCCAATAATTGGTTTATTGGTCAATAATAATAATAATGGATGTTCAATGGATTAACATGAAGGTTGTTGTGGGTTGTGAAGCTAAAAAATCGATGTGTTCTCACAGACAAAGAGAAACCGTGAGATAATCCGGTGAAGGTGTAAATATAGCCACGTCCCAACAGTCAAACTGTCACACAGAGCTGCAGAGGAGGGACTAAGGTTTCAAATAGAAACAGGTCTGTAAAGAAGAACAGGTCTGTGGTGACTGAAGAGTCAGTCTGTTCAGGTCCATAAATCAGTGAAGCTTCTCACCACATTCACATCACAGCTGGAATTAACATAAAGAGGAAGATGAAAACGCTTGTGTGCTTTGAAATTCAGAATTCAGGACTTTCACTATAAAATGTCATTAGCAGCGGGAGACTCTGACCTCTAATGAAACAAATTCGACACCCACTCTGGGCTGAATCAGCTGAGTCAGCCCAGCACCTCAGTAAAGGAAGGAGTGAATCATGGCATATAGACAATATAGTTTTCACTCTGAATCACGCAAAGTGAGAGGCCACACATCATTTACAGTACACACAGAAGTCTCCCAGAATCTTGTCAGCAAGAATCACACAGAACTGTCACCTCATCATTGTGTGCTCAGGGATCAGAAAGTACATTGTCAGAGCTGTTCTCACACTATTACTGATATTCACACAAGAATATGGTTCTCACAGACACGAAGCACTGAGCTGCACGTGCTGACATGATGAACTGTTTCCAGCATCCAAATCACCTCTGTCTGACAGCTAATCAAAACAAACAGAACATCGGAAGATTTCAAAGTGAGTGAGTGAATAAACGAGTCCTGACACTGCTGCCGTCTGTCTGTTTCAAATCTCCTACAGTGTCTTTGTGAAGAACTAAGAATTTAGAATGAGGACGGCAGAAATCTAAGTGTGTGGAACTCAACATGAATAGTCCTTTTTAGAGAGATTCAGTTTCAGAGTCTGGCTGTTGTTCCTGCTCGTTATCCGTCACACATGTAACAGAGCAACCGTTAATATTAACACATGTGCTGTCAATACAAGCCAAACTGTGAGCTGTGAAAAAGGCCTCAGTGGTTGTGATGGCTCGGTAAATGCTTTGTCCTGCCAGTTTGTGTCTTGTAAGACATCAGTAAATATAATATATGTATAATATATGTATATTTATATGTGTGTATATTTATATGTGTGTATATATGTATATATATATATATAATATATATATATATATAGATATATATAGATATATCTATATATATACTGTATATGAGGTTATATAAGTGTTTTAGATCCAAATGTAAATGTTCAATTGAATATTAAAAACAATAATAAACCAAAAATTAAAAACTAAATCAAAGTTTTCAAATAACACTTTCAACCTTGAAGTTTTTTTCTTGTATCATTTTTATCATGTTCCACTTTACAAATGCTGTCCAGTGTTTGTCCTGTTGATCTGCAACACACACCATGTTGTTAACAAAATGTAACGGCAGCTGAGAAGGATTCATGCTTATGATGTTTCTATTAATGCGATTCTTCAGATATTACAAAAGTCACATCTTTACTTTCAATATATTTTAAAGTAATTAAAACATAGAGTTTATATTATATTAAATTATATCAAAATATATTAAATTATATTATATCATATTATATTATAAACCTAACTTCACTCTAACCTTAAACACGTCTACATCTTCAAATTGAATGACTTATGTTTAGATGCTTTTTGTCCCAATAACGACAAGTCAAGTCCTTGTATGGACACACAACACACACACACACACACACACACACACACACACACACACACACACACAGTACGTGAGTGTAATCTGTGTGTGTGTAATCTGATTACTAGAGAGTCTCTCTGTCCACATCTGAAAACAGTAGATTGTCCTGAGTGAGTGGGACAGTGTTTGTGAGATGGACCTGGAACAGGTATTTCCACCTGTACTGTTGTCTGATGGGTGTCAGTAAAAACTGACGTTGAACAGTTCAGACATGTGTTTGTGATTTTGGTGGACCAACCCTTTATATGAATGTGATCACAGGCAGTTTTGACCTGAGTCGGTTCATGTGAACAGGAGTGAATGTAAAGATACAACTTAATTAATGTCAGTGGTTCATTCAGATGAAGAGAAATGCATCTTATTCTCATTAAATACATTCCTGATATTCACATTTAAAAAAAACCCTCTCTGAGCCGTGTGAAGGTCTCAGAGCGATAACGTGTTTATTCTCTTTGTACTTTCCAAAATACACATTTGTTGAGGTTGCCACAGCCGTGTTTGTGTTAAATTTCTGGTTGTGTTGTGATTTGCTGAGCTCACAGGCTTCAGCTTTGCTCCGTCTCCAGCTGCGTATAAATACTGAGTGGATGACTCGCAGCTCTGATGTCCCCCTCCTCTGAGACTGCCGTCAGGTGAGTGTGCACCTTTGTTACTACCATCCAGCACCATAAACAAGCCTCTAAGATGGAAATATCTTCACATTTAGATTTAAATAAGTTTTTCTTTCAAACAACTGAATTTAAACTAAAGGTATGAATGCAAACTTTCTCACGGCATAGTCCAGATTTCACTGTGAAGTGCAGCAGCTCAATTCATTTCAATTCAATTGTATTTATATAGTGCCAAATACATTATCTCAAGGCACTTTACAGTAGACTTTTTTTGTTCCTTTTTTCTTTTGTTTCTAACATGAACAGCAGAATCTTCAGTCTTCTTCAGACTGTGATCTGAAGTCAAAAACCATATTTCCTGTGGAATAACTCCCCTGAATCATTGCAGAGTGTCTCCGCTGAAGAACCTGAGAGAAGGAAGACAGAGGCAGGCAGCAGGTTCTGCACGCAGGTGATACGGTAAGAACAACATTCACTGCTTTGCATCAGAACTTCAGAACCCACCTGGGATCAGGATGGAGATCAGCTCAGACCACATGGAGAAGCCTGAGGATGAGTGTAGATTCAGAGAGGATCAGAGAGGATCAGAGAGGGTTTTTCACGTCGTCAGTGTGGTCTCAAAGAAAGTGTCTGCAGTCAACGTATGTCCCAATATTTCAGTTCACGACTATATTTCACAAAACACACAACAACAGTGTGAAAAGCTTCGAGAGTAAAGAACACAACAATACTCTTGGATGATATTTATACTTAACACACATCTTCATACACATGGAGGTTTTTAAAGACAATTATAAAGTTGTAAATCTGTATGCTCAGTACAGTGGAGTTACATTTTCTATTTTTTATTCATCTGCAAAATATGTTTTAATAGAGGTGAAACACTCATCGAGGTTTTACAGTGGTATTCGATGACAGTTAGACACTGACACTGACCACTGAAATCTGACTTATTCTGTCTGGGCATCATTATAAATCTACTCGTTTCAAAGTGAACTCTGACCATGTTTTATGGAACAACATGTTTGTGTTTAACATTTTTAAAAACCTCTGACTCTTCATTTTGAATGTCAGCTGTAATTTGACAAAACATGTAAAAGACAGCCTCATCCTGAGGGGGTAATGTCCGATCCTTTGACCTCTGACCTCTGACCTCTGACCCAGCATCAGCACCATCTGCAAATATTAAGTCCCATTTGTCCCTGATGCATTCAAATTTCAAAGACTAATAAATGACACTGATCATGAGAATATGAGCAGTTCATAATATAGATTATATAATATTTATACAAGATGTATTTTTTCTGATTTAACTTTAATCTTTGTTTGTTTCTCATGGATTGTTGAATAATTCTGGATAAAGCCTCTAAACATGACCTGGCAGGTAGACTTTGTTTTAAGGGCCAGGAGCCGTAAATGTGAGAAGGTAGATGGACTGTGGACTGATTTTTCTTATTATGTCCAGTACCAGCCTTAACCTACGTATTAATTGTACAGTATCTGCACCTGTACATTTATAATCAGCTGACTGACTGATAATTTTCATCTACAGCAAGTGAAAGACACTTGCTGTAGACAAAAATGATAATAAAATGCTGTCATTGTGATAATTGCATTATATACATTAAAACAAATATAAACTCTTCAAAAGTCCATATTCTAACAAATGAGTTGACAAATCAAATTAACACAATATATTTGACCAATATTTAATTAAAAACACTAATGTGTATATATACTATATATATCACACACACACGCACACACACACACACACACACACACACACACACACACACACACACACACACACACACACACACAGAATACAGGCTGATGTAATGTCAGTGGTTTGGTGAATTTTAGTGAGTTTTACTTCATCAACTAAAAATCTATGTTAACAAGCTTCTGGTTGTTCTACAGTGAAGGGAAATGTCAGATTAAGCACAGTTTCCATTCTGAAAGAAGAAGAGCTTCCATTTAAAAAGATGACTCATATGTCCCACCTTTCAGTATAAGCGGCTCTGGTGTTGATGTGGACCAGGACATCGGTCACATATATATAGAGAGGTTTCTAGTGAAGTGTGTTATTGTGTAGCTTGTGTGTGTTGTTGTGAAGTTGCAGTTAAGGATGTTATAGACAGGACAGACCTCAGGAAGCTTCTGTAAGAGCTACAGCCATCTTCTCAGCAGAAATCAGGAAGTGGGGCTGTAGAGGAAAAAATCAGTCCAAACACTCGTCTTTCACCCAAAAAAAACACTTCAAGTGTTTCCACAGTAACTTAGACAGTCTCTTTGGTCTCTTTTCTTTTTGTGTTATTTTAGTTCAGTATTATTCACTCCTCCAGCCACTAAACTGCATCTCACACATAAATGGGGGGAAATGTCTATATCTGGTCACATGCGTCAGGTATTTTTGTCTGCTGGTAACAACAGTATACTGTCCTGGGAAACAAAACTGAGATGTTGTTCATACATTTTCCCCCAAACCACAGTTTCTTTTCCATGACTGTAGTGAATAGGTTCCCAGTGTTTACAAAAACAACATCATTTACTTCTCCTTTACTCTGTTGTTCCCAAAAATCTGTTTCATTCCACCATAGCTACATGTTAGCATCAGAAGGAACCACTCAGCAGACTCATACAGTGACCTTACATTGTCAATCACACAGCGTATCACAGTGTTACCTGTATCGCTCACAACTACTGGCTGATCCAGTGTTTGGTTTGGTCAATGACAAAACTGCAGTGTAAATGCACTACAACACACTGCAATACTACAATATAGTACAACACACAATGTACTACAAGACACTACAATTCTACAACACACTACAACACACTACGAAAGAATACAACACACTATGACACACTACAATACCACAACACACTACGAAAGAATACAACACACTATGACACACTACAATACCACAACACACTACGAAAGAATACAACACACTATGACACACTACAATACCACAACACACTACGAAAGAATACAACACACTACGATACACTACAATACTACAATGTACTTCAACACACTGCAATACTACAACACACAATGTACTAAAACACACTACAATACTACACCACACAACATACTACAACACACTTAAACATACTACGACATATCACAGTACTACAACAAACTACAACATACTAAGACACACTACAATACTACAAGACACAATGTACTACAACACACTATCATACTACAAATACTACGACACACTACAACATACTACGACACAGTACAATACTACAACACAATATAGTACTACAAAACACAACGTACTACAACGCACTACAATTTAACAACACACTACAACACAATAAGACACACTACAACACACTCCAATAATACAACACACTACAATACTACAACACACTCCAATAATACAACACACTACAATATAAAAACACACTACGACACAGTACAATACTACAACACGTTACAATACTACAATACACAACATACTGCAATACTGAACGACACACTACAGCACACTACAATACTACAACACAGTACAACATACTACGACACACTACAATACTACAACACAGTACAACATACTACAACACACTACAATACTACAACACAGTACAACATACTACGACACACTACAATACTACAACACAGTACAACATACTATGACACACTACAATACTACAACACACTACAATACTATGATAGACTATGACACACTACAACACACAACATACTAAAACACACTGCAAAACTACAACACACTACGAAACACTATAACACATTACATTACTACAACACACAATGTACTTCAACACACTAAAATACTACAACATACAATGTACTACAACACACTACAATACTACAATACGCTACAATATTACAACACACTACAATACTATGATACACTATGACACACTACAACACACAACCTACTATAACACACTACAACACAGTACAATACTACAACAAACTACAACATACTACAACGCACTACATTATACTACAACAAACTAAAGTACTACAACACAGGACAACATACTACGACACACTACAATACTACAACACACAACATACTACAACACACTGCAAAACTACAACACACTACGCAAGACTATAACACATTACATTACTGCAACACACAATGTACTTCAACACACTACAATACTACAATACACTACAATAATACAACACACTACAATACTACAACACAGTACAATACTACGACAAACTACAACATACTGCAACACACTACACTACTACAACGCACTACATTATATTACAACAAACTAAAGTACTACAACACAGTAAAACATACTACGACACACTACCATACACTACGGCACACTACAACACACCTCGTTCTGTTGCACACCTCTGGGCCACTGCCAAGAGACCACTGGAACATGCATTATGTTCCTGTATCAAGTGTAAACTAGGCCATGAAAACTTCATGTAAATCAAATGATGATTGTCACCCAAGGGTTACTTGCTGTGTTCAGCAGGTGGAGCAATGACTATGACTTCATATTAGTACGCAGATGTGTGGGACTGTAATCAAACATGTGAAGTTTGATTGAAACATCAATATTTGCCGCACCACCAGAGCCACGCGGTTCAACCAAAATCATTTTCACAGTGAAGATTTGACAACATATAATAGAATTATAACAACTTCCTGTTGTGAAATTCGCCACACCACTAGAGCCATGCCCTTAAATGAAAACTCACAATCTTGAGAATCAAGCATCATCAAGTAATTTCTGACCAAGTTTGAAGTGAGTGTGGTCAACTTGCTAAGAGGAGTATATTAAATTTTAAAACGTTCTATTTTCTATTGCCATTAGGTAATGCTATGAATATAACTGAATATTGGCATGCAGATGTGTTCAGGCTGGGACTCTTATCAAACATAAAGTTTGAGCCAGTTTGGACAATGCGTGCTTGATACTGTATACAACAACTTCCTTTTTCATTGCAAAACATCAAAAGTCGCTACGCTGCCATGGGCAGGCTGTTCCACGAAAACTCACACTTTCAACAATAATTCATCATCAAAGACTTAGACAAAGCATTTGATGACCAAGTTTTAGGTGGGTGTGGTTAAGCCTCCTAGAGAAGTACAAACATGACATTTCCCGTTGCCACAAGGGGGTGCTATGATTATAAATGAATATTGGTATGTAGATGTCCTCAGGCTGGGACTCTCACCAAACTTATAAAGTTCTGGACCGTTTGGATAATGTGTGCTTGAGTTAAGGAACTTAACTTTTCATGGCAAAACATTGAAATTCCCTGCTCCGCCACATTCCAACGAAAATTCAAAAGCTTCTCAATTTAACATCCCAAAGGTTTTAAGATTATACTGACCAAATATGATTAATTCGCTAGGAGGACTTCTTTAAAGTATGTGACCCTTAAATTGCAAAAATGGCAATTACATTCAAAATGGCGGCTTCCTCTTGGAACCTATTAGACTATGGTTGCAGGAGGCTTTTTCGTACGTCTTGGCATGTTTCATGTGCCTACTGCTTTTCATACATGTAGGTGAAATCAAGGGGATAGGAAGTGCCTCTTTGAAATTTTCTAAGGGGCACTATTGAGCCATGTTTCACGAGTTTTTGAGCATGTTTAGGCTCAAAAAGGCGATTTACTAGCGATTTCCTAGCATACAGAAAAATGATAAACACAATACTTTCAATAGAGTCCTTGCACCATTTGGTGCTCGAGCCTTAAAAAACATAGGATTCAAGATTTTGTTCTTTATTTAATTCTCTCTCTCTCTCTCTCTCTCCCTCTCTCTCTCTCTCTCTCTCTCTCTCTCTCTCTCTATCTAACTATCTATCTATCTATGTATATATATATATATAATTATGTGTGTGTATGTGTGTGTGTGTGTGTGTGTGTGTGTGTGTGTGTGTGTGTGTGTGTGTGTGTGTGTAGACAATGAGATGTGACGACAATTTCTCTTTCTGTTTGAATAATTAACCCCTGAACCTGACTGTTGGCTGATTTTAGATCAAAGACCTGAAAACAAAAGTCTCCTACACTTTGATTTCAGAGTATCGGTGTGATGTGATATGTAACTAATAAACCCACACTTGATAGTAGTTCCAGTATGAGGCATCTGCAACTTTCCACACTGTAATGTGGCTGACTACAAGATCCAAACAGGAAATACTTCCCTCACCATTTGTGGCCGACGGATGTTGACTCACAGAAATACCGACCAAATATCGACCATCACATCAGATCATTTGAGTGTTCAGTGTTGTGACTGAAGCTCTCCTGATTGTGTATAAGCAGACACACTGAGGCTTCTGCTAGGGGAGACAAAGTGAAGGAGGGAAGCCAAAATGAGAGATGACAGTGAGAAGCCACAAACATGAGTGCTCTCACTTTCCACTGAATTCCTGTTTCTGTGGGTGTGCATTTGCAGAACACATTTGGTATTGGCTTTCTGGTTTATTGTCTAGATGCACGCTTTAAAGCTTTAAAGAAATCTCTGATGTGACAGGGAGATAGCTGAAAGGAAGGGCCCCGTTCTCAGACTTCACACAATACGTTATTATGTACATCATGACAATAACTATCACCCGCTTCATAGAGAGATGTATCCTGTCATAAGCTTTCATAAGAGCCTCTGAAGACTTACACCCATCATGAATAAACAAGATTAAGCATCATAGCTGAATGCTTTTGAGAAAGATATCATGTCCTGGAAATATATCCAGGGGTGGTTTTAGACTAGGACAGTCATTAACACTAGAAAGTGAAAATGACCGAATGAATGAACCAACTGATCAACTGACAAACATAAAACGAGGAACAGAATCTAAAGAAGCAAAATAATGTATATATTTATTTCATTGCTACACTCATCTCTCAATTTGATTAAAAATGTAAATATTAAAATATTAAAAATGCGTATTGCTTTCATTCACAAATACATTGATAGTACACATACTACTGAGAACACGTGTGTTTTTACAGCACAACCTCTACTTGTAGAGACTCCAGCACTATTAAACTGTTTTCTGTTTATGTTCAGACTCTCACAGCACTTGGTTCAGGTCAGGGAAAGATCCTGGTCTGGTTTATTACAGAAATAGTTCACACTGACTCAACATGATCCACAACATTATTTTTCACTAATCTTAACTAAGGTGCTTGTCTTGCACAGTGGCAATTCAGAGTCGTCAGGGCCCTAGCAAAAAATTGCCAGGGGCTCGCTCCAATCTGTGTTCATCAACATTATGTAATAAATAATCTGACACCAAATGAAAAATGTCAAATTGTTCAAATTTTTATAAATTTCAATGTTTCACTGTTTCCCTTAGTCGAATTTTCAAAATATAAATATTAAGAATTTTGAAAACCTTGTAATTTTCAAATATAAATATAAAGCATGTGAAAAACAATGTCATTTCCAAAATATAAATATAAAGAATGTGGAAAACCATAGAATTTTCAAAATATAAAAATAAGGAACATGGAAAACCTTGTAGTTTTCAAAATATAAATATAAAGAATGTGAAAAACCATGGAATTTCACAATATAGATATAAAGAATATGGAAAACCTTGTAATTTTCAAAATATAAATATAAAAAAGAACGTGGAAAACCTTGCAACTTTCAAAATATAAGTATAAAGAATGTGGAATACATGACCAGAACCAGAGATGAATGTATCAGAACGGTTAGTGTAGTTAGCATCTGTTTGTTTATCTTGTTTGTTAGCTTGTAACTGCCAGTGGCTGACATGGTGTTTGTTGATGTGCTAATGCTAACTTTCTTTCGCTATACTGACAAGGTTTCAGTGACTGGTGAAAGAGCAGAGAGTATCAAGATGGTTAGAGGAGGGAACATCAGAGACTCAGCCTCATGTTTGAGCCTCAGTCAGACCCAGACTCAGATGAGGAGTCTGTTGAGACCAGAATCAGAGACTAGCAGACGTATCAGAACAGGCAGCATAGTTAGCATCAGTTATTTCTTTATGTTGTTGATAGCTTGTAACTGGCAGTGGCTGACACAGTGTTAGTGGTTGTGCTAATGCTAACTCTCTCTCTCTACTACTGAAGCACATTTTGCTGACAACACAAGTAAAATTTACTTTACTTGTGATGGAGATTTTACAGTGTGGTGCTGCTACTATTACTGTAAAGGCTCCAGATACTAATTATTAAACTTCAAACACATTTCTTCCCTTGGAGCTTCTTTATGAATGTTTCTATGCAGCGTTCCACCATGACTAATTGTCACCATTGGAATGCGACGTATTGTAACTGACATGAACTGGAGCTGACCAGTCTTTGTTGTTTGTGAAGGACTACAGACTTTTAAACACAAAGTGTGAGGTTCTCAACAGATGGAGCATCAACTGATGAATGACAACTCTATGCAGTTGATAAAGAGACAACATAGTGAAGTACTACTCCAGGAAAGATAGCATCTGATCTGGAAATACAATCCAGGCATCTTCGACAAACACTAGTTCCAGTGGTTGCAGGTGACACATTTCACCACGCTGCACAAAAGAAGAGCAAGTGTGTGTGTATATGTGTGTTTGTGTGGTTGTGTACGCGAGTCAGTGCACCTGCTGTGAAGAACCACAGCCTCTCTGTCAGAGGGCTTGGTACAGGAAAGCCTTCACATTTGGGGTGTGTGTAATTGTCAGATAACCACACAGCTATGATGTTGTGTTCTAACTGCATCATGTGTGGAAGGCAACAGCCTCCAGCTGCTGCTCCCTGCAGGAGCAAGGTCATGTTCACAATGTAACACAGTCGTGTTGTCCAAAGTTAACAAGACTTAAACTGAGAAAACAACAACTTCTAACTTAATGTGTCATGAGAACACAATACATAAAAATGGCATAATTAGTGGGTGGAACATGTGCTCTTGAATTAATAAAGTGAGAAGAAACTACTGATTTGTGCTCCTAAATCAACTGATCTAGACTCAATAAGTTTATATGAATTAATCATTTGAGCACATGAATGAAAGAATATTTCCTTTTAATTACTAATATGTCCTTTAAATTAAATGTCTGTGTGAAAAAAAAACATAACATGACACAATAGGAGTCAGACAGTTGATGTGACAGCTCACTGTTGCGTTGCTTTATGCTACACAGTGGTGCATGTGCACCTAACTGACAGCAGCCTGAATAATAATAAGTGCAGGTCCTGTGATACCTGCTCTGCTCAGAATGTATGTTTTTTTAAATATTATGTTTTGTTGCATTGCCAGAATACAAACACACTCAGCACATCATACATAACAGCAATAGCCACACTGCCACAGATGCAGTGGGGGACCAGGTGCGTACAGTAACATGAACAGAGGTATGAAATTGAAACTCCTCCAAACTTGCAGTTGTTGTCTTTTAAAGTTGTGAAGGCTGAAGCCTGTGAGTGTCTCACTGAGGGGACGTCATTCTCTGCACAGCTCTAGCACTTTACATCAAATATAAAAGGCAAGAAGATTTAGAAAAAGCAAAAAACAAAAAAATAACAATATAGAAAGATACATGAGCCGGATTTAAACAGGCAAATGAAACAGAAATAAGCTGAATCAGAATAAAACAGGTTAAACAGTGGAATACAAATGACACTGCAGCTACAGTGGCGACTGTCTCTGACAAACAGGAAGCAGAGTAAAGATGTGAGAACTCAACTGATGTGATCCACTTCCCTGGTCTTACTGAGGACCAGCAGCAGTGTTGTGAACCAGATTTCTTCAGGTGACAGTGGCTCGCTGTAACTGTCTTAATGTGGATGATAAATTTTAGGTCTGAGTCCAGAGCACTCCAGCAGGCCTGGTTACTGGTCTTTAATGAGACTCAAGCTGCTCTCTGACTCTGACTGAATCTGATTTACATGGAGACGTCTCATCAGTGACTGATCTGTTGAAGACGCCCACTCAGTGCTTGTATGGAACCATAGTCAACATCGTATAAATCTGTGTGTCATCCACATAGTTATGGTGAGATATTTTATTGTTTTACATCACTTGAGCTGAATAATTTAAGATGAGCTGACGGGGAATGTAGATGTTGAAAAGTCTCACAGGACGTCCCGGTCTGTACTGATGGTGGAGGGGAGGAGCAGTGTCAGTGGTGTGTTCAAACTGCTGACTGGAGAAAACAACTGTGTCTTATGATTGTACTTCAAACAGGTTAGATATGAGCCTGACATTGTTCGTGTGGAGATATCGTTTTCTAAGAGTGGATTAATAGCTGTAGTTTAAAAGAAAGAACTGATCAATGCAATTAAAACATTTGAAATTCTTGATCTTTACAGCAGTAAGTGTTGCTTGTGTTCCTGTGGAAGCAAAAAAAATTGGGGACACAACCTTTAAGTCTCTACAGTAGAACAGTGAAGTCTCTTGTCACAGCAGGAATGCCACAGACAATCAGTGAGAGTGTGAGATGTGGACAGAACCAAACTCAACCACAGTGTGAGAAGATCAAACATCCTCCTCCTCCTCCTCCTCCTCCTCCTCCTCCTCCTCCTCGTCAGACCAGGGACATGGTATCACCACCTGCCTCAGGAAGTCAGGTACGCAGCAAATGACATCACAAAGCTAGGCTTGAACAAACTTTACCACTTCCTAAACACAGACAGACATGACATACTTTCCTGGGTTGAAGGTGGTGGTGGAAGAAGTGTTCAAATTCTCAGCTACACTCAGAGACTCATTATGTTGAATGGTCCCTTTAAAAGTGACTTATTATTATATAATGTATAGAATTCTAGTGGATTATTATTAATTAAAATTGACTGGTGTTTTTAATATTCACAGCATGTAATGATCTATGTGGTCACTGCAGAACTACAGTGATTCTGTTGTAAAATGTGTCGTTTAAGATGCTGATCTGTTACCTACAATAATCCAACTCTGCCAGTGTGATTCTAATGTGTTTCCAACACAAACCAATTTTTCTGAGAGGAAATACACATTGTTTTTCTACACATCATCAAATCATATTGTGTGTACAAAATGCTTTTTCTGCTCAGAATGACTGTGTATGTGTCTGCTTGGATTTGAAAGTTCAGTTTCATCAAATCCTATTGTATGAAACAGGCGACCCTTTTCTCCACTAAATAGCTCATGACATTTGGTATAAATTATCTACAGACAATGCAAAATATACAAAATCAATTAACTATTAACTATTATCTAGAGTCTTTATTCAAATTCTGCCAAAACTGACACAGACCTTCTATAAAAGGTAGATATCAAGTCTTTCAAACGGTTTTTGGATCAGTCAAACAATGAGTCCGCAGTGATATGCAGTAACCTGCTGTATTGTCTTGTATGCACATCATTTTCTATTTCATCTTATTTTTAAACAGATTTCACCAAAATATTTGACAGGACACTCCAGAAAAGCAGTTTGATGAGTGATGTTTTTTCAGAATTGTATCTCAGTTAAATTGCTGTGTATTTTTGAGGTTTGGTGACATCCCTCTCGCTGCCTTCTGCTGGTGAGGTTGATCTGGCTTCCTGGTTCAGGACCCAGTGGGCA
The DNA here is from genome assembly GCF_002260705.1 of Seriola dumerili. Taxonomy (NCBI): domain Eukaryota; kingdom Metazoa; phylum Chordata; class Actinopteri; order Carangiformes; family Carangidae; genus Seriola; species Seriola dumerili. Next base: position 1,509,139 of record NW_019174311.1, on the reverse strand, counting down.
GGGTTAGAGAGGGCATCAAAAAGTCCATTTAGAAACTTGATAACAATAATGTGAACAGTCTTTCAGATATTTATCTGTAAATGTGTGATTTTAGTGAATGTTTTAACTTCAGCTGAATTACTCCCATAGACCTCAAATTGTCAACCACACAGTGCCGGGTTCAACACTGGGGGGACGGTGTTGAACCTGGCAGGTGTGTTGCAAATTCCAGCCACTATTCAGGCACATGTAATGACACTTATTGACCTCAAGGTGGTGCTGTGATAATCAAGTTTATGTTCTTACAGTTTACTTAAAAACAGTTTGGCCTAGAATTAAAATGATTTCATAATTTTAATCTGTCAATACATCTGCATCTGGTCCTCATCTGTAACATCTGCTTGGATTATTGCCACTATATTCTCTGATTGTTTTGGATCCTCTGATACATCTATACTGGCTCTGCTAAATTTGTTATCTTTGTACTTTTCCAACAGCAGGAATTCTGTTTTAATTTTGGAACATTGGTCAATGAAACACAAACAGAGCAGAAAAGTTAGCCTTAAAATGATTAAATCTAATGAACAATTGGTATTCACCAGACTGAAACAAGTCATTTATGAAAGTTTGTTTAGTTAAGAGAGGTAAATCATTCTTTTTAATAAAAAACATGTTCTGAGGCCTTCATTTTTATTTGACACATCATCCACAGGCTGTAGTTAACATGGTGTCTTTCCTCCCAGTGTTGGAGCAGTATGGAAGACATAAGGCAGAAGCAAGAGAGACCGTCAGTGCTGCGTCAAGTTTCCCAAACAGCTTCCAGACAACACCACGGTATGCAGACACCTCAGCTCCACATGAGCAATATCTTTTATTCTACATGACAGTCATTTTATATGTTCTGACTTTTTTAAGGTTTGATTCTGTATTTTTTCTAGTTTGTACAAAGGTAGCTTAATGTAAAGTAAGCAACTTTAGAAACAACCATTCTTGCATTGAGGCTTGGTGATATTTCAATTTCTTACCTGAGTAAATGAACTGAATGGGATTTAAGACCATTTGCTACCTAAATGCAGTAGAGCATCAGCAGTGGCAGCAGAATTTGTTGCATATATTTCCAACAGGTCAAAAGTACACTAATGCTTTCTTTCTCTAGAGGTGGATGCAGGCCGTCTTTCCCAGTCCTCTCTGCCACAGATGAGCTCCTCTCTCATGCAAAGCCTTCACTTGCTCCCTTTGAGGGGAGACGGTCCAAAGCAGAGCTCCATCGAGGCCAGGCTCCATGATCGGTGACTGTCACAATGATCTTTAGATAGATAGATAGATAGATAGATAGATAGATAGATAGATAGATAGATAGATAGATAGATAGACAGACAGACAGACAGACAGATAGATACTTTATTTATCCCCTAGGGGAAATTCATGAATTGAATGATAAATGATAAATTATGCAAAGTAATGAGTTGGCTAAAAATATGTTGTGGTTAAGAACTGAAATGTATCTGCATACTGGATTTAAGATTCCTTTATTTGGCTAGATTAACTGAATGTGGATTCCATTGTGGTTGTGGAGGTGGATCAGTGGATCATCTGGAGGGGTCATGGGAGTTATCCCATCCAGTCAGTGTGTTGTGGACTTGGAAAGGGCCTATGACCATGAACCCTGGGGAATCTGGGATTTCCATGTAAAGAATTTCAAGGTGCAGCAGAGATTCAAAGAGTGTCAGGTTTGGTGACCAAGGTGGATCGAGGTGGTTCTGTGGCACTAGAGTCATGTAACTGTGCTCTGAAAATGGTTTATTGTAACTGCCCATGGTGAAAGAGATGAGAATAAAAGGGAATGTTCAGTTCACAGGTGGATTGGTCCCCCGACAGCAGAAATGTGGACACTAAGTGCTCAATTTACCGGCCAATCTACAGTACATTCTAACAATCATCTATGGTCATGAGGTTTGGGTAGTTACCAAAAACATTAGGTCACAGTGTCAGTTGAAGTGCACTTGGATGCTTCCCTGTCCAATTTATAGGAGAACCCAAGGCAGACCCAGAATGTATTGGACAGATTACATACCCCTCTGGCCTGGGAACACAAGATCAGCCAAGAAGACCTGGAAAACGTGACTATAGGGAGGTGGACACGTGGGCTACCTTGCTAAGCTTGCTGCTACTTCAACTAAGACCCAGATAAGCATGGGGATGTGAATCCTCCATCTCCTCCTCCTCCGTGATGTCAAGATGTTCCAATATTACACAACTTCTCTCCAATGTGTTCTGAGTCTCCTCCCAGTCTCACGTCATGAATCAGCATGGTTTGCTGGTTAAATGTGCAGACTCAGCTGGCTTCTTTTAACTAGAGGGAACAGCGGTTCTACTCCAATCTCCTCCTGGATATGTAGGCTCCTTACCTTGTCCCTAAAGCTACAAGTCCTCTGAAAAGGTCCTTTGTCACTGTTGTGCACAATGACCCATTTGGGCCCTTTCTGATCTGGCCCCCTTAATGGCCTCCAAAATGACACATGACAATTTTCTGATCTGCCAGCTCTATGGTTAAAGGCAAGACTTGTGTTACCATTCCGTGGCTCTGGGTTGAAAGATTTCTAAGTTTATTATTCTGTGTTTATAGTTTTTTGTCTGGCTGTGGTGGTTTAGTTAGTCTTTTACCTTTTTTCTGTAATTAGCTTAATAGACATCTCCTAAAATCGCACAAGATATAAATACATTTACTCAAGTATTGTACATAAGTACAATTTTACTTACTTGTACTACTTTATATATCCACTCCTAAATATTTGACTTTTCTGTTCGACTACATTTACTTGACCACTTTAGTTACTAGTTAGTTTTAAGATAAAGATTTTACACTGTGGATAATATAACGAGCACGTTTTTTTGTCAGTGCACATATGTTCACATCCTTTTCAATGTCAAGTTATGCTTTAAGAATGTGTGCCGCTTCCCCAGAGAAATTGGTACATCTAACTGAAAGCTTTTTAATTGGATTCCACTCAATGACCAAACAGATTCTCATTTCTCCCACTTTTATTTTGGAAGGTTCAGCAATTTAGTTTGATAGTTCAGTTACATCATTCCATTAATTCCATAAGTTCCATTAGTCGTTTTTAGCCAATATTTCCTGTGACAAGAAACAATGCAGTTGTACATGTGCTGAAACATAAGTTGAGGTGTTGGAATAAAACTTTCCCACTCCACCTGTGACCTTCTCCACTACACATATGTAAACTAATTACACACATTGTGCCATCTTATCTGCAAAAATCCAGATATATCATCACGCTGTTTCTTGTTTCTGTCCAGCATTTTGTCTCAGCACTGCCATGTGTGTACCATGTTCGCAGAGTAATACAGTCCATAATGTGGCCAGTGTTTGTAATAACACCGTTTTGACTTTTCACTTTAACAATCTACCTGGTGATGTAGATCTACTGGGGAGGTAGACCTGCTGGTGAGGTAGACCTGCTGGTGAGGTAGATCTGCTGGTGAAATAGATTTACTGGTGAGGTAGATCTACTGGTGATGTAGGTCTGCCTTGTGATGTAGACCTGACGGTGAGGTAGACCTGCTGGCGAGGTAGATCTACTGGTGAGGTAGATCTACCTGGTGATGTAGGCCTGCTGGCGAAGTAGATCTGCCTGGTGAGGTAGATCAACCTGGTGAGGTAGATGTACCTGGTGAGGTCCATCTACCTATACATCAAGACATTTCTGTTCCCTCCAGCAGCCCTGAGGAGACCAGTGCTCTGTTCGTGAGTGGCATCTGCCGCTGGCCTGGCTGTGATACAGTGTCTAAAGATTTCCCCAGCTTCTTAAAGTAAGTAGATTACTGAACAGTACTGGACCACATTCACTTAATCACTCATCATTAAAGTGTTGCAGCACAGATTACTAATGAACCACTCTTACCTTGAGATGAATGATGCAATATTAACCTAATAATTATTATTTACCTCTGTAAAGGAATTGTTGGGTCTCTGTAAATAATATTATAAAGAGATGGTCTAGACCTACTCTATTTGAAAAGTACCTTGAGATAATTTCTTGTGAATTGGTGCTATACAAATAAAGATTTACTTGACTCAACTAAAGGAACAATTTCAGGATATATGCTTTTCCTTCTAAACCAGAGTCAAATGAGCAGACGACAGTACAGAGTGCAAAGCTCAGTGCAGGCTTACAGAGACCCAACAATTCTTTACAGAGGTAAATTAATAATTATTAGGTTAATATTGCATCATTCACTTCAAGGTAAGAGTGGTTCATTAGTAATCTGTGCTGCAACCTTTAATGATGAGTGATTAAGTGAATATGGTCCAGTACTGTTCAGTAATCTACTTACTTTAAGAAGCTGGGGAAATTTTAGACACTGTATCAAGCAGGAGCGGCAGATGCACTCACGAACAGGCACTGTCTCCTCAGGGCTGCTGGCAGGGAACAGAAATGTTTTGATGTATAGGTAGATGGACTCACCAGGTACATCTACCTTCACCAGGTTGATCTACTCACCAGGCTGATCTACATCACTCAGATCTACATCATCAGATCTACATCACCCAGATCACATCACCAGGTAGATCTACCTAACAGTCTTCTACCTCACCCAGCAGGTCTACCTTCACTGTCAGGTCTACTCACAAGGCAGACCTACATACACCTAGTTAGATTTACCAGCAGTAAATCTTTCACCATCCTTACCTACATATGTACTCTACTCACCAGATATATAATGTATAAATGAAAAGTCAAACGGTGGTATCAAACCACTGGCCACGATTATGTGACCTGTAACTCTGAATCGGTACACATTGGCAGTGCTGAGACAAATGCTGGATCAAATAAGTACATCGTGATATTTGATATTTGATGCATGATAGGATGGCACAATGTGTGTATTAGTTTAACATATGTGTAGTGGAGAAGTCACAGTGTGATGTGGAAAGTTTTATTCCAAATCTACTTATGTTTCAGCACATGTACAACTGCATTGTTTTTGTCACAGGAAATATTGGCTAAAAACGACTATGGAACTTATGGATATTAATGGAATATGTAACTGAAACTATCAAACTAAATTGCTGAACTTCAAAATAAAAGTGGGAAAATGAGAGATCTGTTTGGTCATTGAGTGGCCTCAATTAAAAAGCTTTCAGTTAGATGTACAATTTCTCTGGGGAGCGGCACACATTCTTAAAGCATAACTTGACATTGAAAGGATGTGAACATATGTGCACTGACAAAAAAACGTGCTCGTTATATTTCCCAGTGTAAAATCTTTATCTTAAAACTAACTAGTAACTAAAGTGGTCAAGTAAATGTAGTCGAACAGAAAAGTCAAATATTTAGGAGTGATATATAAAGTAGTACAAGTAAGTAAAATTGTACTTATGTAACAATATTGAGTAAATGTATTTATATCTTTGCGATTTTAGGAGATGTCTATTAAGCTAATTACAGAAAAAAGGTAAAAAGACTAACCTAACCACCACAGCCAGACAAAAAACTATAAACACAGAATAATAACTTAGAAATCTCTTCAACCCAGAGCCACGGAATGGTAACACAAGTCTTGCCTTTAACCCATAGAGCTGGCAGATCAGAAAATTGTCATTGTCTATTTTGGAGGCATTAAGGGGGCGAGATCAGAAAGGGCCCAAATGGGTCATTGTGCACAACAGTGACAAAGGACCTTTTCAGAGGACTTGTAGCTTTAGGGACAGGTAAGGAGCCTACATATCCAGAGGAGATTGGAGTAAGAACCGCTTGTTCCCTATCTCTCCTACAACAAAGGAGAG
>NW_019174311.1:1397509-1503326 GCF_002260705.1 Seriola dumerili | reverse complement strand
ATAATATTATAAAGAGATGGTCTAGACCTACTCTATTTGACAAGTACCTTGAGTGGTGGAAAGTAAATAATTTACTCTAAGTACTGTACTTAAGAAAAATTTTGAGGTACTTGGACTTTACTTAAGTTTTTCCCCTTTGAAAAAAAAAAAAAAAAAAATGAATCAGTCAAATTCATATTTAATTTTGTTTATTGTGAGTTTTGTCTCTCTTTTGAAAAATGAATCAGACTCAAATGCAAGTGTAGCAAGGTATAGAGAGTCTGTGACCACGACAACAAAAAGAGCAAAAAGAGAGAAAGAGAGAGAGAGAGAGAGAGAGACAAAACAACAGCAGCTAAATAACAAGCTACAATATACTATTATATACTATATTGAATATCCCAGAGAATCGTGCAATAAAAGTCGACATGAAGCAACAGATTTCCTCAGTTAGCATCATCATCATAAGAACAGTTGTCTACCTAATTACTAAAGACAGTAATAACAAGACTCAGCATCAAGACCAAACCAAGCTGCTGCAATAAACAATCAATAAACCTCATGAGACAATTCAATGAAATAGTGTTCCTGCCAATATGAAGTTCATTCTGTCTGAACGTTACATCAAACTCTTACAGAACGACCTCTGCATCAATTCCAATATCATGATTGATGTTCATCAGTGCTCCACATCTGCAGTGTCAGCACTGGGCATGAAAGCACCAAACTCCTTTATCCCCTGCTCTCCTCTTCAATCTAGACTCATAACGTTAGTGAGTGGATGCAGCTAAAAAAATAAGACAGGTTCATATTTTCTATGACTGGATAAACAGGGATATAACCGTAAAACTAGTCTGAGTGAAGGAGGCAGACAACCACAAGAAGGTGATTCTAGTTTTTCAAATGTATTGAAAAGTAAAAACTGATATTTCACATTGACACAAGTATTCAGACAGTTTATTATGACTCTTTAAATGTAGCTTGGGTTCCTCCATTTCTCTGGATCATCTCTGAGATATATCTACACCTTGACTGGAGTCTGCCTGTGGTAAACTCAGCTGACTGGGACATGATAGGACTCTGAGAATGAGGGAAACCAGATTCTTTGGTCTGATAAAACCAGGACTGAACTGTTTGGTCTCAGTTCTAATAGTCTAGAGGAAATATTAGAAAATATTAGAACTGGTCCTTCTGGAAGTTTCTCCCCGGATTTTAGCATAAAACTGCAACATAAAAACGTGAAGACTTTCTGAATGAACTGTAGACTCATCATTTTTTTAAACTTTAAACTTTTATATGTGAGATATTCAAATGTGTGGGAATAATTGTGGGAAATGTACAGCAATTAATTTATTTATAATGTATTAATATATAAATCAGGGGGAAAAATTTGGAGGAAGGTGGAAACAAATTTCTACAGTTTGTATTATTATTATTATTATTATTATTATTATTATTGTTGTTGTTGTTGTTGTTGTTATTATTGTTAGGATCAAACAGAAACTGTGGGCCTGATGGGCCCTGTTCCTGCAGTCACTGAGGATCTCTCTCAGTCAATCAGTTTTTCTTCTTAAATCCCTGAGCAGGAGTAAAAGAGTGTTTATCTTTCACTTGAGTATAAATACCGAAGCATTATTTCAGAGGGGACCTGTGTCCTGTGAGCAGGTGGGAGCAAAGTGAAAAACATGGCAGATATCTGGTCGGGATCAGGATCAAGGCTGTTGATTTGTTATTGCCTGTATAACCTTGTCCTTTTTTGTTTTGTAGGCATCTCCACTCTGAACACAGTCATGGTGACAGGAGCATTGCTCAGTGGAGGGTCCAGCAGGACATTGTTCAGTGCATGGAGAGTCAGGTGGGAATTAGAAAGACCTGGAAGGTCTTCAACCACACTGTAAAGGTCATGTTAGTGTGACTTCAGCTCGACTTCCTAAACTGTTTCATCGTGTCAGTGGTACGGGAACTGACCCTCCCCCACCAGTGCAGTTTCTTTAATGCAGGGTTGTATTTGGTCTGAATTCCAAATGAATATAAATAGAGAAATGACAGGAGCAGCACTGACTGCTGTGTTTATACAGATTTGTGTAGTTTATACAATTTAAAATAATGTGTGATGATGTTTATTCATGTAACTACTCTGCATTAGTGACTGCAGAAAATACTGAGAGGTTCAGACTGTAAAGTCAGGGTGTGAAGGTCAGCATGGTGGGTGGTGGTTAGCTCATCCTGCCTCATACTAAGATTTAGTTGCCTGACTTTAACCATAACTACGTATCTATACCAGATAGCTGCTACATGGAAGAAATGCTCAAATATAAACAGGCCCTGAGCATTTTACATGTCACAGAAAAATTTTAACAATACATGAGGTCAGGGGTTGAGGTGTGCTGGCCTTTCTCTTTAGCTTTGTACTGAAATGCAGAGTATGTGACTTTTTCTGCCATTTCAGGACTCAACAATTACAAAAGACAGGATTCCTCCAGTGTCAGTTGTTCAGGGTTTGTTTTGTTTTTTTTACCAGGAGCTGAATTATACACTGAGGTCTCCGCTGACCAGATGGTTATAACCAGTAACACTGAATAAAGCAGTTTCAATTAAAAATCAGTGTTTCTCTGATAACTTAAGATCCAGACGTTCGATGACTAAAATCACCTGGTTCAAATATACAGTTAAAAACCAAGATCCAAGATGTTAACAATGTGTGGTAAACTTCTGGTAGACAAACACAACACTGACAGGTGTAGAGGGGATAGTAACATTTGGGATAGACATTTTAATGTCCATGCACCGCTCTAGAGATCCATTTGAACATCTCACTCCCAGACAGGAAGTGAATTCTGTCTGACTGAAGATAATCTGGGCAGCATTAGTTTAGGGCACAGACCACATCAGGTGAACCTCCTCCTAAGGACTAAGGACTAACAAACTCTTGGTCTCGAGTCGTGAGATCACAGCTTTTAAATTCACGTCTCTTTTTTCAGCTCATCCTGGAAAAACAGAAACTCATTGCAATGCAACTTCACCTCCACCTGTCCCAGCACAAACACAGTGATCTGGTATGTCTCTGCTCTCACTTTTTCTCTCAGCTTGATTAAATCATTTAGTGTTTCAGATTTAAAGAAAGCAAATGAAACTGTGGGGTTAAGGACCACCTCATCATTGTGTGCAGAAGGCTGTTTCCCAGTGGCCATACACCCTTCCTCTGTTCCTGCCACAGCCTCAGGTGTCAGATGGAGACAGAGTGCAGCAATGGTGCATTAGACATGCAGAGGAGTTGTCCCAGCATGGCTACACAGCTCCTTCTTCTGCCAACCTTCTGCCAGGTAACACAAAATATTAGAGCAACAACACAATCAACTCCACTCTCTGTGTGAAGGCACCTGCTGACTGTAGCGTTTAACTTAACTGAATTACATAATCATATTAGGAAATCACATTAATTGATTCATTTCACTGATTAAACTTCATCCAACCACAAAGCTGCACCGAAATGTGACATTTTCAATAGATGAAAAATGACAAATAGAAACTATTAGATTACAGAGAAAAGGTTTTTATTAAAACCAGTAATTTTATCAGTTTTATGATAATTTGTCATCTCAGTGGTTACACTGGAACTGCTCATCTGTGATCTGATGTTTATACAAATGAACATTTTGCTGCTTCTCGTGAACATTTGATCACACCCACTGCCACACTGTGGCAGAGGATCAACTGAGTCCTATGTGTTTGATGAAAGGCTATTGTTGTACAGATTTGGTCCCCAGCATCGAGTGTTACAAATACAACAACATCAGGCCTCCGTACACCTACGCCTACTTGATCAGATGGGTGAGTCTCATTTAGGGGTGGCTTATATAAGATCCATCCACTTATCTGTAAAGATGGTCTGTTATGATTGTTGTATTTTGACAATGAATGATTGTGTGTGTGTGTGTGTGTGTGTGTGTGTGTGTGTGTGTGTGTGTGTGTTGTTTTCTGACTTATTGTCTGACCTGTTTTCTGATTTGTGGTGGACCTGCAGTCTGACTTGCAGTCTGACATCTCTGACTTGTTTTCTGGCTTGTCTGACTTGTGGTCTGACTTGTTTTCTGACTTGTCCTACTTGTTGTCTTATCTGTTATCTGACTTGTGGTCTGACTTGTCAGATTTGTTTTCTGACTTGTTCTCTGACTTGCTGTCTGACTTATTGTCTGCCTTGTTGTCTGACTTGCTGTCTCACTTGTTGCCTGACTTGTCTGACTTTTTTTCTGACTTGTCTGACTTGTGGTGTGACTTTTTTTCTGACTTGTTTTCTGACTGGTTGTTTGACCTTTTTTCTTGTTGACTTGTTGCAGTCTATCTTGGAGTCTCCAGACAAACAGCGCACTCTGAATGAGATTTACACCTGGTTTACCACCATGTTCTTCTACTTCAGACACAACACTGCCACCTGGAAGGTTTGACTTACCTCAAATACACATTCACTCTGATTCCTGATGAAAAAATATGTATTACACTGCTGGAGAATGATGACTAAATCATCTACAGTATGAACACTGTACATGTGACACATGTTCTCTTAATCACATTGGAACAATGACAGAAACAGTTCACTGTACATTAAGTCCATTTTATTTGCTTATGTTAACATCTCACATTTTCACATGTTCCAATTTGGTGAAATGTTAGTCAGCATCGTTGCTTTGACTTTGTTGACTTTGTGGACAGTCGTGCTGATTGAAGGACAGTTGTTCTGCAGAGGACAACATGGAGGAAGGGATTCTGTGTAGTACTCATTGATGGCTGTTAGAGAAACAACTGATCAATCACAGCTTTGTAGATACGGATGAAGAATGAAGTTGTAATCATGCTACATAGATAGTTAGCTAGTTAGCTATACCTGTTGTATCTCCAGCCATTAGAAATAGCAGCAGGAAAATGGAGATGAGCACAGATGCGATGTTTGAAGCTGTACAGGTTGTTGTATATCCACTTACATAAATAACAACACGAACAATCGACCACTGCTGCCACAGCTTCTGTCTCCACCAAAAATGTTGGGACAGATACGTAATTTGCTGTTGATTGGACAAAACAAAACAAAACTCATCCAACATGAATGGGTCAGACTGAAGGAGTGAATGGAAACAAAGTGGCACTCACTGATTATTAGGCTCTCACTACAGAGAGGTGAGCGCTGATCAGCTGAAGGGTTAGAATGGATGGTAGATGTGGGAAAAACTCCTTGTTAATGATTTGCAAGCATTAACATTACCTGACAACTCAGTTTCTGTGTGTGTGTGAGACAGGGCAGAAACTGGTCATCAGAGTATCTCCCATGTGACTTAAACGCTGTTACACGCCATTGTCCTGTCGCCTAGTAATGTATTTAAATGATGGTCATATTACAGACAATTTAACATACCAAAAACAACAACGAAAAAAGTAATGTGGTTTCTATCAGAAGAGAACACCTTTTACCTTCTATGACAACAGAACTTTCCTCTCCTACCCAGAATGCAGTGCGTCACAACCTCAGCCTACACAAGTGCTTTGTACGAGTGGAGGGAGGAAAGGGAGCTGTGTGGACAGTGGATGAAACCGAGTACCAGAGGAGGAAAGGACAGAAGTATCACAGGTACAAACATCCTCACAACAAACACTAGGAAGGTTTGAATGTGGATCAGGTCTGTTCCTTCAGCCAAAGGAAAGGAGAAGAGGAAGTAGAAAGTGAATGAGGGGATAAAGAAGGAAAGGAGGAGGTAGGGAAGGTATAGCAGAGATAAAGAAGAAATTTGAAATTCAGTTCCATTTTAGATTTAGCATACTATAATTCAGTATCAAATATCTGTTGATAAAAATAAAGAGTGAAGTGAAAGTACAGTCAGTGTGTATGTGTCTGTGTGTGTCTGTGTGTGTGTGTGTGTGTGTGTGTGTGTGTGTGTGTGTGTGTGTGTGTGTGTTGTTTTCTGACTTATTGTCTGACCTGTTTTCTGATTTGTGGTGGACCTGCAGTCTGACTTGCAGTCTGACATCTCTGACTTGTTTTCTGGCTTGTCTGACTTGTGGTCTGACTTGTTTTCTGACTTGTCCTACTTGTTGTCTTATCTGTTATCTGACTTGTGTGTGTTTGCCTGTCACACGAACTGTGTGTGTTTTCAGGGACTGTCCTGTCAAGTGGCTCACATCCTACTCCCATCACTGTCCAGAGGATCACTGAACACCAGCAGGTGGCAGCACTGAGTTGCTGGATCATATCCATGTGAAGTGCTAATGAAGAACTGAAAACATTTGTTGACATTTGTATTTTCTGTTATTTTCAAATGGCTTGTTAAACGTGGTTGTGCTGTTTGTTACGTAAATGTGGTTTGTTCACATTCCTGAGTTTTAATTAAAGTTAAGTGTAAAATAAATTAAACCAACATTTGTGGCTGTCCTGTCTTCTGCCTGATTTTACCCATTCATGAACTGGTAGCTCCATTCAGTCAGTAGGTCACAGGTCAAACACGTCATCACACAGAAACCCTCTTCCTGCTGAACAGAGAACATCTTCCTACACTTTGTTAGATCTATGACGTTGACTTTCACAATAACAAAGTGAAAATTGGTCGTTAACATCCTCTTTCCCTCTCCCACACAACAATAATCTATGTAAGAAGTTTAAATGTCACTGTATATTATTACCGCACAGTGTTGTCACGTGATTAGTGATACAGAGACAGTGACACAAAAAACTATCACACAGATGTCTTTAAAGTATCAGTCTGGTGATATTCTATATTAGATAGATAGATAGATAGATAGATAGATAGATAGATAGATAGATAGATAGATAGATAGATAGATAGATAGATAGATAGATACTTTATTCATCCCCTACGGGAAGTTCAAATGTCCAGCAGCTCATTAGTAATAATAATAATGACAATTAATAATAAAAAAATAATAATTAAATGAGTCCACTTCCTTTGGAGGTGTTGTATAGCCTGATGGCAGTGGGAACAAACGATCTCCTGAACCTCTCTGTTCTGCAGCACAGTGAGATGAGACGTTTGCTGCAGCTGTAGTTGCTTCTCTGTCCTGCCAGAATGTTGTGGAGAGGATGGTTGGTATTGTCCAAGATGGCCTCCATCTTACATTGCATGTGTCTCTTCACAACAGTCCTGAGTGAGTCAAGACTACTGCCAAGCACAGACCCAGCCTTTTTTACTAGCTTGTTTTACACTGGCCACCACTGACTGATAAAACAAGTGCAGCATTTCACTGCAGACGTCAAATGACCTGAGCTTCCTGAGGAAAAAGAGCCGGCTCTGCCCCTTCAGGTAGATGGCATCCGTGTTCAGGGACCAGTCCAGTTTACTGTCCAGGTGCACACCTAGGTATTTATAAGTGTGCACCACCTCAATGTCCTTGCCTCGAATGTTGACTGGCTGAAGGGTGGGCCTAGACCTCCAGAAAGTCCATGACCATCTCCTTGGTCTTGGAGGTATTCAGAAGGAGGCAGTTCTTGTTGCTCCATTCACTGAAGACCATCGTAAGATCCCTGTATTCCTGTGCAGTTACCCAGCCTGACGTACTGTGGTCATCTTGTCAAGTAATGCATAATGTTTTTTTTTTATATGTATAATATTATATATCTGATAATTAACTAATTCTACAGCGTGCGCTAATGATTGTGGCTGGATTTAGAATTCTGACTTTTTTTTCTTTTTTTTTTAATTCTGACATTTAAGTCAAAATTCTGTAGAAAAAAAGAGGAAAATTCACGTGGCCCTCATCCTCTTCCGTAAAGTTCGACCTCCTCGCCAGCTGGTGGCGGTAGAGTACCAACAGTGCTCTCTCTGCTCAGCCCTCCCTCCGCTGGTAAACAAAAACAACACGGAAGCGACAGAAAGGTTCATATAGTGTTCAGATGAGGCTGTTTCTGTGTTTTATCCGTCAGTGTGTGCTGATGGTGTCGCCCCCGGTGTAAGTGAATCGGTGGACCCGCTGTTGTCAGAGGAAGAAGAATGGCAGACGAAGCTCCGTTCCAGTTTCTACATAACGAAGTGATACAGTACATTTCCAAGTCCGCTGAGAAAGGAGAGACGGTGAGAAAGTGTCTGTCAGGAGGTGCTCCACGGCGGCTTCATGACATGAACAGCCAGTGCTCGTTAGTTCTGTTTGTTCACTAGTTCTTCTGTCATTCTTTCAGGAAAATGGAAGAAATATCACCAAACTGGAGAATATGGGCTTCAGAGTCGGCCAAGGACTAATAGAGAGGTAACTAACAAGCTGCTGCTGACAGTCTGCTGCGACTCAGGCTGTAGTCTCACTATGTGATCATTAAGAAAACCTTCTATATTAAACAGTACTGTTCAAGACATGACTCAATGTCCTGGAGGAGTCATCTATATATTTAGAAGGATTTCTTTCACTTTTAAAGGGAATAACAGGAGCAGATGGACAGTCACAATATCAGCATATTTATTATTATTTATAAATCATCATGCACAATACCACATCAGAGAACCCGTTCCTCCCAGTATAATTTCTAATATTTAAAGGATTAGTTGAGTATTATCTTTTTAAGTGCAGAGTCAAGACAACAATGAATCCTAACAATGGTGTGTTTATCCACAGTCTGATGTATCCTTTTCCTCTGTGGCACAGAGTTCCAGTGTTTGTCCCAAATCTGTCACCAACCAGTAGTAAAGTAAAATGCTAAAAATTATTAGCCTGTCAAATTCAAAATGTTTTTTTAAATGTGTTATGCAGGTCAGGTTGTTATTGTCGTAGTTTGTCAAACTGGAGCCACCTGAAGTTATTTTCTAGATATTGTGGGTAGATGAATAGAAGAGGCAATATGATGCAGGACAACATGTAGTTACATTCTGTCACTGTTGAAAACACATCAGTGAGTCTCTGTGTCATTGGACGACGTGTTCCTTCATCACCGTGAACTAACACACCATAATTTATTCAGACTCGGTCCCACACACACACACGCACACACACACACACCGTCCCACTGCTGCAGACACTCACAAGTTTTTCTTTGCTGGTCCAGGTCTGTGGACCTGCCAGTTTACTCGAGACTCACTCAGCTGCCTCAGAGTCCGTCTGCTGGTCTCTGTATCTTCCACCAGCAGTGTAACATCACCTGTTATCTGACATGACTTTGAATCAAGTCTCATTCCTTTGTGGCAATAATGCTTTGATTTAAAGCTCCTGGCCTTTTCCTTTTCTGCAGACTGACTAAAGACACTTCACGGTTCAAAGACGAGCTGGACATCATGAAGTTCATCTGTAAGGACTTCTGGACCTGTGTGTTCAAGAAGCAGATAGACAACCTTCGAACTAATCACCAGGTAACACTGAGCTGATGGTTAACAGAACATGCTAACAGAATTCTGACAAACTCAAATCATTCATTTATGTAATATAATGTAATACATTTCATGGTACATAAATATCATCCCAGTTCTTATCTTTGTCTAGTCCTCTATCAGCATCCATCCTGCTGTGTGCTGTTCTAATGTCTGTCATGTGTTTCAGGGCATCTATGTTCTCCAGGACAACAAGTTCCGACTGCTGAGTCAGCTGTCAGCTGGTAAACAGCACCTGGAACATGCCCCAAAGGTACTCTGCCTTAATTTCATCAGATTATGTGACTCTGTAGTGATTTGTTCTATAAAGCTCTGAAGCAGCTACGGTGGGCCTGAGGGCCCAACACTCTGTGACTTAAGAAAACACATGCAAATACACACAACACAAACAACATCCAAAAACATCTTCATCAGTTTGACAACACATGAGCTGCAAATACTCACAACACAACCAAATAGACAATTCAATTCAATTTGTCTAGAGAAAGTGATGAACCAACTTGTTCAATGCTTTGTGACTTTTGAAGTTAAAAGAAGAACAGGTGCACATGGATGTATTAATACATCCATGCAAGTATGTCCCAGCTGGTTCATCACTTTTTAGCGTCCCCTGGAAACACTTTTATTGTGTTGTGAGTATTTGCAGGATGTTGTCAAACTGATGAAGATGTTTTCTTTGTTTGTGTTTTGTCTATTTGCAATTTGTGTTTTCTTAAGTTGCAGTATGTTAAGCTCTCAGGGCCGCTGTAGGTAGCTGATCCTAAACCAGCAGGCCTTCACATGTCTCCAGACTCAGTAGGGATGGGGTTTAATAACATTTTAGTGAATAAGAATCCAGTTCCTAATCCATTTATGAAATCCCTTATTGAACTGTTGGGTCTGAGCTCTGCCTCACGAGCAGGACACCATAAATGTTGGACCTTTGGTTGTCTATCAATTTATCATATTTATTTTATTTAATTTATCAACCCTGTCATGAATTTAGAAAATATTGATATTAAAATAATAATATCAAATAATAACTTTAAAGTGAATTAAAGTCCTTGGGGGCACCAGCCTAAACTAAAAGGCAAAATAGCCAATATTGTTTCAGTCTCAAATTAATCTGAAACTCAGATTAATAATTACCTTAATAACTATAACCAAATCACTATATCAACAGTAAGTTAAAGTTAAAGGATTGGAATGCTGCTGAGTAGAGGTTGGCAATATTCACACTTGTGCAACATTAAACACACCAGTAGTTATACTTAAAGATATTTATTTACAATGGAACAGAGTAAAAATACAATGTCTAATCTAGTATATACAGGTGGCAAGATGGCCGATTCAAAATGGCCGCTGAGACCACCTGGTGTGTGGGGGAGGGAAGGTGTGAGTTTCTTTGTTAGCCTAGCTCATGTAATCTAAAGGTACCAGGTTAGAAGGAGGTTTCAAGAACTGAGACATATTACAGGTATATGTGTTAACATACAAGTACTCAATTAACTGTATGGCTGACCACAACCTAAGCAAACATTTCAACAACAAGACATTAACCAACATGTACATTAATGAAGTTAAGACTTCTGCTGCTTAAGTGTGCTGATAGCTGTGCTAGGAGACGTTAGGCTCAGTCAGTTAGGCTCAGTCAGTTAATGTTACCCAGTCCTTGGAACAAAACAAAGAGGTCCTGAGTCCCAACAGAACCTTTTTATTTAGTTTGGAGGAGAATGAAGACCTCTGTTGGTTATTAACATGCACTGTTGTTATTTCACCTCAGTAACAAAACAAATTTCAGCCGTTTAATGAAACTAAAGAATTAATTTGATATGAGAATGAATTTAGCTTCTTCTAAACACATTAATGATGATTTTTTTTTTGTTCCTCTCAATGACCATGTTTTTGCTTCTATACGCTTTTCGCCCACCAACTACTCTCACTACTCAACTATCAAAACGTTCATCTTTTCAAGAACATTTCTGCTATTACTTTTCTTTTTTAGTAATTTTTTAAATATTCAGCTTTTTCCGAAAAATTTTGCCACTTAAATGAACGGAGGAAATGTTCAAATCTTTGAACTTCAACTACATCAGCATACTTTCAACTGGAGACTTAATTTCAGCATTAAATGGATCCAGAGACTTTCAGCTGTTAGACTTGTGTTCAGCTTTTTGGTATCTTGTACAGTTTTTGATTTATCTCAGTTTAAGTTTTCTGCTTTTTTTCTTATAGTTTTAGATTTTAAAAATGGTTGTGCAGAGGAGAGTGACATCACACAGAGTGAGAATAAGGTGTTGAAGTGGTCTGTTTAACTTGTCCTCACGGCCACACATTTAGCTTTTCACCCATCATTTTTCCCCAGAATGTAGGAAAATCTGTGTAGTTTCACGCAGTGTGATTCTTTAAACAATAGGACATATGGTTTTTCAACAGGCTGCCCCTGAGCAACATGAGAACCCCTCAACAGCGCTGTAGATTGCAATACAAATTAAGAGCGAATTTAACAGAAAAACTGAAAAAACCCTCTTCTGAAACATGTTCAGTTTTCCACATTTTTGACTCTAGGGACACCACACTGCACAGACATGTGCAGGAAGGTATTGTAGCGCTGGATGTGTGAAGATTACGGTTCTTTATTAAATGCGCTGAGCCAAACTCTCACTCAGGTGTGTGTGAGCTGTGTGTTTTCCAGCTGCACACAGCTGATATTGCTGATTTAGAGTATAACAGCACTGGGACTTTTAACTAAATGTATCACAGGTGTTCTTTTTACTGTTAATCAGAGTCAGGTCTAAAAGCTTGCTAAGAATTTACTGCAGAGCGTCCACTGAGTGCAGCAACGATGGAGCAGCATCTTATCAGCTGTTAACCCATCAAAGCCAGTGTCACCAGACTCTTATCTCACTGGTTTCACCATAAATGGAAACATACAGATACATTTACATACTGAAGTAACATGTAGACAAAGGTGTGCAACATGAGTTGAAGAGGAGATTAAAGCAGGCGAAGGAGGACTACAAAAAGAAAGTAGAGAAGAAGCTGCAGCACAACAACACCAGAGAGGAATGGGGGTGGATCCCTGCTTCACATCCTGGACCATAGTACGTCAGGCTGGGTAACTGTGTCTCAGGGACAGTGATGAGCAGCACTGGGGCTCCACAGGGGACTGTTCCGGCGCCATTCCTGTTCACCCTGTATACGGCCGACTTTAAATACAACTCTGAGTCTTGCCACATCCAGAAATACTCAATTGACACAGCCATTGTGGTGTGTATCAGGAACGTGCAGGAAAAGGAGTACAGGGATCTGACGTTGGCCTTCAGTGTATGGAGAGACAAGAACTGCCTCTTTCTGAACACCTTCAAGACCATGGAGATGGTCATGGACTTTCAGAGGTCTAGGCCCACCCTTCAGCCAGTCAACATTCAAGGGAAGGACATTGAGGTGGTGCACACTTATAAATACCTAGGTGCGCACCTGGACAGTAAACTGGACTGGTCCCTGAACACAGATGCCATCTACTGGAAGGGGCAGAGCCGGCTCTTTTTCCTCAGGAAGCTCAGGTCCTTTGACATCTGCAGTGAAGTGCTCCACATGTTTTATCAGTCAGTGGTGGCCAGTGTACACACAAGGAGACTGGAGACTGAAGCTGGTCAAAAAGGCTGGGTCTGTGCTTGGCAAGACTCACTCAGGACTGTTGTGGAGAGACGCATGCAATGTAAGATGGAGGCCATCTTGGACAATCCCAACCATCCTCTCCACACCATTTTGGCAGGACAGAGAAGCAGCTACAGCAGCAAACGTCTCATCTCACTGCGCTGCAGAACAGAGAGGTTCAGGAGATTGTTTGTTTCCACTGCCATCAGGCTATAAAACACCTCAGCCAAAGGAAGTGGACTCATTTAATTATTATTGTTTATAATTAACTGTCATTATTATTATTACTAATGAGCTGCTGGACATTTGAACTTTCCCTAGGGGATGAATAAAGTATCTAGCTATCTAGCTCTAGCTAGCTAGCACCTAGTGTGCAGGTTGGGAAAATGTTTTATGTTGCAACAGTGCAGAACCAATCCAGCTGCGGAACTATTTGTGTTGGTGTAGCCAAATCAATGATGAAATAACAAACAAATCATAATCTGTTGTTTCTTATTACTGTAAACTAATATGGCGCTCGGACAACTATTAAATAAAAATGTCACACTTAGCTGTGATTCAGTCGTAGCTACTACAGTGTGATATTGCTTAATTAACACTCTCTTTGATCTCAGTGAAGAGTACAAATACAAGATTCTCCTTTTCACACACACACCCCTTAAGCTGTTTCTACCTACACACACACACACACATTGACAGATGCACACAAACACTGTCTGTACTCTGTAAATGACCCGACATTTCACTTTAACAGAGTTCTGACTAACAGCACACTGCACCCACAACAAACACACAAATACACAACGATGGACTGTGTTAGGATTACTCTCCTCATCATGTGACATGGCTCTTTGTCTTTCTGCAGTACCTGTCCTTCACCTGTGGTTTGGTGAGAGGAGCTCTGTCCAACCTGGGAGTGAAGAGTATTGTGACTGCTGAGGTGTCCGTCATGCCTGCGTGTAAGATACACATCACTTGTCTATCATTCAGAGACATTCTCACAAAATGTATTCTTGTTCTTGAAAAGAGTCATTTGAAAAAACATTTTAACTTTTGTACTTGCTTTTTTTTCAAGCGATTTCATCCACATCTCTCTGTCATCATTCATCAGCAGAATTTCTTTTTTGATTTTCGGCCCTGTTAAAACCTGTTCATACCAGACCTATTCAGACCTGTTCATACCAGACCTGTCCAGACCTGTTCATACCAGACCTGTCCAGACCTGTTCAGACCTGTTCAGACCAGACCTGTTCAGACCTTGTATTAACATCCGTTTTAGGTGATCTGATCACAAGTGGACAGCTCTAAGTTCAGGTGTGAACGCACCTGAGACACATTGAGGATGCATTTTAGATCTGATCACTCAGACCATATTCGGAGTTGGTCTGGTCCACATGTGTCCACATTCTTTTAGCAGTGTGAACACAAATGCGTCCTGGGCCACATTGAAGGACCAACTACTCTACTGACATCCTCTGACACAATCTGATTAGTCTGAACACAGTTTATAATGAACCAAAATATTTCACTATTTCAAATGGATAAAACCTGATTTCACTGTAGAACTGTGAGCAGAGCAATGGTTCTTTCAACCCCTCTTCACCCCGCTCTCTCTCGCTCTCATACTCTCTTTCTGTCTAGAACAAAACATTCCACTGAAACTTCTACCTTGCATAGAAAAGAGCACATGAAATCCAGGCTTCATAAAGGAGGAGTGGTTGGTACTGTATTTTTAGATTAAAGTCAATCATGATGTGACTCTGGAGACTCTCGTCTTCGTATTTACCAAACAGAATGCAGTGTGTCCGGGTCTGTGATGCACAGTCCAGTTTCCTGAAGTGTACAGTTCCACAGGGGTCAGTGTTCAGTCCATTATTGTTTAACCTTTATGTTAATGATCTCCCTTGACAGTGTCATAACATATATCTGCAGATATATGCAGATGACACTTCTTTACACATATGCAGATTACTAAACTGAAACCAGCTGACACTACTCTGAAAGCAGCTGATACCAGACTGCAACCAGCTGACACTAGACTCAAACCACCTGAAACCAATTAACATCAGACTAAAACCAGCTGACACTAGACTGAAACCAGCTGACACCAGACTGAAACCAGCTGACACTAGACTAAAACCAGCTGATACTAAACTGAAAGTAGCTGACACTAGACTAAAACCAGGTGACAGTACACTGAATCCAGCTGATACCAGACTGAGACCAGTTGACACTAGACTGAAACCAGCTGACACTAGACTGAAACCAGCTAACACTAGACTAGAACCAGCTGACACTAGACTGGAACCAGCTGACTAGACTGAAACGAGCTGACACTAGACTAAAACTTGACAGTACGCTGAAACCAGCTGATACCAGACTGAGACCAGTTGACACTTGTTCACAGCACTTCCACGACAGTTTTCAACTCTGTCTTCCTCATTACTGACTCAGTCAGTAACTGACTTCCTGCCTTCTTTGCTGCAATACTGTGTATCTTGGCTTTTTACCGGCAAATGTAGATCAGTGGAATAGTGTGAAACCATTGAGAGGAATGGGAATCGCATTGTCCATGTGCACATGGGTGTTCATGGGTGTTCATGTGTGTCTGCATGCATGGGACAAACAAAACTGGGAGCAGTACATAGAAACCAGCTGTCTAAGAGGTCAATGATTTGACAGGTTACCTTTTAATAACAGGACGAAGCCTTCAAACCTAAGAGGACATTTGAACAAGAGCACAGTCTGACCACAGACACACTGTATGAACCCAACATGCAACCCTGCACTGCCTTTGTGAAACCTGGGTCATTATTTAGGCTAGAGTTGGTGCTGCTGTATTTAGACACAGATCTCAATGATCCTATTCTGCCCTGTCTTTAAGTTGGGGTGGAAAAATTAGAATTGGAAAACATGGGAAACATATTTTTTTGAAAATAAGTGTGGACTAACACACTTTATTCACACTCTAACTCTCTTATCTTTGTGCTCTTGTGTCTGTAGGTAAATTCCAGGTCATGATCCAGAAAATGTAGCAGCCAGCAGAGGCCACACTCTCTTTCTTTTGCCTTCATATGTCATTGTGTTTTGTCGTTAAAGGGAAATTACACCCATCTTCAGCAGTACAATCACTTCTCTGCATTTTGGAGATGACATTGATGATTGCAAAAATTTAAACTGTAAACTTGCAGCATCCAGATAACAGTCTGACCAATTGTCATTATCATATCACACTTTCCAATGCCATAATGATTATTTCTGAGAATGATGATATAGTAATGTTATGTATTTTATATAAAGTCTAAATGTTTTTCACTAACTAAATGTGTGACTGTGTATTGCCGGTAAAAAGTACACTTCAGTGTGTCAGTTTGAATTGATGCACAGTATAGAAACTGTTAAACCATTAAAAAATAACTTTGATACTGATGGATATCAAAATAAAATATTGGTAATGATCAATAATCATGTTAGGGTTTATCATTCTAATACATGCATATTGCCTACTAGTTCTATGATCATTAGAGTTAATTTGCTTCTCAGAAACCTGTTTTATGTGTAAACAATTCATAATATGACAAAATAACAATATGCAGAACAATATGCATTAATGTATAAATGAGATAGTTAATGCATCACATTTGAGCTGTTTTTGGTTGTATATCATTGTACAGCACTTTTGCCAACCCTGGATGTTTTAAATGTGCTTTATAAATGAACTCGATTTGATTGGAAACATAAAAATGAGGACGTGAGGGCAGCTAAGCAGCTCAGAACACAACAGCGGCCCCGCCCGCCCCAGTCTGTTTTGATATGGTATGTGAATACATTTGACCAGTGATATAAGACATGAGAAGCTCTCAGAGTGAAAAAGTTACCCCTGGTATAAAGACACAGTAGCACTAATGATGATCAGTAATCCTGTTGAAGCATGAAAATGCCCAAACTGTTTCAATTTCAGGTGTTTGTTTGAACTTGGATTCCAGGTTGAAACAGCTGTAATAAATTCCAGTATTAAATCTCTCAGTGCCTCGTTTTGTCACCCTGTTTGCTGTTGAAGGTAGGTTCAGGTGTGTGACAGAAATGTTCTATTTGAAATTTATGCAGTTAAAGTTTCCTTGTTATTTTTGTGCTCTAGATAATATGCTAGAGACACAGCCTCTGTTGATGACTGCAAAGATGTTAAAACAATTAAAAACTACTTTGTTTAATTTTTCATTATTCATCTCTGCTCCAGTAAATCAACAAGCAACTGCTATGAGGGTCCTGGACTTTGGTTTAGTCTCTAGAGTTCTCCTTCAGCCTACATGGAAATACAGACATAAGAATATGAAGATGAGACATATGTCAGAGCCCCCTCCCTTCTGATGGCCTCAACTCTGCTCCAGACTCTTTCAATAAAATGTGTAAATGTGTTCCCTTTTTTTTAATCATTTTAGTTTGTACAAATTGTATTTTGACTTGTATCATTCTACAAGTTGCATATCTGTTAACCTCATGTAAACCTCATATTGCCTTCAAGGCAAAACATATCATTTTAAATGTTATATGTAATCTCTTTAATTTAATATTTTTTCTCCTCTAATTATAATTTTCCTAATTATAATAATGTTCTATCAAGTTTGCTTTCAGGAATTAAAGGTTCCTGTCCTAGAACCATGAAAGTTGGTAAGTTATCCACTAAGAGTTTTCTTTTTTGTTGTTATCTCTATCCAGAGAAAAGATCAGCTGGCTCACTCATTGATTAGGACTAAATAACTGGGACAGAGGGCCTGAAGCCCCCACAGCCACATGTGTTTGTTTAGTGGCAGCTTAATAAGGTTACCACTTACCGCAAGCTTTTATTTTGTTAGTTCTATTTTTTTATGTTATGGGTCTTTTATTTTGAAGTTCTCAGTGGTTATACTGTACATGAGTGGGCCACAGACAAAGGACAGTTATGAGACCTTTCAAATAAAAGGTCTTCATTATTTCATAATTAAGCGCCTTGTTGGAACAGGAACAAGGTCTTGTGTGATTTGATTAGTTTTATGTGCAGTCATATGTGATTTAATGAACCTGCATGTTAACGGTAGGCTAATGCTAACACTCACTTCCTAGCTTAAGGTGTGTATTGACATCTGTCAGATTTCTAAGTATAAAGTATAATTTGTGACCTTATTCTTATTGGTTGGTTTGTAGTTCAGTGATTCTTGAGATCTGGGACAAAACATGTCTGCCCAATAAAACACAGTTTTTGAGTAAAAACAAGGGGACATAATATTTTTCCTAAATACAGTATAACCAGAAGACTAACCAGGACAATGTTAGCATAGCAAAATATCATTTCATGTTTGTTTGTGCTAAATTATATTATATCTGACCAGTGCCTGAAAAAAACCCTGTCCTGAAGCAGGTCTCATTATGTTACAATAGCTTAAAAAAAGAATTGTAAAATTAAACATAATAGTTACTATGTGTAAGTAGTTGAGTAAATAGATAAATAAATAAATATAATCATAAATATACATATTGTATCAAAATTACAATCTAAAAAAAGATTTTAATGGACTTTCTAGTTGATTGAACTTCATGAGTTTCTGTTAACTGTCATTTGAAAAACAAAACAAAAATCAGGAATTGTTGTGGGCAGTTTAAACTCTGAGGACCCTTTTACCTCTTCCTTGTTCTTCCTCGTGCCATGAGACCACTTTAGCTTGGCACTTTGGCAAGTTTTCAATGTTATTTTCATTTCATATTTATTTGTTAATAACTTGCATGTCACAATCACAGAGTGTCGACACCATAGTAAATTAAATACAAGATTTTATGTGAAATCTTATCTAATAAAGGCTGAATTTAAGTAGATTGTAGCTGTCACAAGTATCTGATGATATACAAGATGGCTCCTGTGTAATAAGAGAAGATATGGTATTTTGTCACCTCCGTCAGATGTCAACATCATCAGAATTTGTGTCTGACGGTGTTGACAAATGCCACTAAAGTGTGTTAATATAGCTTACGTCAATGGTATTTCTTCTCATGCATCTCATATTTTTATTGTACAGTTTTATGTGTTGAGCCAAATGCTGGACAGCTCTATGTTTGATTGAAGTATATTGATTGCAGAATGGTATACATTTCAGGCTAGAATGGCCAGAGAAAAGTTGTCAGTGGAGGAGCGAAAGAGAAGTAACAGGGATTATCAAACAAGAACGAGAGAAAAAATGAATAGCCAGCCTGAACTGAAGGAGTCTATGAGATATAGGGTTGGGATGAAGCTTGTTGGCTTGTGGTCGACTAAAGCCTGAACTATTGACCCAAGGCATCAAGATGTTCAAGGTGAAATTTTTCACTCTCATTGGTCAAATGTTCGTTTTCAGCAAAAACATGGGCGGCAAGATGTCTGCTGTTTGTCAAGTAAAGATATTCTTATTGAGTTTAACAGAGGTGGACAAAGTCCACAGCTCCATCACTTCAGTCAGAGTATAGAGCCTCTTGAACTGGAATACTTTACTGGAGTCAAAGTTCTTGAGAACTAGTAGAACTAGAACTAGTATTCACTGACTGACTGACTGACTGACTGACTGACTGTAGAACCTGTAGAATAAAAAGACTGGGGGGGCAGCTTATGGGGCTGCAGCCTGACTGGATCGGCAAATCAATGGAGCTCTATTAGTACTGTACTGGGAAAATAGCCATTTATAGGTTGCCCGGCAACTTGCGGAGCAGTCAGTCCTGATGCAAAACACTTTGCTTCATTTTTGGTGCACTGTGTGAGCTATGAGGGAAAATGAGCAAGAGAACAAGGTGACAGGAAAGGACAACCTGTGAACTAGGAGAGGAAGCAAGGATATGAGGTGCCGAATGGAAAGGTTTGGTTACAATTTTTTAGCTGATATATTTTGAATAGTTAGCTCACTTTCCTTTCCTCTCATTTGAGACAGAAATTCATGTAAAACATCATGTTATTTGTTAACAATGTGTATATGTGAAAAATTAAATCTTAAGTCTAAATGTTAAATCTAAATCTAAGGAGGGAGTTCAATTATTCTTCTTTCTTTTTTTTCCTTTTTTTTTCTTTTTAGCAGGAACATCCCCCTCAGGTTCAGTTATTCTTTGCTCAAAGACATTTTCTCTTCAAAATTTAATTTGTGTGTTTGCGAAAAATCTGTCTGTGCTCAGAAAGTCCCACTGCAAATATAACACCAAGAGAAATACAGTCCTAAAACTGTGGTCCTGAAATCAATTTCCAGTACTCCTATTTCCTAGGTGGCGCTGGTGTGAAAAAAGGAGGGTCCTGAAGTTGCAGTCCTGAAACTGCAGCAGGCTTCCTCTGCCTCACATGTCTGTCTGACTGCATTTAACTGACACTGATATGACACAGGGCCAATCATGGAGGAGCAGCTGATATTTTTTACAGGAGAAATGATGTACATTTCAGTTGATGTGCAGGTGAATGATGTGTGTTTCCTCTGCAGATGAAGGTGAAAAGTGTATGTGAGCTGATGTGGATGTGGATTCAGCAGCATGCATCAGTGTGAGCACAGAGAGGAGGGAGCCCCGCCCTCTAAAACCACTCTGTGTGGGGAACATGAGAGCCAGACCAGACCTCAGAGGTGAGATGAACATCTCTAACTGTCCATGACTCTTCTCCACATCAGAGCTCAGCACTCAGATCACTGCTCCATCATTATTTACACTCAAAGCTTTGTGTGTGTTGTGTTGAAGCCCAAAGCAGCAGCAAAAGCCACAGTCTGCTGGACCTGGACCTGGACCGGGATCCAGCTGTGTGTCCATGAAGAGTGACTAGTCCATGGGTTATCCTGAGAATTTCAGCCAATCTGTTGACGGAGGGTCAGAATTTAAAACAGTCAGAAACTTGTTTCACACTAAAAGTTAGTTGTTGTGTTTATTAAAAGATCAGTTTTTGTTCAACATGCACATTTATCAGATGTGTTTTTGTTTCAGGATCCAGCAGCAGAGACCACACTCTCGTGAACCCAGCTGTCTGTCTTTAAAGAGCGACAGGTCAAAAGATGTCATCATTCACTTTAAAGGACAATGTCCATCGGCTGATCACATGTAAGCTGTAACTGATAGTAAGACTCAGCTTATTCTAGAAAAGAACTAGTTTGTACGATGTGTTGTTTGACCATGTCTGAAATCAAAATGTTTCTGTCTGTTGTGAACGTCCACACTGGAAGATGGAGGTAAACCTCCGGCCATCATAGAGAGGGGCGAGATATGATTTAAATATGGAGATAACTTGTCCATGTTCAGACAGTCTCTCCTGGAAGACATTCATAGAGTTGACCTCAGTTGTTCACGTGAAAAGTGACAGAAACAGTTTGTGTGAAGAGAGAAGTTCAAACCCCGCCTACTTTCTCACCTGCATACAGCTGACCAATCACTGAGGGAGGTGGGTGTTTCAGATGCTGTTTGACTCATTTCTTAACAAAACAAATGTCATCACCAACAGCCATACTATCAAAGACCTTAACCAGGTCCTGTAACTTCATATCTTACAACCGTAGTGCACGTTACTGAAATAACAGACCATAGAAGACAGCTTGCCCTTACTTTGAAAAGTGGAAATGGTGTCGTCTGCAAGCATTCACGTGTTCTCTGGTCAAGCAATACAAGTCAATTTTCCTTCAGGCTGGTGGAAAGCTTGTCTCAAAACTGTGTGTGTGTAAAACGAAAATCCACAAACGAAGAACTGAGATCCACAAATGTTTTTTCACTTCACAAATGAAAAACTGATTCACAAATGCCTGCTTGAAAGTTGCAAATGTTAGGAAGATATTCACAAATGATTTTCATTTATTATTAAATTAACTGAATGTATTCACAGATATGATTTTATTTGTGGAATCTGTGTATTTGCAGATCCATTTTATATTTGCCAGATATTTTTGTGATTTTACAAATGTATTTTTTGTATTTGTGGAAGATGTTTTATACTAACAGATTACACATTTACACACAGATTGTCTATCTACCTCCATATTGAACCTTTTCCTCTCAGGTTGTGGAAACAGCATCATTGAACATCTGGCAGAGGATGGCCCCCCAGAAGTAATCAGGATTGCGGATGATGACAAAGGCAACAATCTTCCATTTGACATCTGTGAGGAAGATGGGTTTGAGGGAGCTGAAGAACTAATGGAGGAAGGTGAAGTCTTTGACAATGAGGAGGACCGGTCTGATGACATCACCATATATTTGGGTATAGCACCATGACTGAGAAATTAAAAGTTTTGGCATGATTGGCGACGAGTGTATCTTTCTGTTCCTGCTGGTACTCTTCTCACTGCTCATGTTCCCGATGCTGCTCCTGTTCCTGGTCCTGGCACCCTTAGGTTCCCTTTCAGCCCTTAAACTTCTGAGGCTTCCCGAGCACATGGAACACCCTGAAGGAAGTCTACTCTTAGGCCTCAGCTTCTCCATGAAGAGGAACAGGGAGGAGAGCGACAAAGAGCAGGAAAGTTGTAAGAGGCCGAGGAGGAATGATGAGAAAAACCCTTCTGTCAACTCCTTCAATGTCAGCCAACAGCTCCTTTACAAACAGGAGCAGGGAGGACAACTTTAGGGACTCAGCGCCTTCAATTTCAGGTGTGGGATACTTCACTGGCAGGAGATACTGAAGATCGGCTGAAGACAGTGACTGATTACAGTCTGACAACCCTGTTAGCTGCAGGTCTGGAAAACTGTAAAAACTTTCCATCCGGCAGAGTTAGTGATGCCCCGGGTAGCCTTTGCATCTGGTAAGGTTGGCAATACCCTGGGTAGCGTCTTGCACCAGGGCCCACTCTGGTGGCTGGATCACCTCTTTGAAACCTAGAGGACTGGCCTTTGTGTCTGGCTGGGTAAAGTCCCAGGTAACCTTTACATCTGCTAGGCGGTCATAGCCTCAGGCCCTATAACCTTCCCATGAATCAACAGGGTTGGCGATGACAACATCTTGCACCACGCCTTTTTTACATTTGGCTCTTTATATAATTTTTTTTTTCTTCTTAATAATAATCCCCTTTAATATTAATGGATAAGACACTTAAAGTCATTTATATAGCACTACAGTGTGCCTCTCACTCACCCATTCACACACACACACACATCAATGGCAGCAAGCTACCATGCAAGGCACCGGCCTAAATTGGTAGCAATATTCAGCTTGTTGCCCAAACACATGTGGGGAGTTCACTCATGAATGCCGCTCTTTCGTGTGGATCAGAGCTAATTTAGATATTCCATACATTATTTTGCTTTCCATTTTAATGGTCACTTGGGGACTGGTGCTGATCCAAAGTGACATCCGGGTGGTACACCCTGAACAGGTCAAAGTATGCCATCTAGCCTAGGTGTGCTAGCTAGGGGTTTGGTGGGGTTGTTGTGGAAAGAGAGAGATAGATAGATAGATAGATAGATAGATAGATAGATAGATAGATAGATAGATAGATAGATAAAATGCATGTGTCAATTAGCTCATTGTTGATAATAATAATAATAATAATAATAATAATAATAATAATAATAATAATAATAATAATAATAATAATAATAAATAAACAATAATAATTAGATTAGTCCACTTCCTTTGGCTGATGTGTTGTATAGCCTAATTGCAGTGGGAACAAAGGATCTCCTGAACCTCTCTGTTCTGCAGTGCAGTGAGATGAGACATTTGCTGCACCTGTAGCTGCTTCTCTGTCCTGCCAGAATGTTGTGGAGAGGATGGTTGATATTGTCCAACATGGCCTCCATCTTACATTGCATGTGTCTCTCCACAACAGTCCTGAGTGAGTCCAGACCCTTGCCAAGCACAGACCCAGCCTTTTTTACCAGCGTGTCCAGTCTCTTTGTGTTAATGTCTGACATGCTGCTGCCCCAGCAGACTGCAGCATAAAAAAGTACACTGGCCACAACTGACTGATGAAACATGTGCCGCATTTCACTGCAGACGTCAAAGGACCTGAGCCTCCTGAGGAAAAAGAGCCAGCTCTGCCCCTTCAGGTAGATGGCATCTGTGTTCAGGGACCAGTCCAGTTTACTGTCCAGGTGCAGGAGCCAGGGACTGAAAAATACAACCCTGCAGGTGATGTAGGATATAATCTACCACATAAGCCATTGAGACATGATGAGACATTGAGACATAAGACATAATGTGGGAGAAAAGGTAAGTATGAGCTTACAAAGACAATGACATAGGCCTACTATAGCCTGTTATAGAAAGAAATAATCCTACTGCACATTTTAATTTCGCTTATTTAATTATATAAATGATCTAATTTAATTTAAAAGATTATCTCTATGTTGTACTTTAATATATTTTTTCTTTAGAAGCCGTAGGTGCTTTACCAAACAAAGGTCAGTTGATGCTGTTTCTTAAAATTTTATTATTGGATTGCACCGCAGACAGAGCAGGGCTATCTAACATGCTGTTGTTTCTTTCTTTTTGCTGCAGGTGGAGCTGAGGGGGATGGAGCACTTAGAGGAAACTGTTCTCTTCCAGGCTTCAGGAGTGTTGTGCTGCGTCAACATGCACGCAAGAAGCGAAAACGTGAAAGACTGAGACCCAACATCCAGGATGCCATTCACGACAGAGATGCCGTGTTTGCTCCAGACCAGATGAGAAGGATGGGTTCTTTAGTAAGAGCTCCCCTCACTAACAAAACTACCATTAGTTACCTAAAGTAAGACGATAAGCTAAAGTTAACATTAAAGTCTGTATGTGGACTACACTTATTATGGGATTATTATTCCATAGACTGCATTCAAGAAATAGATGCCTTCAAAGCAAAGACTGAATTAAAAAAAAAAAAGATTCACTACTAGTTTGACTATTTGACAGGGCAGGACTTATTTTGTGTGGAGCAGCTTAGAGTGGACGTCAACCAATCAATCATCCCAGGAAGACACAGCACTACTATTGACCCACTCTCAGCAGCCTAAATCCCTCCACAGAACACAGAAGACCCAGTGAGTACCATTACGACCTCCATGTCCCTCCACCCCCAGTGTTGGAGCTATTTGGTGTTATTTAGTTTAGTGTTTAGATTTCATTATTCTATTTTGATCTCATTATGATTAAATTTCTGTTAGTATTCTGTTAGTTTATCATTTCTGTAGTTTGGGTGTTTTGTTGTTATTTGTTTGTTTCATTTGGGCACGGTAGGGAGGCACCATAGGTTATATAGGTAAGCACACGGTAGGGACCAGCATGCACCTGGGTGGGCAAATGGTTTTTTACCGGAGCGGGTGAGGCACAGGAATTTTTCTTTGTTCTGTGTTTGCTTGTTATCCGACTAAATAAATCACGTTTTTTGTTGAAATTTGACAGTCGTTTGGACCTTATGTTTTCTCCCATCCGTGTACACCACAACCCATGGTGCAAAAGTGGCCTTTTGAGTTTTTTATGATCTAGAGTTTGATTTGAAACCTTTTGTTGTTCTTTGTGGACAAACGGCCACTACACCCAGCACCACCCTCTTGTTGATAAGTACTATTTTATGCCCTTTTTTTTACCTACAATTCCTTTGTTTGACTGGTTTGATGATGAATTCAATAAAATAATCACATCTGAATTAATGCCGTGTTCTGTGAGATCATATGCCCTCAGTGCCATTGGGTTAACATAAAGCTTCTTAAATACTGAATCAGCTTCAGATGTCAGAGTATTTGTAGTGGACTGTTTCAATAGACTGTTTCTACTGATGGTTGTAACTTGAAACACACTTGACACATATTCTACTGGTGTGACATCTACAGTATGTATCCTAAGACTAAGACTTTGTCCTGTCTGGCTGAGTCCAGAGAAACTGAGTGGTGTGTCAGTCTGTGCCTTGAGATTCCTAAGTGGTTGTTCTTTGTCATTCACGAAGTTACGACAACTTCACACATCTGCTGCAGGTAATGTAATGCAACGAAGAGCTTATAAAACGTTATTTTGATGACGCAGCGTTTATACGGATCCAGTGAACTCACCACCAATCTACTTTGGTACTTTTGGACCAATAGAAATCGCAGGGTTTTTTATCATGTGACCAAACGCGGAAGTAGAATGTGCCACAGAAATATCATTTGATTCCAGGTAGAAGGTCCTCGCTCGTGGCGGTTTTCATAGGTACTTCACAAACGGAAGGTCACAACGGATTATTTGTGAATGTTTGAATGAAGAGGTGACCATGACCCAGGCTGAGAAAGAGCAGGACAGTGGGAAGGAGAAAGAAAAGGAGCGGGAGAAAGAGAAAGAGAAGGAGCAACAGCGCGGGGTGAAAAGACCCATCGCTCCTCCGGCCATCCCCGAGCCGCTGCAAGAGGTGAGCTGGAAGTCTGTGTTTCTACTGTTGTTTGAAAGTCTAGTGTTTCTACTGTTGTCTGAAAGTGTGTTTCTAATGTTGTCTCAAAGTCTGTGTTTCTACTGTTGTCTGAAAGTCTAGTGTTTTTATTGTTGTCTGAGTGTAGTTTTTCTACTGTTGTCTAAAAGTCTAGTGTTTTTATTGTTATCTGAAAGTCTGTTGTTTTGACTGTTGTCTGACGCTCATATGTTCATAATAAATATCCATAAATCAACATATTTAGCTTTAGCACATCCCTCCTGGGCGGTTGTTACTTGAAAGGGGACACATTTATTTTAGTGTATTATTTTCATTTTTGGTTAAACTGTTTACTGTTATTTTGGTATATGGTACACTCAACGATTACCAGTCAATAGACCCAAAGTGCTGTCTTCAGATACTTTGTTTCACCACCGGCTGAAAAGAGTTCACCTTTTATGTAACATGGTAAAAAGCAACAACAGTTCTTCCAGATGTCTGTTTTTCATAGTACTTTTGAGTCTTGGGCTATTTGTCATAGTTTGAGATTAATCTTAATCTCAATGCTATTTGAGACATTTAGTGTGTGTCCTGACCTCAGCCCAGTAACAACAGCTGTGGAATGGACTGGAACACAGACTGTGTGCCAGGCATTATGACCCAGCATCAATGTGGCTGGATGGGAACAAGTCACTGCAGCCAGGCTATTGTAGCAACATATTAATGCCTGTGGTTTTACAATTAAATGTTCAACAGTTATACATATAAGTGTCATATTCAGTTGTCTACATACTTTTGGCTATGTAGCGTATTCTGTTATCTGTTTTGCATGACATGATTAGATTTATTCTGATCATATTCCTCTTTTACAGCAAATACAGAGCAATTTTGTAGTTGTCATCCACCCTGGCTCAAGGACACTCCGTATTGGCCGCGCAACAGACACTCTTCCAGTGACAGTCCCTCATGTGATAGCACGCAGACACAAGCAGAGTGGACAGCCCAGATACGAGGATGCCTGGCTGTTGAGAGAAGGTCTCAATGTAAGCACTCATGACCAGATACAGCCACAATCAAGCCTTTTAATCTCTGTCTTCCACTGTTAACTCATGTGTGTCATTTTCCTGTTCCCTCATCCTCTCCTTATGCTATCTCTCAGAAACCAGAGAGTAAAGAGCAGAGGCAGAATGGCCTTAAGATGGTCGACCAGGCCATCTGGTCCAAGAAGATGTCCAACGGCGTGCGGCGGACTCCTGTCTCTGCTGACCAGGTGTGTGTATCATGAAAAAGAGAATTGTTGCTCATACATACACATGTAATACTGAAATATTCACTCCTGTATGAAAGGTACTACAGTGAATGATGGGGATTTAAAGTTTAGACAGTTGTTTACATCAGCACCTAATGTGGCATCTGTTGCTTTTGTGGTACATGCTCGCATCTTCAAACACTTATAGAAGAATCTATGTGTTTGTGTGCAGGCCAGAGCATATAACTGTCAGATCCGTCCAGCTGTACTAGACAGCAGCTCCAGAGTGAAGTGGACCAACACAGCCCACCATCCTCCTCATCTGGTGGGAGAGGAGGTCAGTGCATATGTCTGAATGAGTCTCTTTCTCCTTCATTACAAATGAAATTTATCCACTTTTCTTCTCTCTCTCCTCACTCACTTTTCCATATTGGCACTATGCAGGCTCTGTATGTAAATCCATCAGACTGTTACAACATCCACTGGCCTGTAGTCAGAGGTCAGCTCAATGTGCACCCCGGTCCTGGGGGCTCACTGACTGCCATCATGGCTGACCTTGAGACCATTTGGAGCCACGTCATTCAAAAGCATCTTGAGATCCCCCTCAAAGATTTAAAGGTAGGAGAAACCTCTTCACCTCCTCATATCAGAGAGAGAGAGAGAGAGATTTGATATGAACCACTGGGCCCAAGACAGACTATCATTCTTATTTAGTCTCTCACAGAGCACAGCCTCCATCTGGATCCACAATAGTTCAGTCTTTTTCTTTTCCTTTTCCTACACAAAGGTCAAAGGGTAACATACAAAATTAGAATAACAGTGCAAAAAAATATCAGAGATTAGGAGAGAAAAAACAAATAAAAGAAAAAGAAACCTTCCCATTTTATCTTAAGTGTGTTATTGCATCAAAGAGTATATATCCAGACACATTTTATCTTGCAAACATATACACATATCTAAACACAAATACTTGGCATACACTTATGCATTTTCTTATCCATATACTTGTACGCTCTCAAACTCGTTTATTCGACGTGCAGACAAAAATACATAAACAGATAAAAATAAAGTAAAAATACTGTTTACATCCCTTTAACTGATTTTAATTGACTGAAGTGGTAGTTTTTAACTCCAGCCTTCACCCTGACTCAAAATATCCCACCAAAGGTTAAATTCTGTTTATTATTTCAAGTAACATCCTTTTCAAGAACCCACTTATGCTTCAAAGACATTTTGAAACATTCCATGTTTCATTGCTGCCTATTTGTAGCTTTAAATATATATGCTTTCCCCATTGTAATGATGATGTTGTTTAGGTAATAGTTAAGTCTTTATTTACTTCAGCTCCAGAACGTAACTTTGTTTGATATGGAGAGTTGGTCATAGTCGTTAGTATGAAGCCTCGATACCGATGACTTCTCTCTCTCACTCCTTCTCTCCTGCCTGGTCTCTGCTTGTTATGTTTAGTTATTCCTCTGCCTCCTTCCGTAATTATGATACATGGAATGAAAGTAGTTTATTTGCTGTAATGGAGGCGAGGCTCAGTGTATTGGAAGAGCTCCTCCTCATCCCTGCAGTTCCTGAGCAACTGGGAAACCAGCGCGGCTCAGTAGACTGAGGCTCAGCACTCTGTTCACCAGTAGTGGAAATATCATCAGGCCAGAACCACAAGAAAAGTACAAGATTAATACATATGAAATCTTTATTGTTATGTAGAAGCACATCTAGAGGAAGAAGCATCTGACAAAGTAAGTTAAAGAGCAAAGATGAATCAGCAACACTCACAAACATGCTGCAGAGTTAACGAAAGAGAGTTAAACTATAAAAACTGTCCTCTGTAAACCTTGAAAATTAGATCAAAGAATGCTGATGGTGAATCTTCTCACACTAATGCTTACTTTTGCACTGGATGCCAGTATTACAGATGTGTCCTACTGGTCCCTAACATCTACAACAGGCAGCATATCAAGGAACTTGTCAACATGCTGCTGCTTAATATGGGCTTCGCAGGTATTACACACACACATACACACACACTGTACATGTATGACTCTGTACACAGGACACAGACATACAATTACTCATAAGCATCAAATCACCTACTCTCCTCCGTGTGTGTGTGTGTGTGTGTGTGTGTGTGTTTATAGCAATCATTGTGCACCAGGAGTCGGTGTGTGCCACGTTTGGCAGCGGGTTGAGCAGTGCTTGTGTCGTGGATGTGGGTGACCAGAAGACCAGCCTCTGTTGTGTGGAGGACGGAGTGTCCCACCGGAACTCCAGGTCGGTCTGTTTAATTCATCTCCATGAAAAACGTATTTATACAGGTTGTAATTGCAGATAATGGATGCCTTTATACATGAACCCAGAACAGTGACATACTGTACATTAGATCACAATAGTGAGAGTTTGATAAATGTAATGTGTTTCTGGTGGATTTGTGTTGACATCCTGCTTTTATTGCAACACTTTGCTTCTGTATTGCACTGACTGTCCCTTCTGTCTGTTGGGATCCACAGGTTGTGTTTGGCATACGGGGGCTCAGATGTGACCCGGACTTTCTTCTGGCTCCTGCAGAGGGCGGGGTTACCCTACAGAGACTGTCAGCTGTCCAGCAGACTGGACTGTCAGCTACTGCAACAACTCAAAGAGACATTCTGCCATCTAGACCAGGTTTGTGTTTTTGTTAGGAAGGTGGGGTCTGTGTCTTTTTGTTTAGAGGGAGTGTTGGGGAATCACGGCTTGTATGTTCAGTTTGAATGAGTTTGTTTCTGGTTAAACAACTATAGTTGTTCTCAAGAATGGAAGAGAAAAATCTGCTGTTATTCTGATAAATTCCAAAATATCTCTTTCCTGCACTTGTTCTCATCAGGACACATCAGGACTACAAGATCATGAATTCCAGACACGTTTCCCAGAAGCCCCAGCTCTGCTCTACCAGGTTCGACTTGGGGATGAGAAATTACAGGTACATGCATTACACATACATTAAACAGTAATTACAAACTACTACTACTACAAGCTGAAATGCTGTTTATATTATTTTGTCTCCAGCTTGTGGAATAGAATTATTCTTCATCTGTGTGTGTGTGTGTGTGTGTGTGTGTGTGTGTGTGTGTGTGTGTGTGTGTGTCTGTGTCTGTGTCTGTGTCTGTGCGCGCACGAGTTAGGCACCCATGGGACTTTTCTATCCAACCACATTTGGCATCGTAGGTCAGAAGATGACATCACTCCAGTACCGTTCACAGGGTGACACAGAGGATCCTCATGATGAACACTACCTGCTGGCCACACAGAGTAAACAGGACCAGGTAACACACACACACACACACACACACACACACACACACACACACACACACTCTCTCTCTCTCTCTGCTTCCTGTCCTCTTTATCTTAGTCTTCCATTGTCTTTCCAACAGTCGTCCAAATCTGCTGCAGAGCGTAAGGCCGTGTCCAGACCAGGTGGAGCTCTGGATGGTGAGATGAGCAGTCAGGGAGGGATTGGAGAGCTCTCTGACCTGCCAAGGGGCTGTGGGATTGGTGGCAGTGGAGGAGGGATGCAGGGGGAGATGGAGCTTGGGCCTGCCCAGGGGGAGTGCCTGATGGGGACGGGAGAGGTAGATGAGCCTCTGTCTGCTCACCTCTCCAGGAAGACTGCAATCATGAGCCAGTTTGAGAGCAAAGCACTGGGCCTGGATAAGGCCATTCTGCATAGCATCGACTGCTGTGGTGAGGATGGACAGAGGGTGAAGAAAGGACCAATGTGGTCGACAGGGAAAAACAGCAGCACTCAAAAAGTACTGAGGAATTATAGTTGAGTGCAAAAGTTAGTATTCCCCTCAGACCTTGGGTGAAACATCGAAAGAATCTACATCTATTGAACAATTCCTCTTCAAACTAGCCTTTCATAATGATTTAAATGATTCCCTCAAAGCGTTTATGGTATGGAAGTGTGGGGTTAGAAAGGCAAAGGGAGACATACAAAGTATTGGAGAAGATTTCATAAAGGGGGATGCAAACTTTTTGACTGATATCATTTTCATTATTTCACTATCACTTACTTTTTATACAATCTTTGAACATTTGAAACATTTTTAATAACTGAACATGCGTTAAATATTATGTTGAGGAAAATTAATTTCTTTGTTTTAGTGTTTTTGTCATTTCAAAGTAAGGGGATGTAAACTTTTGCACTCAACTGTAAGAAAAATAAAAAATACCGTATAAAACATATAATCATCTTTTATATAGTATCTTTTTTATTTAATTGACAAGGAAGCAAAAAATAAAGAATGAGGATCAATCTTGTTTTACCTTATCTGATTTTTTTTTACAGCATCAGACGAAACTAAACGAAAGATGTACAGTTCCATCCTGGTCGTGGGCGGGGGGCTCATATTTCACGGTGCTCAGGAGTTTCTACTGCACCGCATAATCAACAAGATGCCCCCCTCCTTCAGGAGGCTGGTAGACAATGTGGAAGTGATCACACGGCCAAAGGTAACCTGGAATTCATTGTACAGTCTTAGAATAAGTTATAGATATGCAATCCAGGCAGAGCAGCACACTGAGTGCCACACACAGCACACTGTTCATATGTCCTGGACAGACTGGTGGAACAATACTTCACATTGATGTGCATTTATTCTAGGACATGGACCCTCGCCTGATATCGTGGAAGGGTGGAGCAGTGCTGGCATGTCTGGACACCACCCAGGAGATGTGGATCCACCAGAGGGAGTGGCAGCGCTTTGGTGTCCGAATGCTCCGTGAGAGAGCTGCCTTCGTCTGGTGAGGGGTGGAGCCAAACTCATTTTGACTGAAGCTCCTCAAAAACAAACAGTGACACACGTAGAGACGGACACCAGAACATGGAAAAGGAATAATTTGCTCCAAAGTTAAACAGCCAGAAAAACGATAAAAACCCGTCTTGACTGAAAGTGTTTTCCCAGACGCAAAGGTTAAACATCTGTGTGCATGATGGGAAAGTATAT
The DNA here is from genome assembly GCF_002260705.1 of Seriola dumerili. NCBI lineage: Eukaryota > Metazoa > Chordata > Actinopteri > Carangiformes > Carangidae > Seriola > Seriola dumerili. The sequence goes on along the minus strand of NW_019174311.1, from coordinate 1,470,817 downwards.
TGATTGTGTCACTGCTAACACCAAAGGTTCGTTCTTTGTAGTTGTTTGCTGGTTGTTGTGTGATTGTTTTGTAACTTTTGAACAGCCTTTAATGGGAAAGTGAGTTAACATGTTAAGTTTGTAAATATGTAAATTGACTGCCTCATGGTAATGGAGAGCTGTGTAAATAAACCTGTCACACACGGATACACAATAGTTGCATTTGATTGGAAGAAAAAAAATTCACCTTTCTTGAAATTATGAGCATATTGAATTTGAACACAGAGGTCTATGGTACAACCCAAACCCAGTAACTCAGTGCTGTTAAGTCTTAAAGCACTATGACAATGACATGCTTCTACTTGCTCTGCCTTTATTCACATTATTCACAGACACTAAATCACCCTCTATTTAACATTGTACAACACTGTATCTTCACATCAATACAGAGTCAAAGGTATGCCATCTCATTTTGTCAGTATTTTCCAGCTCTACATAGAGGAGAGTTACCAAGAGTGAAAACAACAGAACAAGACAAACTCAGTAATATGTTATAACAGGGCACATTTTTATTCAAACAGAAGGGTACAAAACACAGACAAGCTAATGTAATGATTCACTGGAGGGATTACCATCACTGAGATGTCAGTGATGCACATCTCTAAGAAACTACTGTGGAAGGACAGAAGCAGGAACAGGGAGGAAATGATGCAGCTGACTGCTGTATCAGCCATTCTGGCCCCTACAAGTAGGAATTCCCAGAAAGGCGTCAAGGAACTGCTTGTGGCAGCGGCAGCCGAGGTGGAGGGGCTTCAGCACCGTAACATCACCATCTCTCTTTATGCTAGCAAACGGACAGGCTGAGCCCCACGCCTACACTGGATGTGTAGGCATTTACCTGAAGAAGTTGGGGTTACACATTGAAGTAATGTTGTATTCACATCATGTCGGGCAATTAAACAATTTATGAAATAAAATGTTTACATTCTCAACAACTTCACTTCTTCAAGCAGATATTCTGGAGCCTGTTTGTGATACAAGCTCCAGAAATAGAAGGTAAGAGATAACAAGGAGCATCATTTAATTCAGAAAAAAAAATATTTCCCACCTTCCTCATCCTCCTCCACCCATTGGTGGAGCATTAGGACCTGCATTGTGGGTTACTCTTCCCATCCGCCTTCTGCCACCAGGGGGACCAGGAGGACTGCAAGAGCAAGCAACAGATGAGAATTATGAGCAGGTACAATGGTCTGACATTAAATTAGGCTTTATAAGTCTTGAAAAGGTAATAATTAATTCCTTTTAATTGTTTTTGTCATTTGAAACAGACACTGCAGTCAACTCACTACTGTGCAGTTATGAGTAAACTTCAGTACTGGATAAGTTTAATTCTGCAGCTCTCAGGACTTTCCATGGATTCTCAACTATCTTTAAATAAGCTTCTAATAAACAGTTTTTTTTTTTATTATCACTTTTTTTTATAACAAGGTTTTATAAACGTATGCATCTGAAATCACAAAACAACTAGGAACAGACACTACAGCAGGGGTCTCCATCCTTTTGTACTCTGAGAGCTCCTCATGTCTTATATCACACAGACTAAGCTCTCAGAGCCTTTGGGTGATCTGCTCTAAAACAGGGGGGGCCACTGGGAGCTTGTGAACCACCTGTCCGAGACCCCTGCATTAGACAAAGCTGCTTGCACAATATACAACAGCTTTTTTTCATTTCAGTTAAACATGATACCCCATTCCAAAGAAAGCCCTTAGCTAGTTCCTACCTGTCTGACAGGTACATTGCACCACAGAGAGTATGACTCTGACCATCAGATTACGTTACCTTGATTGTTCAGGACAGAGGAAAATGTGTGTGTAAGAGAGAGAGAGAGAGAGAGAGAGAGAGAGAGAGAGAGAGAGAAATGACTGTGCCCCAGGGACCTACCCTCTGCCATCAGTGAAGCGTGACGACCCACTGTTTCCCTCCCTTGTCAGGTCCGGGTGGACCAATGTCCTAAAGCTGGGAGAGGACAAAGAAGATGAGAGACGACAGTGTTGTGGTGACAAAAACATGAAAATACTTGTATCCCCATGACCATCAGAGAAATGCCAGATGTTACAATGTTAATGCACTAAATCAAGTTGGTTAACATTATGTCTGCTAAACATCAACACGTTGACATTAACAATTAGCTCCAGGCAGCGCTGTGCCGAACAGAGCCACTAACGTACGTTTCGTACTGTTCCACAACTTTCCATCAGTTTTATTATTAACAATATCAGACAGAGGAAATACAATGATACTGTATGTGGCTCCTCTCATCATTCAGGATGCTGACTTACAGCATATATATTATGACTTGACAACACAACAGTCACCAAAATTATAAACCTATAATGAACCTCGTAAAACACTTAATTCTTAATAGTTTCTAAGACTTCATTGACGTGTGGATCACATTGTTTAAAAGGTCACATATCCACTGTTGCTAATAAATTGGCCTTTTGGTTTGATGAACTTACAACAGGCCGATAAACTCCACTGCTCCCCAGAAGAGATCGACCAGTAACGACAGTCTCCACGGTGACTGGGTCCTGCTGTCCAAGACCTGACCTGAGAGAGGCAGGTGTCAGTTGGTGGATGAGAGTGTGGTGTTAGTTTCATCTATAACCGAGTGTGTGTGCACATTCCTCCTTAGTTTACCAGCTCATAGAAGTCCTTCTATTCTGTCTTTAACTGGCGATCAGTGCACACAGGCCACCAGCGAGAGAAAACAGCAAGTCAACACGACGTTCAGTGAATAAACTACTACAGTTAACAGTGAATTTTTATGAGGAGAACACTACTAGATGCCCTGCTATAGGAGACTCGCAGGATCAATTCAGCAGTTCTTCCTACTACGTAAATCCAGCCGGGCTAGGCTAGCTAACAACCTAGTTTGCTAAGTAAAAAAGGCTGCTGTTCTCACACACTCCTGTTGGTGTGGTGTGTTTTAAACTATAATGTTCGAGTATATTTATAAGACGGCTAAACATTCATTCTGAATGAGAAAACAGTTGAAAACAGCAGAAACCACTCACCATTAGACACGTACACCATCTTGTAGAGAGTCACAACAGCTTTCACAGCTGTTTACATCGGCGTTGTACTTCCTGGTCCGTTATTGGTGCAGCATTGTGTGACGCGCATGCGCAGCCAATGTGAAAATATGACAGATTTGTTAAACCGTTTAAAAAAAAAAAAAAAAAAAAATATATATATAAAAAACGCCTCATTATACAGGATCCCACAATAAAAAGCTGTTTATCTAGAGATAACTTAAACCCAGTTACAGGATATTAGCTAAAACTAATGGTGTCTAAAACAAACAGCCCTGAAATAAATCCAGGCATTTCATGAAGGTTAATGGTCAGTTTTTGTTTAAACTCTTTGAGATAGGTGTTCATCAACTTTATGGTTACTTCTGGAGGCAGGTGGTGCGATTGAACTGCAATGTATTATACTGAGAGGTTTTCCTAATAGTCTACCTTCAATGATATAAATGGAGTGGATAAAATATTAGAATCATTAAGACCTCAGTCACCTGAATACATCTGATGGAACTCTATTCACAACAGACCCATTTACAGAGTGATGTTATGTTACAATTCATACGGTTCATGGGCACATGTTGCTTCTAACCAGTCACTTGTGCAGTGCCCATAGACCCCCACAGGAACACATCATCATTTTAAACCACAGTTCATTGGACCTAAAGGGACAGGTTGTTTACAAGGAACCTGCTGCAGGACTGCAGTGGATGGTAATTATAGCTGTATGATTTATTGAATGCTCATACAAACACAGGAACAACTCTCTGGCTCAAGACTTCTCAAACAAGATTCAGCAGGATTTTATGAAATCATTTGAAACCACTTGTTAGTATTCACCCTTTGAAAAAGACATATACTTTGAAAAAGATATACTTAGCGAGTGCATGGTGTATTACACAGCAATGACCATCATCATTATCCTTTGTTAGCTGATGTGGTTTTGAAAGTACAGACAACTTTAATAGTTTTTAGTGTATTGTTTAAATATGCAGTACAATCATCACATGTGCTGTCTGATGCGCTGCGTCCCACTCCCATCCCTGCAACAGCTATGTACATGCAAGCTATACAAAAGTGATAAACTTAGTAGACAAAGAAAAGCTTGGTGGGGATTTGATCATTTAGATTCAATACATGATGGTGGAGTCATCAGTTATCATCATACATCTGCAGCAGAATAAATATGTACAGATGAATGACGCATTTTACCTTTTATAAAGGGTAGACAGAAGTGCCACATCTGCACTCTCCCAGTTTTCTGAAGGTGCATTCTGAAATCTTTGAAACATTTGAAACGAGCCTCAAAACACACACTTCTCTTCAAGCCTTAATATCGCCATAATTAAACATGATATATTGTGTTTTTGAATACCAAAGCCTGTTAGAAGACACAATATGAAGGTTTTCAACTGTGAACAGAGGGCTTTATGTTGACTTCAATGCAGTATGACCTTTTGAGGCAGCAGTGTAACTACTGTATATTTTAAGGCTCTTACGGGATTGTAGTTACCACTTGGTTTCAAACCATTACACAAGATCTGATACGTATAACCTCAAAAAGGCTTTGCTTTACAGCACCACTCACATAATCAGATATGGTGAAAAATAGCAGTGCTATCTCAGTATGACATTGGTCTACAAATTAGAAACGAACCCTGAATTTTGCAGTTGGTTCTGTTTACAGACTTGAGTGTTTCACATTAAACGATAACATAAAATACTGTTGAACATCTGCAGTAGAGCTGTGGTCAATTATTTTGGCTAATTCACAACAGTCTAAAGTGAAGTCATAATGTTTGCTTGTAAACCAGGAAAAATGAAAAAACCTCAATACTGCACTATGATGCATTCATGCCAAATAAATAATCAAATCTAGAAACTCAAATGTTATTAAAAATCCATGAGCATATCTGATAGTTGAAGACATTAAGGGATGAAGGCATTCTGTGGTTTTCCCCTCACATGATCAATCTAGATGCTGTAGAGAGGCTGAAGTACAACACATCAGGCAGTGTAATTACTTTCCCCTGGTCTGAGGTTCAGCTCCTGTTCTTTCGTCGCCAGGCTTGTTTGCTGTGCTCTTCTTTGCTGACATGAGCTCAGGTCATATCCTATCTTCAGATATTTCTGTGTTGGACTCTTCCACACTAACCTGGGGTTCAGATATTATTTTGTCTCCCACAGGCTGTTGTGTACCACACTCTTTGACATCTGTTTGCATTTCGGGTCTTGTGCTCTCTTCACTGGGTTTTTGTGTGTCACGTTCAGGTTTAGTGTTCTTTCCATCAGTCTCAGTCTCTGATTTCCGATTGCCTGCTCCTCTAAAAATACCAGCTTTGTGAAGCTCGCGTCGAACAGTTTTTACTGACACGGTGTGAGACAGGTGTCTGTTCAACTCAGAGGTTATCTTAGAGGCTGTATACTCAGGGTGTTCATCAACTATCCTGAGAAGTGTTTGTCTGTCCTTTTCGGTGAGCTTTGACTTGCGCCCACTGTTCTTCTTTGCTGATGCTGTTCGTCCATGTTTGATATATACAGTCATAACTCTGGAGACTGTTCCCCTGGCCACATTAAACAGCTGTGCAGTTTTTGTGACAGATGCACCAGAAAGTCGTGCAGCAACTATTTGGCATCTTTCAAACTCTGTTAAGTCACTCATATTGCTTTCAACACTTCTATTAAAAGTGTTTTTTTTGGAGCCAACAGGTAGCAGGCTCTGTAATGACTGCAACTAGGAGATCCAGAGCCCTCTGTCATACAGTGTTTCCATTATTGTGTACACATGGGCAGAGAGATCCAGGGTCAGGAAAGATCCACTGATCAACGGCTCAGCTGCACTGTGTCTATACAGGATAGAAAAAGATGCAATTAGAAAAAAAATCAAATTATATGTTTCAAACGCCAACACCCACCTATATGCTAAGGTAAATGCTCTAAATTAGTTATGCCGCTATAGACCTAGACTGCTGGGGGGTTCCCATGATGCACTGAGCACTATCTCAATTTATATTGTACTACTTCATGCCAACTTTGTATTTCTTCTTTCCCATAGTTTGCGCTTCTCCTCTCTGTCCTCATTCTACAGGTATCTCTGTTTTTGGAGCAGCAGAATCCAGATCTGCCACTACAACACTCATTATTATCATTATTATTTATTTGTATTGATAACACTAGTATCTATGGGTATTAGTATGATTATTTACACTATAACAATTAACGATTAACAGCAGATATAACACCATTACCTCTGGGTAAAACCTCTATTATTTTCACTGTTACAATTAACAATTAACAGTGTCTACTGATGTCCAAACCCCCCATCCACACCCCCTGTTTAACACACGTTTAGAAAACGCACTCATTAGCCTCAGGTTAGGTTTTTGTTGACAGTCAACTTGATGCCACGTTCATTTTCGATGCTGTAATTTAGCCTAGCCAGGTAGCAAGATGCTAGATTAGCTTTCATGAACAACACAGGTTTTCAGAGTCAGCTGTTGGCATTTTAATGTTGTTTAAAGAGAAATTTAACACACACGCATTGGCACTGATGATTGAGTGATCTACTTACAACAGTTGTAGTGAGAGGTCAGTCTGTCCACCACTGCTACATGTATCACCGAGCTGTGTTTGTGTTTCATCAGGGAGAACACGCATCCGGTAAGACATTTTCAGAATAAAAGCGTTATGTCATCTGCTCCACAGAGCTCACTTCATCACTGAAATGGCGATTTTTGCATAGTAAAAGAACTGAGCAGTAAACATCATTGTTGTAATACTTTCTGTGGCACTACTCTGAAGGTTCCCTCTCACTGGTGCAGGGTGGGGTGGGATGTCAGACTATGACACCACATGGAAAAAACAAATTAGAGCTGCAAGTATTGATATTTATTATTGAATAATTACGAATGGGAGACTTATCAGTTATAAAGAAACAGCTTTACATTTTTCACAGCCACTCTGCTCTTCATCTGCCACGGCTTCTGATGGTCATTACACAGATTGACTAAACAGTGATCCAACAGAAGACAGACTGGCAGGGACTCAGCTGCAACTAAGGATTATTTATTACTGATTCATCTACTGTGGGAGACTGTTGAATTAGGAGGAAATAGTGCTACAACTCTCACGGCTGTTTTTAAGGTCACTCCATTCTTTATCTGCTGCTGCTTCTGATGGTCACAGAACATGTTTACACAACTGGTGAGAACAGTGACTCAACACAGGAAAAGGATGGAAGACAGAAACAGAGAAGAAAAAGTTGTCTCTTATTGAAATCATTGCACAATACACTTCCATCAATAACACAAACACAGAAACATTTGTGATTTTGAATTAACAAAACAGGTTGACTTTAACACCTTTACTTCTCTCTGAGTCATTCTCACCCCCTTTCAGGCTTCTCCTCATCCTCAATTCTTTCTCAGTTAAAGGAAAAAATTACCACGACATCATATTATTTTCCATTAGTGTTTCCCCCTCAACAACAAGTTGGACAAAAACTTTTGCTAGCTGCACCCTCACAGAGAAAAGCACTGGTTTAAACTAAAGTTACTGATCAAGAAAGCTTGCTGAAAGCCTGCTGACAGAATAGATTTATATTCCATGTACATTGCCTCATGAACTGTTCCTGCTATAACTGTGCAATACTGACAGTTTCGTTATATCATATGCATATCTTATTTTATCATATACTTATATATTTTAATGATTTATTTTAATAAATGCTGCCAAACTTGATCTCGTTGTGTATTTCGAAGCAATGACAATAAAGAATCTATCTATCTACATTTTCAATTCTGACAAAAAATGTTTTAAACCTAAAAACATAAATGAAACTTCTTCAAAGTAAGTAAAATTGTGGGTTAAAAGAAAGCATGCTTTACGCAAACATGAACCAGTCTAGATGTAGCAGAAAGTCTGAAGCGTTATTCCTTGTCTCTGGTCTGAGACTCAGGTGTCTCACTCTCTTCAGGTCTTGGTGTGTCCCTCTCAGAGTCAGACAGTGGTTTCCCGGTAGCAGCTCCTTCAGTAACTTCAGCTTTTGCCCTCTTCGTTTTACTCTTTGGCTTGCGCCTGCTGTTCTTCTTTGCTAATGCCATGTCTCCGTGCATGTTGTAAACACTCATGACTTTGAGGACAGTGCGACCTGACACATCACATAACTGGGCAGTTTCTCTGACAGACAGACCTGCCACCTGGGCACCAACTATTTGGCCTCTGAGAAAGTCTGTTAATTCGCTCATACTGGAAGACAATCCCAGCTTTCAACCAATAACTGAGGAGCTTCCTCTGCAGCTGTTATTGAGTGTCTTCAGAGCAGAAGATATTTCTCTTTATGGTGTTTCCCGTTGTATCCACCGGCGAGCAGAGTCAGGGGTGGGGGAGTCCAGATTCACTGTTGGTCTCTACGATAGAAACAAATATATCTGCAACTCCAACACTGATTTGCATGTGGAGGTTCTGTATTAAATTTAATCTAGCGTCACAAGCACCGTGAGGGACCTAACTCACAAAGCTGCGGCGTTCAACTACAAGTTAAATAAACGACATACTTCACAGTTCAATTATTCCATGATGATTTACGATGCTGACATATTTAAGCTAGCGTTACCATAAGCTGCTAGATAAGCTTCCATGAACAACACAGGTTTTCAGAGTCAGCTGTTGGCATTTTAATGCTGTTTAAAGATAAATTTAACACACAGGCCTTGGCACTGATGATTGAATGATGTACTTACAACAGTTGTAGTGAGAGGTCAGTCTGTCCACCACTGCTACATGTATCACCGAGCTGTGTTTGTGTTATTACATCCATGGTTTCATCAGAGAGAACACGCATCCGGTAAGACTTTTTCAGAATAAAAGCATTATTTCATCTGCTCCACAGTACTCACTTCATCACTTAAAATGCGTTTTTTGCATAATAAAAGAACTGGGCAGTAAACACCAGGGCTGTAACTAGTGTTGTGCCAGTTCATACTTAAAAGAACTAGTTCAAAGTTTAGTTCATACGGATTAAAATGAACTAGTTCACGTCCATAGTTCATAAAATTTTGAACTAAGTTCACAGATCCAAAAACGAACTAGTTGCTTTTTTTTAATAAATAAAGGCCGCTATTCTTTTTAGAACCTCCTTCAACCCATCCATCACCAGCCCCATATCATTGCCACTCCCAAACTAAATGAATTACTGTACACCACTGAAGAATCTCAGACATAAAATCCGTATATAAATATAATCCGTCTGGGTCTTCACTTGTTTGTTCATATAACTGCTTCAACTGGCGTTATCAGTAGTAGATGAGTCGGTACCGTCTGGACCACTAAACTGGACTGTGGCTATGGAGACGTTATGCGGTGTGCCGTAAAACTGTCGTAAAACGTGAGCCATAACTGTCGTAAAACGTGAGCGGCGTTCACTCTCGATGAAGTTCATCATTTGTAAGCTGATTCGTTCAGTTCAACGTTCACTAAAAATACGAACGTGTTCATTGAACGCCGTTCAGGCACAACACTGGCTGTAATATTTTCTGTGGCACTACACTGAAAGTTCCCTCTCCCACTGGTGCGGGGGGTGGGGTGTCAGATTATGATGGGTGCCACATAAAAAAAACAAATTAGAGCTGCAAGTATTGATATTTTTATTACAATGGGAGACATATGTCACAGTCACTCTGGTCTTCATCTGCCGCTGCTTCTGATGGTCATTACACAGATTGACTCTGGAACATAACTGCTGGTCAGAACAGTGATCCAACAGTAGACAGACTGGCAGGGACTCGGCTGCAACTAAGGATTATTTATTACTGATTCATCTACTGTGGGAGACTGTTGAATTATGAGGAAATAGTGCTACAACTCTAAAGGCTGTTTTTCAAGTCACTCCATTCTTTATCTGCTGCTGCTTCTGATGGTCACAGAACATGTTCACACAACTGGTGAGAACAGTGACTCAACAGTCAACAGAGAACCCTAGTCTCTGGAGGATCCTGCATGGTCCTAACCACTTAATGTTGAGTTTAGGACACCTGCACTTCTTTCTCTGGGAGTTATACACCCAGACCAGCTCTTCAGAATGTCATCCTCTGGCCATGCATGTCATAGTTCCACTTCTGTCTTGCCCCTGCACTCTTCAGTTGGCCTCTGGCGAACTTGTGAGCAGTCTCCAAACGGTTCTGGAGCCTTTCTAAGCATACCGGGTCCTGGAGGTCCACAGGGCTGTCAGGGGGCTTGCCCTCCATCATGTCTGCTGGAGTCCAGATCTCCCTGCCTAACAGTGGAGAGCAGGGGAACAGGAAGTGTCTTGGCCCCTGATCAGCACGCCATTAACACAAGGGGGACATGGTTATCACAGTCCCATTGGTGTTTAGCAGTCACCATGGCCAGTTGTGTTGCTAGTGTGCAGTTAAAGTTCTCGACCACCTCATCGCTGGGTGGAGGGGTCTTGTGGGACCCCAGTTTTTCACACATGACTCGGCAACACACAGGACTCAAGTTTCTGCCCTGGTCAGTGTGAATGACTTTGGGTACTCCAAATCTACTAAACATCCCCTCTGCCCGAGAACATCAATCCCACTCTCTCCAGGTGTCACCCTGCAGGTTGGCCCCTGGAGCTCGAGAGAGAGAGGTTGGAGTGGTCTTCCCAGTGGACGGTCCCTGCTATTTTCTTCATGAGATTCTTCGCTTCTGTATACTAACTGCTCAAATTATGACTGCCATTGCCCCTGTGACTGCCATCGCCCTGTTTCCCCTGCTATCCCTAACTAACAACTCGTTTTTGGATCCGTGAGTAATAACTAAACTGGTATGCACGCTGTTTTTTTTTTGTTTCTGCTCAGTTCTGAGTGAAGTGGCCATATAAGTTTTAGGTCTCACCGCACCCCAGCTGCAAGAATCAGGCCTGCAACAGGGTTAAATATCATATTTTCTGGGACATGGTTAAAGAGTGACTCTGTGTGTGTGTGTGTGTGTGTGTGTGTTTGTGGGGCCTACAGGTATGTTAATTGTGATTCTGTTAATTATAATTCATGCAAACTGTGGTTTATTGAACAGGTATTTGAAAGGTAACTAATTTTCTACTACAAAGGTATTTGAAAGGTAACTAAGTTTTTGTAAAAAGGGTATTTGAAAGGTAACTAATGTTGTTTAAGGGAAATTAAAAGGTATTTTTGTTAGCTTAAAGGTGTAAGAACACAGGTGTTTAAAAGAAAAAAGTAAAAAGAAAAGGTCTAAAATTACAGATACCAGAGATTTAATTTTGTACATTTTATAACCTCTCGTGTATTTTTCAATATATTTTATGTCCACAAAACCGGATTACCAAATTTTATTTTATCCTATTTCTTTTATAAATAAATACCTGTTAGGGATTATTGCATTTAAAACAACAGTTGTGTGGTGTCCTTATTAATTTGGTGGAACAGAACTATTATACCTAACAGATCAATAACAAACTCAGGCCCTGTCCCATTGTACTCCACCATTCCAGATAAATTTACATAGCTACATGGGACAAGGGTTACACCTATATAGTGGACTTGTCACATCCCACAATGCAAAAGAGATGGGACTTGGTGATGTGGTGAGTCCTGCTCGAGCAGCCAAAAAGTGGGTAAAAAAAGACATACAAGGTTTGTATTCATTGTATTTAACTATAACACTGTGTAATAATAACATGAATGAAATATCACAGTTACTGCTCTCTGTGTATCTAGAGTTTGAAATGAACACTACATCATGAATTGTGCACTACAGATATTTATTTTAATTGCAATGTGTGCAGGAGCTCAGGAAGCCGCTGTCAGGGAGTGGCACTGAATCAGGGGAGCCCACTGCTGCTACATGGATTCTCCATGGTTCTCCCTCATATACGAGGCAATAGGTGGCAGGTCATTAATTCAGCCTCCATGCCTCATTGCCTCATCCTGGGGGGCGAACCATTCTGTTTTGGTATCAGACTCCAGAGGCAGGGAGTGTGTCATCAGGGTCAGAGGAGCCAGGGCCAATAAAAAAGGTAACAATGTGATCCTATTTTGGAACTGCTGGAGAGGGAAGAGAAAAGAGCAGAGGAAAGAGCCAGGGAGGAGAGACTGCTAACTCTGCTTGAAAAAAATCGTTGAGAAAATGTAAAAAGAAAAAACACCAGAAAGAAATTTGTTTGTTTTCACTAATAATAAAATTGTTGATCAATAATGCATGAGCGCTGACTGATAAGAACTAATATCTACAAAGGAAATTCTAACATAAATATTTCTGTAACATATGGGTTTAACATTGTTTCAGTACAGATTAAAGGATATATTATTAGTAATAGTTTTCATTAAAACAGTTTAAACTATTTACATGAAATGATTATTGAACAAAAAAAAACGTATGTTGTGAATGAGTTTTGACTTTTACCGTGTCTGCTTAATAATAGTCGTGGTCCTGAAGAGGTGGAGGAGCGTCGTTTGGCGCTGAATGTCATCTGGGCCCATTGCCTCTTCCACAGGCTTGAGTGTGTCTCCATTTCTGAGCCAGAAATTGTGCAGAATGGCACAATAAGCAACAACCTTAACTGCAAAAGCAGGGTGCATTTCCAGAGCCTTGAAAAATATGGATGGCCACCTGGTCTTCATGATGCCAAATGCCCTCTCAATCACAGAACGGGCTTTTGCATGGTGCCTGTTAAACCTTGCTGCATCTGCATTACTCACTGGCTCCCTGTAAGGTGTGATGAGTGCAATAGGTTGTGAAATGCAAGGATATCCACCTTCCCCTATACTGGAAAAGCTTCAGGTGGGTACAATATGTGGACAGAGCACTAATTTTAAGAACTCTGTTGTCATGGACAGAGCCTGGGTATCCCACAAATATGTCCAAGAACTGACACTGGTGGTCACACACGGCTTGCATTTGAACAGAATAAAATAATTTCCTGTTAAAATAGCCCTGAGCATCTGCACTTGGGGGCTTGATCCTTACATGGGAGCCATCAATGCTGCCCAAAACCCTGGAGAATCCAGCCAGACGTTCAAAGCCAGCAGCAGTTATCTGAAGATTATCAGGTGAAGGAAAGAAGATGTCCCTGTTTTTGAGGCTGATGATTTTGTGTGCAATTCTGTGGATGATATCATTCACTGTAGAATGTGGGATGCCAAATGCTCTGGAGACAACACAGTAAGAGGTTGCACTTGCCAGCCAAAACAGGAACGCTAGAACCTCTACGTCATGACCCCAGCCATGGTAAAATGGTGAGTGGAGGATGTGCGTCAGATATGCGTCAGATGTGCTATTGTGCATCTGGAGAGGTGGAACTCAGGTCATAGGTCACTATGGCCATCAAAGTATATGGCTAAGACAGGAACTTGGCAGTTCAGTAAACAGTACTGAGATGGTTGGCCACACTGTAAATAAACAATAAAACTGATAACATGAAATGAAATCTGTGAGTAAAAGCTATGTGACAACACAGTTAGGGGCATTTCAGAGATAACAGGCAGACCATTCTGGACTGGGCCAGTTGTCCTTGAGCTGCACCATGTCAGCTGTATGGGACGGGATCAACCGTATGTCACACACACACACACACCCAATGATATGAAGGTACCATCAGAGGATGAATTTGCTTATGTCAAAAAAAAGCATTGGTATATCATAAATGTAATTCGTATAAATGTGATGCACAAATGTGATTTATTGTGACAAGGTTACCCATATCCACCCACAATTAATTTCTCCTAACTTCTTGATGAGAAGCCTAAAATAGCCTAAAGTATGGCCTAAATTCAAAAGGATTTGATGCTGCTTTTCCATCCATTTCCATAGTCTAAGGACATGTGCAACTAAGTGCACAATTATACATCAGTAGCCCTATGTTACCCAGGATGCATTACTGTTAATAACTCGTCTTCTCTCTGTCACAAACCAAGATTACAGAAGCAACAGTAAATTCAACCATAAGTTAAATATTTTGTCTATGTGAGTCTTGTGAATATGTGAGCAAACAATAACAAATAGAAGAAGAAATGTAAAGGGAACATATTATTTTCCTTTTCAACAAGTTTAAATAAGTCTCAGAGGTCCCCAAAACATGTTTTTGAAGTTTCCTCCTAAAAAGCCACTCCGATCCTGTATTTTAGCATGCCTATAAACCCCTCTGTTTCAGCCCTGCTCATAACAGCCTGTTTCTGTGTCTGTAGCTTTAAATGCAAATGAGTTGTGCCTGACCACGCCCCTCTCCGGAGGGGAATGCGTCTCGGGCTTCTCGCACCATGCTGTAATGTTTACGGTGACCGGCAATATGGCTGGGGTGGCACCCTGGACATTTCATGAGTTAAGATTGTTTCCAGAATTGTGTTTAGATTAGTTTATGTTATTAACTTGCCCCCCCACCATTATTTTTCTGATTATTATTATTTTAATACTTTTGTAAATGGGAGAAAACTCACCTGATTTCAGTTTAAGTTTGCTTAGTTATACTACTTCTCTTGTAATCTGAATGAGTGACGCTGTAAACCTTCGTTAAAGGAAGTCCGCTCAGTCATATCAAAGACAGTCATAGTTGCAGCAGCATGATTGAAAACTCACAGACTGTCTTTCTGTTTGGTTGCAGTTGCAGCATTTCTGAGTAAAAATAAAATCATCTTGCACCTGGCTCACCAGTGTCTGCATTCAGTGTGTAACACTGGCATCAGAAGCGCTTTGGTTCAACCGTACCAATTTGATCCAGAATCTGACCCAGAGGGAGAGGCTCCTGAAGTTCAAACTCTACAACTGCAGCAGGACGTTTCTGAATGGTTAGTAACCAATTTTGTGTATTTTGACATAACATTTTTAGTTTGTTGATGTGTGTTGGTACACAGTTACTAACATGTAGCTAGGTAGCTAATGCTAACCGTTACTGTCTCCCGCCTTGTCATTACTGGGAGCTCTTTTGGTAAATGAGAACTATTTTGAATTGTTGAATGTAGTTATCTGTCATGCCTCCTTAGATATACTTTTACAGTCTACAGAAATGTTTGTTGTCTGAGGACTGCTACAGGTGTTCAGTGTCGAGACTTGTAAGATATTTTAATAGATGCTGACAAAGTAAATCAGTTTTATTTTGTTACTTTTTCTGCATGTTTTGAGCAGAGCTCATCATAATATCTTCCTTTATATAATAATTTATTTTTTGTATTACAATGCACTTACACCGCTGTAATTCAGCATAAAAATGTCTATCAGCAACAACAATCTTTAGTCAAAGAAGAGGCTGTGCAGTGTTTTCTACACTCCACTGTTCACAAGCTCCACATTATATGCAATAAAGTGACATGTTATAAATGACCTATGTAATATTTAGCCAGGCTTACTTCTTACCCACCTTAGCTCCACTGTCTGTCAATTTTTGAATTTCATAAGCTTTATATTCTGGTGAATGTTACCATTTTTCTCTGTTTTGGATAGGTGCTCCTGTGGAACCTGTGCAACCATGCCCACAGAGGCTGAGAATATCTGCTGCATTGAGATACCACAGGTAACATTCTCAAGAGACAAACTAATCATGAATTTGTTTTGATTACGTTACGTTTATAAGATACCACGACATTTACCATTTGTAATTCACTGTAGGTTACCAGACAGCTATGGGAGATCGAGGAAGAATTACCATGTATGGTACACCGTCCTGGTTTGGAGCCGCTCTGCCTCAATGTGTACTCCCTCCAGAATGCCTGCAACATATACTGCGCTGACTATGGTACTTTATGGTTGAGAGGAATACACCAGTACGTTTTGCTTCTTTGTAAAAACATATAGTTTCAATCTAAATAAAAGATGTTAGGCAGTCTTGTTTTACTTCAGTGCACATAATTTTACAATGGTAATAACACACCACAAATGGAGTAACACACCCTCAAATTGGTTTAGCTGCTCTTTGATTTGTAAAGTTTTCCTATCAGCAGATAGTGTGCATATAATATATGAATTCAGAGGAGTCATTTCTTTAGAAACGATCAAGCATTTATTTACATCAAATAAGGCACTTATAATCAGTGATAATAAAAAAACAGTGGGATTCACTGAATCCATATAAAAAATTGTGAGACACACCATAGATCGTATAGATGTCTGCAAGACTAAATGCCCTGTCCAATTGTTTTAGTCGGTACAGGTATCTAGCCTATAGGAACTTTGTGAGATGGTGCTGGGGTTTCCTTGGTCACAGAATCCGGGTCATCATTCCAGCCTGCCTGGTCCTACGAACCTGCATGGAGTTTCCTGACGCCACAGGCCACTATGTGGGTATTAGACTGCCCCACGAGTGAACCGGGACACATAGCTGGATATGACCTCCTCATTCTCAGGCCGCTCGAACTGTGCAGTGAGGTCCTCTGGGATGGGGATGGCCAAAGCAGCTTCTGTGTATGGTCCCAGGTCAACAAAGACTTTTTCAAATATGAGGTCCACCATCTCAGCCAAATACCCTGTTTGACAAAACCAAATTTTTGTTTACAAAACACTGACTGAAAGTCTGTTTCTAACTACCTCCTGACATTACTCACTTTATCTTTATCATTTTCATGAAGTTGATTTTTCTTTACTGTATTTTGTTGTTGTTGGAACTGTACGTGCAATACTTGATATAGTGTGTACAAAACATTTTTGGGTTGAAAAATAAAACAATGTGACACTTACAGAATGTCTCAGTCTTCACTGGTGTAGCTCTGCATTCTCCCTTCATGGCCTTGGGAAATTGGACCTTGAACAGTGGTTCACCTTCTTTTGTTTGGGCTTGTGGTCGGTCAGCATTTTCATTGTAGTACATGGCAGCCAGGTAGAGTCTGGAGGTACAGTAAAGACAAAATCAAAGATGTTAATGTTGACAGAAACCTTAGCCTACACACTCTCACAAGTTCTAAGTAACCACAGCTTCCTTTACCTGCACAGCATTCCAAGAAATGGGAAGACAACATTCTTCGGGGCAAAATGAAGGATGATGCTGTGGAAAGCTTCCACAGGTGAAGTCCGGTGGTGGGGGCTCAGTTTTGCGACATCCTTCAGAGTCCTTTTGTTCGTCAGCACCTTCTCCAGCTTGTAGAAGGCATGAGATGCTAAAAACCATAAAAAAAAACATTTTAAAATACAATACAGTCATAATTATTAATGACAGTTACTAAAAACTACTTAATCACTAGATGTGGTTACCTTTTTACAATATTTCTGATCACCAACTATAATAAAAGGAGTTGTGTGATGAGGTTTTAGTCTGTTTATTAGTAACACACCTGCTGAAAGCCATTTATTCTTGTCCCTTGTCTGGCGCAGTGGATGTTGACACTGGGGGAAAAGAGGATCCTTGTGTGTATGAATGTCTTAGACATGGTTGAGGATTGAGGTCCACTTTGCCACTCTCTCTGGCCTGGTTGTTGAGGAAGCTGCAGTCCATTATATATGGTTCTTTATGCTTCTCATTCACTTCTGGAGTTTTTCACAGTTTTTCGTCTGGCTGATCTTCTCCAGTTTCTTTGAAATTCCTACAGTGCATACAAAATACATTTCTTTTCATTAAAAAGATCTAAACTGAGTGTATCAAGTGCAGCATTTCAAAATCAATAAATATGAGGTACCAATAGTCTCACTGTTTTACACTGTAACTATAAGCACACCAAGCATCTTTCATGTTACTCAAACTGTATGTACAATCATACAGAATACTGCTTTGTGCCTAATGCACTTGGAGTAGCCACTTCTCTGTGGATGGATAGGCCATTGCTACAATGTGCATTTTGTAAGATCATGTGATTTTATGGCTTAACAATAGTACTTGCACATGAAAATTAGGAAATATACCTTTCTCCATGTGCCAGACATCATAATAGTGGGTGATGTTTCTCTTCCTGAGGAACTTCTGGATTTCTGGGTCAAGAGACACACCACGTGCATCCAACAGTGCCAGGCTCCTCTTCAGGCTCTCTTTCTCCATATGGTAGCTACCACCGACCTCATTGCTCTGCCGCCCTGCAAAAAATATAAATACATAGTTTTAGAAAATACCAAATGGACATTGAATTACAAATTTAAATGAATAATCTTGTTGCAATTTGATTTCTTCTCACTCATCTGAACCAACTGGACATCCACAATAGTGTTGTTCTTGAGGTTTGCAGAGTGCCCTGTTAAAACATTGTGAAATTCCTGGCATTACTCCTCACAATTAAATACCTATTAATTGTAGTGTGGCATTTTCTTAATGTCACTCTCCTTTTAACCTCAAACTATATCAAACAACTGTATATACCTGGAGAGTCAGCCCTCATGTCACCACCAACTATTACTTTGTCCTCCTGACTGAGCCGCTGCAGCATCTCATCCTGTGATGTTTTCCAATGGTGAATGACTGCTGGCTCGATGAAGGTTCTGGTATGCCGGTGAAACGTGTCATATTTGAATACCTGCAGCTGCATTGCCTTGAAGACCTGTTAGATAAAAAGGACACAAAAGGTTTTTGTAGTAATGTCGCCTGTAATTTCATCTGAATTAACTTTAATAGAGACAACATTATTACATGCCATATTGAGACTCTAAAGGGAATGTAGTTGTTCGTCAATTACCTTTTCAATTTTGAAGAAAGATGCTCCACTCAAGTATACAGCTACAGAAAGATGGATGCTCCCAGCTGAGTGCTTCTTATGACAGGCTGGCTATTCCAGTGTCTGAAGAACTCACAATGGGGGCACCGCTGCTCCACAGACAAGAAAGTCCGCAGCCTTCGGGTCTGCACATTACACACCCGCGTGCAAACAGGACACACACAAACAACTCCATTATGCAGTTCTCGTACACAATGTATTTTTTGATCTTGTGGGCGGGAGGGGATGAGTCGTCTCTGTAGAAAAAAGGAACATATTAGGAGCAATTAAACATGTTGAGTTCTCTTCAAGAGTGTACCTGGCACCCTCTCACTATAAGTCTATCATTTTCACACACACTGTCATGATATCATCATCATATCATCACACAGGTGCATTAGAGTAACTTACGACAAAACTGTTGACTCTGTCAAGGCTGTAGCAGAGTCTGCACGGTCATAGGTAGGATGCAGCCCTTGGGAAGCTGCCACTGAAGAGCTGCCCTCTAATGGACCGTCGTCCTGCTCCTGCTCCTCCTCCAGGTCCAGACGAGTTCTTTTAGAGGGTCGCTTTACAGGTGTTGATGAAAAACACAGACGATCTGCAGAGGTAGCAATGGATGCCCCAACACCAAAATCCTTGCAGGACACAGTAGCCTGGACACCTGTGACCAATTATATTTTTTTATAAAAGAAACTTTAGCAATGTGACACATAAACACAGAACAATATCACGTTTTAAGTGAAAGTATTTTATCAAAAGTAGATGCACTTCAGATGGCTACAGACCTGTACTTCTGATGTGAGGCTGAAGCGTCCTCAAGGATAACTGTGTGCCTACAGTACACGTCTCCAGTGGGTCAGTCTGGCATGCAACATCCCTTGTTGCAGGAAGCTGTATAGATGCACTTGATGTGCTGGCCTGAACAGAGGAAACAGAGGTTACACCAACATTTTCTCAAATGTTGCAAGCAGAGCAAAAACGATAACAAATGCATTGCATACAAGCAAATTTAGTTGTCAAAAGCTTGTAAATGCAATAAATAGCCTACTACATGCATAAAATGCAAAAAATGTGTATTATATACTATCCCCTTTCACATATTCCCTGTAACTCCCTGTAACTCCCTCGCTTATCTAGATATTCCCTGAAGGCAATGTACTGTATGTGTAAACCAGTGGCGATTGCTCTAAGACTGCAAGGGAAGCTCAGCTTCCCCTAAAATGTCAACAAAATAAGTGGTCAAATATATACTGTTGTGAGTACATTTCATTGACTAAATATGCGCTAGAACACGTTCATCTTTTGTTCAGAATCAGCTACTTATCACAGGTAACCGACACGACTTCCTTCTCATTCATCCCCGCAGCGCCACAGAGCTTTACACAGTGTAGACGCCGAGCGTCTACTGACTTCAACGGGGAGAAGAAACGATAGCGGCTGCAAAACGGACTCAGAGGGCGGAACACACACCTAGCTCGGGGAGTGTCACTCACCTGGCGGAGGTGTTATTTCCCTACATGACGACATCGAGGGAAAATCTCCAATTGGCCTGTGTGAGCACACATTTTCTGAAGGGTGGAGCAAGCAAAAGACGGAGAGGATGGACTTTTCTCATGTTTGGGGGGTTTGTAGACAGGCCGGGGACACACATTAATGTTAGAAATCCATGGTAAAGTGCATTTTGCATAATATGTCCCCTTTAATACATTAACAACCCCCAAGTTATCACCTACCAACACACAAAAATCTAAATATACATGTTATCAAAGAAGCACTTTATATAGTATATGCACACACTGGAGTGAAACGGCACACGTTTTCATACCTAATGTGACAACTTTCTCCACCTGTGTACATGTTGCTTCCTGTTTGTGGTTGTTTCTTTTAAAGGTACTAGAGGTGGGTGTGGTAAAGGGTTGTCAGTACCTGGGCTCATCAGCAGACCTGGCACACCTGGGCCCTGTGTGCCAGTGCTTTTAAAACCATGTTGGAACTCAGTTCTGGTTTTCTCTCCTCCTTGAGGCACATGTTTGGTTTGGTTGGCATTTGGTTTGTCTTGTTTCTGTTGCTGCACCATACAACATTGCATTCAGACATTTCTTTACTCATGCACTCACTCACACTGCTGATCTTACAGATTACACATGCCACTATTAGTTTAAATTGTCCTCCTAGATTTATTGTCTGTTTATTTTAGTGAGGGCTCGTCCAGCCTGTGGTTTGGAGTTTTGATTTATTAGGGTTTTGTTTGAAGGTGCACAGGTTTTGGCTGAGATGTATAGTGATGGGTACGTTCGGCACAACTTGTGTTTGGGAGATGCATTTTGGATAGGAAGTTGATTTGGCTGTTTAGTTGTTTCAGTCTGGGGAGTTCAGTCCAGACATGCAGGTGGGAACTATCACCAGTGATTGTGTGGGCCACTAGTGTCCTCACTTGTGGAGTTCCCTTGATAGGTGTAGCAACATGGTTCATTTGGGCCTGTTGGTTTATTTTTTTAGTTTTATTTTTGTGTGTCGTGTGGACAGAGCAGTTGTCTCGGGAACACATCCAGAGCTGTCAGGTGAGTACCCAGCTTGCTGGGGGCCTAACCAGGCTACTGGTTTGAGTGTTTAAATGTCCCACCGCTAAACTGCATGAAGACTAGGGGTCAGTGAGATAGACTAGTTTTGGATAGGCAGGCTAGGTAGAGGGGGACTTCCACATTATTTTGGGGAGACACTATCATTGTCTTTTTTTGATGCACTAGTGGATCTGGGCGACACTGGTTGTTGATTCTGTTCTTCCTGCTGGGCCTTTTAAATGTAGCGTACGATGGCAGGGGTAGAAGGTTTTGTTGCTGCTCCAAGTGAGGAGTTTGTTTCATTGCACTAAAGATCAGCTTTTTGAAAATTGCTGAAAAATATGAAATTGTGAGTGATCTTGGTGACAGACGACGCAAGGAAAATGTAAAGGCTATGGTTAGACTGCAGTTGTTTGAGAAAGTGGTGCTGGTTGCTAAACACGAGAGATCTGGTGAGCTGCTCTAACCTTTGAGCAGCAAAAGGAATTGCTTTTGTTAGTTGTCTCATGAAAAAAAAAAACAGAAGTTGAAATTAGAGAGATGAGAGGTAATTAGAGAGGATTAGAGTAAGCAAGTGGCAATTGAGCAGTTGTGGCGTGAGACAGAGCAGGCAAGGATAGCATTGTAAACGGATAGGTCGGGATTAGTCAGAGAAGGCAATCTTTCTGGGGATGTCCTGCAAGTAGAGGGAAGTTCATCTTCGCCATCTGGGTCTTCTGATATTGTCAGTAATTTGTGCCTTTTGTGGCTTTTTCTCCATGTTTGAGTGGATCACGCAGGCTAGAAATTGATTAGATTCAGAACAGACTTTGCTGTTGCAGTGTGTCCTGTCCTGCTGTACTGAAGGCCTATGAGTTAGTCCCAGAGGTGTATCGCCAGCGTTTCAGGACATGGAGGAGGAGGAAAAAAAAAAAACTCCACATTCAGCCCCCCCCCGTTACATCTAACATAGATTCTTTTGTTTTTTCATCTTGGGTCCATCCTTTGCATGCAACGATGAATCAACTGAAGGTGAAGATCAGTTTTCAACATCTGCTTCAACTTCAGCTGATGTGGCACCTATGTGAATAGCACAGCAGCCTTTGTATTTTCTCAATTTTCTGTAAAATATTGTAATGAATATAGGATTACAAAAAGGTGTGGCAGGAATTCACTGCCACTAAGTCAGAGCTGTCAAATAATCAGACTGCTCCTTTAGAAAAATACAGTGACAGTCTTTATTTTAACAGACAAATGCATAGTTCATAAAAACGGGGGGCAAGATTACAACCAGGACACCAAAAGGGCTCTCACTATTATCCACTACAACAGTCAAACACGGGGCTAGACTTCTTACCTTAAGGCACACTATTGAACACAGCACGCTGACTGACACCCTCTACTGGAGGCACTGCAAACTACATAGTTCGTAATGCACTGCAACTCGCACCTGACGTCACCACTTGAAGTAAAAACCCTTCGGCTATCCCATTCAGGGATGCCACTTTTTTTTTTTCTTTTTTTTTGGGAAATGTGGAAAAGGTTTACAGACTTCTTTCAGGGTCTCCTCAAAGGTGGGTCATCTTGCAGAACTATG
The DNA here is from genome assembly GCF_002260705.1 of Seriola dumerili. Taxonomy (NCBI): domain Eukaryota; kingdom Metazoa; phylum Chordata; class Actinopteri; order Carangiformes; family Carangidae; genus Seriola; species Seriola dumerili. Next base: position 1,448,016 of record NW_019174311.1, on the reverse strand, counting down.
TTAACATCATACTCAAGTCCTGGAGTGAAACTTGATGGGAGAGCCTAGTTAACAGTGTTGAACCCTTACGCTATCAAGCAGACAAGGTGAGAGAAGCTTTGTTAGAAGTCAGAGAAAATGCTAATGACTCCATAGTGGAAGTTGAGGCTCACTCCCTTGCTGAAGAAATCAGATTTTTTTAGATTTCAAATTTGCTGTGTGGTCTAGTATGACGTTCTTTTTTTAAATCAACACCATAAGCAAGCAGTCAGTCAGCCAACATACAGCCTGATGTTGCAGTGGACCTCATTAAGAAAAGCAAAGAAAATGTAGACGGTTACAAGACAACTGGTTTCAAGGATGAACAGGTCTCAGCAAAAGAGATTTGTGAACAAATGAACACTGAGGCAGAGCTGAAGGAGAAGAGATTGCAGCCCACAAAAAGGCACTTTGCCTGCAAAGCAGCCGATGAGACACAAGCAGATGCACTGAAGAGACTGGAAGTATCCTTTTTTTAAAGCTGAAGTAGACTGTAGCATCCAATCTCTGGAAGACCGCTTTCAGTCTCTGGGGGGAGTTAGATACAACTTTGGAGTGCTTGTCAAATTTAGCTAGCTTGATGCACAGACACAGAGGAACCAGTGTAACCTTCTTGGAGACAAACTCACCTGTGGAGAAGAGGCTGATGTGGATGGGTGTGCACTGGCTACAGAGTTGGAGAGCCTTCCAGATCTTCTCCAGGCAAAGAAGACCACATTTGAGCTTCTCACTTTCTTCTCTCAGAATGAGATCTACAAATATTTTTGCGCAGCACCATGTCCCCTACCTGAAAACTGCCTGTTTTGCATATCTTTTATCTGTTTTGAGCAGCACTTATATTATGCTGTACAAGATTGAAAATGGCCTCAGGCACAACCTCCTCATCAAGGCCGTTCTCCATGGTGATGTAAATCTATAAAATATAGTTTTAATAGTTTCATTTATTTTGGGTTGACCCATTATACTGTAAGACTGAGACAAACCTATCTCCATTTTGACTAACTATACAATTTCAAATCATCCTGATGACTATAACAGTAATTGCAAAAATTATATTTTTGTTTGTATAGTCATTGCATAATAAACTTGAATACAGATTACTAATGTTGGTAGAAAGTAAATACTGAACGTTACACTGGCTGCATCCCATCTATTAAAATATAAGGAAGAAAAAAACTAACACTTAACAATATGCTGTCCAGTACACCATCTCCTTTAACCATGACCTCATTAATGAATATCTAAAATAACATATTTTAAACAATGTTAATAATATAAACATATTTTCTTGGCCACAAAATGTTGATATAGTGTTCATATTACTTATTTATCATATAGCATATAATAAACACTGACAGTGATTGTCAACAAGCAAATTTTTTAAATTGTTATTCAAACTGCGAATTAACTGTAATGTTCTACACTAACCCAACCTTGTAATCCTAAAGGAACCTAACTCGGGAGGCGGGCCTCTGTCCCAAACAGGAGGAAGAATTGGGAGAACTTTGTCTTGACACGTTTTTGGTCCTTAGCCGAAACATCACTGCGTCCAGATACATATCCCACGTCTCTGGATACTGGCTTACAAGTTTGCTCAGCGCCCCCAAAAAAGTATGATCACATAAATAGGTAGGCTTAGCGTTAGCATTAATTGTATCAAAAAGATATACACAGTAAAAGTCATATAATTACAGAGCTGCTATCTCTGCATTGATCCATTTTGTTTTTCAATGAGTTTTCAATGAGTCCATTTGTCTGTGGATGATACGGTGAACAAAGGCTGACAAAGTCTCAATCCTCAGACTTTTGCACATTCCTTGTTTAGATTTGGAAACACAAGCACATTATCCTTTGTTTCAAACAAAAAACTTTTAATGCTCCATTACAAATGCAAAGAAATATGAGATTGTGAGATCATTTCACAAACATTTAAACACAGTCTCAAAATACATTTACAATTATATAGCAACATGCTGTGACATTTAACAAACTTCATTCACAAATTCTTGTCCCTGGTCGGTGAGGATCCTTTTTGGGGCACCGAAATGATAAAGAAACTTCACCATACAGTCTGCCACATGCGCAGCTGTTTTACAAGGTAGGGCAAATGCCTCTGACCAAATAGTCCATTATCACACATATATACATATTGCCTGCCTCTGTTTCTGCCACTTTGCCAATGAGGTCCATCCCCCAAACTTCAAATGCTTGGCTCACCTTAACAAAGGAGAGCGAATACAGTATTCACTTTGAATTACTATTAAGCATTCTCCACCACAAAACATAAACTTCAAAGAGTAAAGAAAAACAGGGGGGTGAGGGTGGTTCTATCCTGTGTGCGCTGGAAGGCCGAATATTCAGGACAAATTTGTATGTTTAGCAGGCTGAATCTCAGAGAAAAAGAGGGACTAAAAGACCAAAATGACTGCTAAGTTTGATTTGATTTTTTGTTGTCTTGTTTCTATTTTGCCTTGATTCTGACCATTTTAAGTTTTGAATAGTTTTGATTTTCCATGTCTTAATCTGTAATATGCTGGTTTTTAATTGAGCTGTATTGTATTGTGCAAGGTAAGTAGACAAGTCAGCAGTATACAGCTCCCCAGCCTGCTGCAGTACAAAGGACCGGTTCAGTTCACCACTCTTCGCCACGTCGTTCCGTCACATCAAGTGGTATAAAGGCTACGGCCAAACACTGTTGCAAACTTGTTGCTCTGTGTTTGTCTTTTTTGGTAATACTGTTGGTTTCCCAGTACTCCAGAGTGTGTGTGTGTGTCTGTGTGTGTGTGTGTGTGTGTGTGGGCACGTGTGTGTGTGTGAGTCATGGTGTTCACGCTGCTCTCCCGGAGAGCAGAGAGAGCAGGTCAGAGGACAGAGAAGCAGTGTGACCATGGATGATTTAGAAAATAAATATATGGTGATTAATAGTGACTGGTCGCCACAAATAAATCAATGTAAGTATGAGAACGTAAAATATTGACGTTGACGCGTTCATAGTTGACGTCGTAGATTATGACGACTAATCGCTGAAACCCTATTTGATTTTGATAAAAAATCAAACAAACCAAAACAAACACCAAAGAGATATATTGATTTTCTTGAAGAAAAAAAAAGAATATTCGGTAACACCGTAATTTCGTTGTATGAATCAGGTAGCAATAAACTACTGACCAGCTCCTACTGATAGGCCTATTTAACATATATTGTGGGCTCGAAAGAACTGCGAGTTGTTTAGAGCTACTTCTGACACACAAGGAGAAATGAAATAAAGGGGATGAAAAGATAGTCCTGTAGCCACAGACAACTACTTGAATGAGCATGTGAATTCCTCAGGTGACTCTAATGTGTCTAATGTGAATAGCAGCCAGCGAAAACTTTCGTCACCACTCTCAAATGCTTTTCATACAGTGAATCACAAGTTTAATTGATAAGTGCGGTGGGGCGGTAGTGCATTAAGGCAAGGCAATCGACACACTGTAGGCTACCCCTTCCAACACCCGCCCAACCCCCACCCCCCACCAGATGAAAGGAGGGACAGAGAGAGGACAGAGAGAGAGCGAGGGAGAGAGAGAGCCGCTGTAATCCTCTCACTATAAACCCGAGCCACAGAGTGCAGCAGCCTTAGTGTGAAGGATGGGAGATGAAACACTGCCGTTGTCCTCCGCTCTGATAATAACAGATGGAGCATCCTACGGTCTGAACAGCACAACCCAGCAGGATGACAAGTCCTCTCGGCCTCTGCTTCCTTCTCCTCTGTGCTTACAAACTCAGTCTGACAGCTGGTAAGTGGGCATGACCCTCAACAAGCAGCATCTCCAGGAGATATAAGCAATGTCTGAATGAGGTGTTGCTCTAAATGCTCTAAAAAGCTTTATGGAATGATTACAAATTGTTTGTGGTGTTTTGTGATTTGTTGTTTGTGTGATATTGTTGATGTTTGCCTTATGACTATCACTGACCTTTTCAGGGTTTCAGAAATATCTTGCTAAGATCGAGATTATTGGAATGTGGTTCATGTTTTGAGTTTAAATTTGTTGTCAAATATCTTGCATTTGTCCAAACTCCCAGGCTTCCTTTGGTTTCAAATCAACTTGCAGAGACTTGAAACTTCCTTGAGTTGGGTAATCAATCACAGTGAACACGGTGAATGTCTGGTTACTAGCCGTAACAGCATTGTGGTTAGAATTGTTTTCACTTTGTGAGTCTGTGTGTGAGTCATGTATGTCATCATTGAAAATTTGGGCCTGGAGAAACCTACTGTAGTGAGAACTACAACAGTAGCTGTTTTGAGAACTTTGCCGAGTGTTTTTATGTCTTTCTGTCTGTCTGCCTCTCTGTCTGTGGACAGATTTTCTCAGAGCTATAGCATCAAAACCAGCATGATGCAGTCACTAAGCTATACAGGTGTGTAGTTGAGATCAAAATGTAGGACAAGAACCTGGCAGTGGTCCGACCCATGAGTGCTGAGTAGTACTCATGGTGTAATGATGTATGAATGCTCATGTCATAATATAATAATATCTACATTATTACATGAGTACTCATGGCTCAGACTCATTGCTGGGAATGTCAGCATGTTGACGGAGGTCATGGCTCGTGTGATTTCAGACTTTTCAAAATTGTATTACTTCAAATGATAAGTGTGTCACAGTCAGAGATGGACAAAGTACACAACCTCCTTACTTGAGTTACAGTATAGATCCCCCTGGTCAAATATGACTCCCATACAAGTGAAAGTTGTATTTTCTTTATTTTTATGTCAACACATTGTTTTAGTATTCCACAGTGTATTTACAGAACTGAATGACTCTGAAACAATCTACTAAATACACCGAGTTACTTGTAGAACCTGTAGAATAAAAGCTTGTAGAATATTCAAAGCCTGCAGAAATGGCCATAAAAACACAGCTATTGTTTTTGTATTTTTTTTAGTCAGTATAAAGTCTGGTAATTTATTTACTAAAGCTTCAAACACAGACCTCAGATCAGAGCATGGTCTCTGGTGAAGAATCTTCTGCCTCATCTTTATCTAACGTCGCCATGGTTAAGACACTGACAGGTTCAAACATGACTGACATTGGAGGGGGTGACTGTGTTTGGTTTTTCTCCTGTGATCAACACAGTGGATGATCTATCACATTTTCAAAATAAAATTCATTCACTGACTGAAAAGCTCTGCTTCAAAGTAAGAGTCTTTCATAGAAATGTAGTGGAGTCAAAAGTAAAATATTTGCTTCCAAAAAAGTTTCCAAAAAATATATATAATATAAAAAAAAAAATATATAGAAGTACAGTATTTCAGTAAAAGTACTTGACAACTGTCCACACCTGGTCATGGTAAAAGCAGACATGATCCACACTGATGGATTGTGTAACTGAAGCAAGTTGTAAGTCTCTGCCACTGGATCTTCTTAATGCAAGACTGGATTACCACACAAAATGGACAACAACTCTGAGGCCCAGACCCCCAGACGCTATAACAGCTCCAGGTTCACTGTGTGACTATTTATTTATTTTATTTATTTATTTTTTTTTTTTTCGTAATTTGATTAATTTTGAATTTGTGGTTTTCTCTTATAGAAGGGCCTTGTCTGATAATCTTAAAACATTTATAATTTCATTTTGTGCTAGGGGTCACAGTCTTAAATAAATACATCCAGCAACAACGTTCAGTGCCAATACAGGAAGTAGTGTGTCTCTTATGAAGAAAGACAAAGTGTGGATGTCGGGAAGACGGATGAATTTCTAACAAGTCGGACTTTAAAGGAGGATGACATCCTTTAAAAGACCTATATTTAACCTTTCCTGTTGCCTAACCTAATATTAACCAAATGCAATTTATTTGTCATATCTACAATCTTTCCATAAACTTAACCATTTGCCAGTGTCGTAGGGAATGAGAGCAGAGCTACAAAGTTTTGCCCCAGGGCCCTCTAGCAGATTAATCTGGCCATGATGAAATTAATGATTAATGATAGTGTTAATAACAAGTGGTTGCCTGGCAGCTAAGAAAACATAGAACTGAAAATAGTTTCATCTGCTTTGGAAAGTTTCCAATAACAAAAACATACAAGAACATACAATTATATTGCTGTGTCACTATAAATCCAGCAGCTGCAATCAAAGAAGCACTAGAGAGGGGGCCATGGCTCAGGTGATTGAGCAAGTTAGCCGCTGATCCCTGGGTTGTTGGTTTGAATCCAGAGGCTACTGTACTTCTGTACAACCTCAGGTTTAACTCTATTTTCCACCTTTAAAACCTTACTCAGTCTTACTCAATCCTCCACCACCCCCACCAGACACAAATCTCTCAGCTGCTATTTTTGCCTCCTTTACTGAAAAGATGGTGGTCATCATGCCCTTCTCTGCCTCTTCCAGTCAGTACCTCTCCCACCCTCTTCACTCAGTGGTCTAGCTGCAAGCAAGGCTCCAAAAAATGTAACATGTAGTGGTCCTACCACATGTCCAGGTCTCCTTTAGGCAAAGGACACAAGTTTTTTCTCATTCAGCTCTCTCACTGAGAACGATGGGTCAAAACTTAGACCAGTAGCCGTCCTACTACATGTGCACTGGATCCCATTCCCACAAACCTCCTCCAAACCATATTTTGTGCTAGCAGTCACGTGTGATAAATACTTCACTGGCTTTGCATGGCTTCTCATTTCACTGCTATGCTGATGACAACTATACCTTTCATTCCCACCACAAGACCTCACTGTCTCTGAGCGGATCTTGGCCTGTCTCTCTGACATATCCACATGGATGAAGGAACGCCACCTTCAACTTAACCTCTCTAAGACTGAACTCCTTGTCATCCTGGCAAATCAGTCTCTTCATCATATTAATATCAATATCTCCTTTTCATCTCTTACCCCAACTAAGGTCTAGAGAAACCTGGGTGTCATGTTTGATGACCAGCTCTCCTTCTCTGACCATGTTTCATCCTTCTCCCAGTTTTGTGTCATTGCTCTATGCAACATCAGACAAATCAGGTCTTACCTGACTCACTACTCCACCCAGCTCTTGGTCCAGGCCATCTCTCACCTCAACTACTGCAATGCTTTTCTGGCAGGCCTCCTTTCACTCCCAGTGAAAGCCTTGCAGATGGTCCAGAATGCAGCTGCCTGTCTGGTTTTGATCAGCCCAAAAGGGCACATGTCACTCCACTACTCATCGACCTCCATTGGCTACCACTGGTCACATGAATTAAATTCACTAAGTCACTAATGCTGCCTTCAGAGTGACTTCTGGGTCTGCACCATCTACTTCAGTTCAGTCATTCAGCCTTATGCTAGTTTTCAGCCACTGTATTCCTCCAATGAATGTCGACTGGCATCACCATCCCTGCACACAAGACATTCTCAGTCCAGACTGTTCTGGTCTGTGGTTCTCTGATGGTGGAACAAGGTACCAAAGTCTATCAGAGCAGGACGTCCCTCTCTATCTTCAAGAACCTGTTGAAGACTCCTCTCTTCAGAGAGCACCTCCTCTCCTTAAACCCTAACATGCCTAACTAGCACTTACTATGCACTTTCAGTGCACTTCTTTATTTGATTTACTTGCACTTATTAAATAGATGTAGTACTTAATATTTACACTACGGTTTCCTACTGCACTGAACCTTACTGATATCCTTCACTTGTCAGTCACTTTGGATAAAAGCAGCTGCCAAATAATTAAATGTAAATATAAATGTACTCTAACTCTGGGTTTTCAGGGTAACAACGGTGGTTCATTTCTTCCTAAGGTAAATCACTATGTGACCAAGTGAAAAATAATAAAGAGCAACAGATGTTTTTACAGATCAGTCGAATCGTTTTGCTTTTTGAGGCTTCCATGTGTCCACTCTGGTTTTAAAACAGAGCTTCTAAGTAATCACTAAATTACTACATGATAACTATTATAGCTTCATTTTAAATGAAACACAGAATTATTAGAAAAATGATCCTCACACTGTTAAATATCTTCCATGATCATAAATGAACATTTCAGTTAGATTGACCTCATCAGACATTAACTACTTCTCCTCTCTCTGCTTTTTTTTCTCCGCATCACATGTTCATAATAAAAACAACCTGTACAAACTGGTCAGCAAACTGCAGACACGTAGACCAAATACCTTTCTCTTTCTCTGTCTATGACTTTAATAATTGGAAATTATTTCTCTCGTTTCTTTTCTATTTTAGCTATGAAATTATATTTCAGGAATCACATTTCACCTTGTTGAATATCACTTTGGATATCACTGTGACCAAGCTTAAGTGCTTGATTCACGTTTCTGACAATGTTGCTTATAAATCAGGTATCAGAAGGAGTCGCTGAATGGTTACAGCACATGCCACACAAGTATAACGTCCATAGTTCAATTCTGGCTGTGGACCTTTGTTGCATGTCATACCCCTTTTCTCTCTCTCCATGTTTTCTGTCTGCCTCTTTACTGTTGACTCTCAAATAAAGGCAAAAAAATGATAGTTTAAAAAAAAAGATGGCAACAGAAAAAAAGTCACAAGTTCCAAGTGTTGTTGAAATGGTAGTGATTAAATGTGACAGCAATGATTAAATACAACTTTGCTGTTGTCATTACATCATGGCCTCCAGAGGCACCTTACTTTTAATTTTATTTCACTGCAACTCAAATTTAACTGTTTAATCAACATTAATCCACATTATTTGCTCCAGTTGATTTTCAGTTGGGGATGTTTTGTCATTTTCCCCACCCTTTTAAACACATAATGACTCTATTTTAATTTTAATTGCATAATCTTTTAAAATCCCCATGCTTTCCAAATAAAAGGTTTTCATGTCTGAGCTGTGTTAGTAAAATAAACTGAAATAATTCTGTTATTTTATTACAATATTTATTTATTTTACCTTGCTGTCCTTAATATGAATATATACATAAATATATATCAATCTAAATATTTTGCCCTAAATATAGAATTGAGCTTTGTGATCAAAGACAGGTAACATGAGGGGAAACCTTCCGCATTTTCAATTCAGAGCTTGAATTGAAAAATAAAGATCTTTTATTTTGCCTGATGTTTATCATTCCTAATGCACAGTGTAGCAGCACTAGTTAAAAAGTTTTTATACTCTTTCAGCTTGCTGCTGATGTGTTTGAGAGTGGAGCCTTTTATCTAACAGTTAGGTCAACTCTCTGCTCAACACAAAACAAGGAATATCAAACGCTTTACAGTACAGAGCACTCTATAAAGGCTAAGCTTTTGAATTTGCCTTTCTATGTTTATCACATAAAGTAGGGCAAAAGCAGCCATAGTCCACAACCAAACCTAAGCTGAGCAGGGACAGTAATATCACCCCTCAATATCTCATTTCACTAACCTTAATCTCATTACAGAATATGCTTTTCCTCAGTTTAATGATTGTTTTCTGTTGTTTACAGTGGACATTATGAATCAGTTATCATGTGCGAGTGCTGCTTCTTTTTAATCATTTCAGTGTTATTCTGATATGTGTTAATCTCTCTGCTACCTTGTTTGTATGTGTGTGTGTGTGTGTGTGTGTGTGTGTGTGTGTGTGTGTGTGTGTGTGTGTGTGTGTGTGTGTGTGTGTGGAGAGAGACCAGCTTGGCAAATGGCTGGCTCTTTAGATGAAAAGCTGGAGGGAGGATTAAGAGGAAAAACATGGGAAAATAATCTGTAGGCAGTCTGACGTCATGTGGTACAGGCCAGCATTGTAGAGGTGATGTGACTGGTGATAGAGGGCATCAGAGTGCCTCTCAGCACTGGCTGGCAGGCTGCTACTGTGCTAGGTGCCTTTGGTCCCAGTTCACATGTCAGAGGGCAGGCAGCTCCTGGACGTTAGTTCACCCCACACGGACTACATGCATGCTGTAAAGATGACATCAGGTCCAGGTTTGTTTCAGTGTCTTAAATAAAAGTACATGTGGAATTTAGTTTTTCATATGAAGTGTAGTATTTGACATGTTAAAGGTTTAGGTAAAAACCACATGGATTATGTGTGAATTCTTTGTGTGAAACATATGAAATTGATGTTTTCACATGTGACAGCTGGAATTTTATATCTGAAATATACCTGGAAATAAAATGTGGATGTGTAATGTGGATTTTCTCGTAAGTTAAATGTCCAAACTCTACCTATGCCTATATGTATATTAATAACATGTGAAGTGATACCACATTAGAAATTTGACACATTAGGTCTTATATTTTTTACTGCATTTTTTTTCACATGAGAAATGTCCAAAAGGCATGTGACTATATGTCAGTCTATTTGATATTACATATCATATTAGAATTGAAGTGAAAAATACATTATCAATATTTGAATTTATCACATGATTTATAACATAATGAAACCAAATGTGTCTATCCATGTCCAATGTGTCTATATACTGTATGTCCAAATGTGTTTCACCTGTGTAATAAATCGTATGTATCTATATTTGCATTAACCCATTTAATCCCACTGGAACAAATGTTAACCTAGTGTAAATACTGTTGCTCCTAGGGATAAGTATATCTAAGCAGTGAGCTGTGTGAGCTGCCTGTGTGTTTATTAGACCACTAGGGGCCAGGGTCAGTTTTTAGTTCACTGATGAGTACAGGGCAGCTGGCCTTAATGGATGGAATGATTATCACGCTTTGCTGTTTTAACAGCTCCAACTGATGCTGAGCTGCTAATCTGACAAACAAAAAGAAATCATAGAGAAATACTGTAGTAGCTGTATATTCTTGCTAAATTTAATCCCATCCTCTCCAAGGGATTGGAGTCTAAATTAAATGTCATCATATGTCAGGAGAGAAATTTGGAGAACTTCGGGGAAAAGTCTGTATCAAATACTGCTGCTTTGAACACAGCAAACAAGTTTGTTGTTGTAGTTTCATTCATTTCATCATGGTGTTAAGTTTTGGTTTAGTTTTAAGGACCCACAAGCAGAACTCAGACTCAGACAACATGTAAAAGTTTGAAACAGGCTTATTTATTGTGACTTGAATAAAAGGTTGAAATCTGCAGTGGGGAAGTGGGGCAGGCATGCTAACAAGTCTCTGATACATTCCAAAGCAGGCTCAGCACGGCAGCCAGGCTTGTGGATCGTAGTCTGTGGAGAACCATGGGGGCAAGGCAGACAGTGGCGGGATTACACCAGGAAACTCCAATGACAATTAAAGATAAGGGCAAGGCAGGAGTGGTATCATTGCTATAGTTGCCAATCATCGTCAGTACACAGTTAAAGTTTTAAGAGTTGAGAAAATAGCCCCTGAGATATATGGGCCAATAGCTGGATCCTTCAAGAGAAGAGTGGATTCTACCTTTTGACTCAGTTCCTCTTCTCCCGCTGCTTCCTGCTCGATTCAGTGCTAGCGTCTCGGACATCATTTCCCTATGCCAAATTGATCTCCAAACTATAGTTCATTGCGGGCGAAAGGGACATTTCATATCTTACAAAGTGGCGGCTACTTAGTTGGTCGTACCATGGGCTCTGTAGATCAAAACTATGTCCCCTGAGGTGGATCATCATCCATGACTGGAGACGCCATTCCGGATGCCATAAATTTATGGCATGATGATAAGGGAGGAAATGGCAATCAGTTTGTCAAAACCAATGTCAAACAACATACTCTACTGTACTGTGTCCAACTGAAGTGAGGGATTGGCTTTTCTAATCATAGCTTTGTCTTGCCGAGCTACTCCTTCTCTAAAGAAATCATGTTCTGTACTCATGTGTGGCTCTTTCTGTGGTGGTTCTGAGGGTATTTGGGTAGCTGACGAGGCATTGATGCATGCTTGAGCCTCGCCCCAGGTTACTGGGTAATCTACTTGGATGTGCTAGTTCTCATGTCCAGCAGGGGGATCCCAGTCTCTCTCTGCATCTGAGGCTCTATCTGTGTTTGGGGTGAAAGAGTAAACTTCACTGGTGTAATAGTTGGTAGGAGGCATGCTGAGTTTTGAGGATCTATCTGCCATCTTCCTGGGGGTTTTGCTGCCTTTATTAGACCTTACTATTCTTGCTAAAGTCGGGTTGAATGACACTGCTCTAACTTCGTGGGACTTTTACTGGGAGTTGCTAGTCACCTTTGAATGGGTGCTGGGAAAAATAATTGTTGTCTAGATGTTCTGGGAGTGCTAGATGAGGGGGTGGGCCTGCTGGGGGTGGTATAGGACCTAAAAGCACAGAGGTCCAAGTGATGCAGTGTAAGCAGAGGGTCATTCTGGAGGGATAATAGGTCAGGTGTCGCCACCATTATTTCAATGTTAAGTTTCCTCAGGGTGTACTGAGTCACTAGAGCTGCAGTTGATAGGGTGGAAAAGCAGCGTCTCTCTCTCTCATTAAGGCAGTATGCTCTGATACTCTCTGCTCCACATCCATCATCAGATACAGACAGCAGCTCATAGCATTTGTCTTTCTCTAAATTGGATTAAGAATTATCACATTAAAATTCCCTGGTGTTTCCTCAAAAGCCTCAAGTAGGGCTGCTACAATTATTCCAAATGTATGCTGATGGTGCCACAACCATGTAGGAACATGACTAGGTTAAATATCTGCCCTCTCTCTAGTATTTGTCTCTGATGCTCACGGAAAAGTACTCTGTAGCTTCCTAACAGCCCTTCCTAGATTGTTATGGATTCATGCCTCTTCCATGAGATATGGCAACATTCAAAATGCCCTGATAGTACCCTCCCATTCTGCAAGAGATTCACACCACTTGGTTGGACTCACAGGATCCCTTTCTGAGAACAAGGCCATCACACTCTCCATGCCATGCCTCTCCTGCCATGCCTCTGAGCTATAAAGCTACTCCTCTACCGTTGATAAGTATTGGCGGGTTTGATAGAAAATAGGGCTGTCTTCATTTTGGACTAAGATAACTGCAGACTTGAAGATGTAAAAAGGTTCTATCATAGTACTGGGGGTGACTTCAATTTTTGTTTAGACAAATTAACAGAAAAACAGGTCTCCAGTAGATATACAGTATATTGAATAACAACTGCAGGTGCTTCTACTCTAAGTACACAATTCCTATTCTCAATAGGTTCAACAATCAACATAAAAACTACAGCACATAAACTAAACGCTCCAATATCACATAGTGGACACATTCCAATATAATAGTCCTTAATAGTCCTTAATGTTAACTGTTTTAGAAAGCCCGTTTCCAACCCACCCATCTCTAACATGGGTTTTTCATGACCTGAAGTAAACCTTGTGAGGCTTTGGTAGCAGGATCTCCCTTGTGTTTCCAGTGTATTTTACAAATGAGAATATTTTATCCCATTGAATCCCATATCAGCTGGACTGATTACACCATGTGATAGAAAAATTTTAATTTTCATGTTTTTTGTGGTAAACAAGTGACACACAACTGTGGCCACAACAACCTCCAGTGTGTCAAATCAAATAACCCCCAGTTAGCTTCTTATTCTTTTACAAACTCAAGCTCTGTACCTGTTGCCATCCTACCACTGGCGGTTGGGCCTCAGTCTCAATAAACCAGTAAACTCAGTACAGTATAGTCCAGGTTGTCCTGCCGACGAGATCACTGTAAACTTTCTGAAAATCACTGCATCACTCTAACAGTTTGTTTTTTCCCCTCAACCACATGAAGCGCCCAGGCTGTGTGCCTCTCTTTCTCTCCTTCCTGTTCCTCTCCGCAGGTCCTCCCTCCTCCAGAGCTGCAGCTGTAGAGTCTGGATCTGCAACTGCAAACCACCTACTGCCCCATGATCCTGTTCAACACCTGCTGCTAAACCTGCTCAAATTTACTATAATTAATAATGATAATTATTAATTATCAGCTGTCATAACTATTTTATCAGTAGGAGCACTAGTTGTCATTACATTACTATTGCTGATACTGCCGCTACTATCTCTAACAATAATATTGCTATCATTGTAAGTTCTTGATCTTTTCCTCTGTGCTCTCTCTTGCTCTCTCTCTCACTCTCTCTCTCTCTATCTCTCTCTGTCCAACCCAACCGGTCGAGGCAGATGGCCCCGCCCACCCTGAGTCAGATTCTGCTCGAGGTTTCTGCCTCTTAAAAGGAAGTCTTTCCTTGCCACTGTCGCCTAGTGCTGCTCCTGCTGGGAATTGTTGGGTCTCTGTAAATGATATTATAAAGAGAAGGTCTAGACCTGCTCTATTTGGAAAGTGCCTTGAGACAATCTATGTTGTGAATTGGCACTATACAAATAAAAATTGACTTGACTGACTGGAATGCAATGTAATTTCCAAATATCCTCCCATTTTTGTCTCTGTGGCAGGGTATTTAACCGTTTCCATTGAGCCACTTCCTCCTGTTGTGATTGGAGACACAGTCACACTGAAGTGCAACTTCCAAACAGATGGCAACCTCCGAGAGATTGTGTGGTTTCAGGTGAACACACAGGTGAACTTAATGCAATGACAACTGCTTGCCAATCTCTCTGTATATGGTTCATGAAAGGCCAGCCTCCTGTTCTCAATATGCCTGTTTGAAAACATCCATGTGTGTACAGTCAAACAGTGGTCTTGTGCTAGAACTGAGAAAAATATAGATGTAATTAATGCATTCTCCTTGGTGGTGACTTTCTTATGGATACAAACTAGACGTACAGTCTGGCAGGTGAGACGGTATTTAGGCGTAGCAGTGCAAACAAAAAGAAACGGCACATTATTAATGCCAGAGGACAGGGTGAAAAATCTGATCTTTTTTTTAGGACTCTACTTCTGAAAGAAGCATCTTACCTTGCACTGAAATTTCTCTTTTGGACCGACGTCACACAGATCATGACACTAATGTAATCTCGCTCTCTCAGGTGATTGAAGGAGGCGGTGTCAAGCAGAAAATTTTCACCTATGATGCCATGTACAACACTAGCTACTCCCACATGGAAGACATCCACAGACATGATGACCTGGTCTACCAGTCAACTGTGCGGTAAGGCAGGCTAAAACAACTAGACAACACGTGTTACGTTCATTCAGTTGCTATACTTCTTATCCTTGATGGTCTGGAGCCAATCCCAGCTGAAATTGGGTGTGAGATGGGGTACACAGGTGGCCAGTCAGGGTTGACACATAGAGATGGACAACCATCCATGTTCATATTAACTTTAAGTTAACCTAACCTGCATGTCTTTGGACTGTGGGAGGAAGCCACAGACTCAGAGTATCCAGCCAGCAGGTTTGAACCCTGTGGTTTGAAGCTGTAAATTAACAGTGCTAACTACTGCACCACTATGCTGTCCTCAAATAATGATTTGAAAGACAGAAAGGTTTGGCGGGACATTCAAACCTGTTTTCTCTCGACAGAGGAAGAGTAATCGTAAGTGGAGGTGACATTAGAAGAGTTAAAAAACTCAAATGTTGAAAGTGAAAGATATCGATATGTGTATGAACAGGCTTCCTGAGGTCCAGATGGAGGATGATGGCCTGTATGAGTGCCATGTCGGGATCTATGACAAGAGCTCCAGAGACAAAGTGATTCTTGCCTCAGGAAGCATTATCCTCACTGTCATAGGTATGTATTAATTTCTGATGTCTTATCTGAATTTTAAATAATATTGCTTTACAGGAAAAGTCAGGGCATCACCAAACCATAGATATCTGCATGGTAATCAGCTGCTGTTCAGATTCGGGGGGTTAACATGCAGGAGTTACACCTTTCTGACACAAGTTGGGTGCAGCTTTTTGTGTAAAGATCATTAAAAAAACAATAATGGGAAATACTGGAAATTCTGTGGATATTTCCAATTCTTTTCAAAACTATTAGAATTCTGGAATCAAGATTTTTTATTTTTTATTTAATATTTGTGAGAGGCTGCTGCACCTGTAATTATGATCCTTATAAGATTCCCACATTTTCATGACCTGTGTTGGAATGAAAGAGCTGTCCCCCAGGACACGCATGATACCATGATCATCATGTTGTACAAGAAGGGAGACTGCAGTAGTTACTGCAGTAACTACCATGGCATCTCTCTGTTCAGCATCATGGGGAAGGTCTTCACCCATGTTGCCCTTGCCAGACTCCCACAGTGAGATTTTTGGTCAGCAAGAAACATGGTACATGTTCTTCACCCTCTGACAGCTGCAGGAGAAATGTCTTACAGAAGAGATTATCTCCTCAAGCTGCTTGCAAAAATTGGCTGCGCCCCCAAACTCACTTTCATAAAATTTTTCACAACAGCATGTATGAAGGAGAAACGTCAGAGACTTTCCCATCTGCAGCGGAGAGAAGCATGACTGTGTTCTTGCACTGACTCTTCTGAATTTTCTTCTCTCTCCTGCTGACATTTGCATTCCATTCATCTTTTGAAAGTGTCTACCCACTAACCAGAGCTGATACTAAACTCTTCAACCTTGCCTGCTTGCGTTCCAAGACCGAAGTGACCAGTGTGTTCCTGATGGAAATACTATTTGCCAATGCACCATCCCACACCAAGTCAGACTCTCACATGCTTGTAGAATGTTCAGCCTCACCATTAGTGACAATCAACAACAAAACTCTTGACTGTGACAACTCATTTACATACCTTGGGTCCCCAGTCTCCAGCGACCTGTCACTTGATGTGGAGCTTAGCACCCATCTTGCGAGGACTGCCACAGTGAGAGAGCAGTCAAAGGGAGTGTGGACCAACAAGTACTGAACTGTGTGCACATGGTCTTCACATCTACCAAGCCTAATCATCAGCCGTAAATGGCTTAACATGTGATGCCTAAGTGCATCTCATGGCAGACAGTAGTACCTAACATTGATGTCCTGCAACATGCTCGCTCCTGCAGCATGTTTGCCACGCTATGCCAGCACCACCTCAGATGGCTCAGCTACATCCACAGGATGGACCCAGTCTCTCCCTAGAGCGCTTCTGAATGGTGAGCTGTTGACAGGCTCCAGGCCTACTGATTGCCCACGTTTGCAATTCAAGCAATGCAAGTGTGACATGAAGCAAGTAGGCATTCAGGCACAATCGCCACTGATGGCCCTTCAGGTGCAATCCAGCATTAGCTGTGATGGACGGATGCCTGCTAATTTTGGGGGGTGGAGGGGTGTGCAGGTTACCACAGGCTAGGTGATCCACGTCCTGACTCCAGCTCTGTACTTAACAGAGATTAAGAACCATCTGAACATCTAATTCTCAGAAAGAAAATTAGGATATTTTCCAAAAACCCTAACCCTTTGATTCAAGTAAAATTGAACTGATTTGCAATGTTCTCTTTGAAGGTACTTCTGCAGTCTTTGCTCAGAGTCATCACCAGCATACTGATTCATCACTTAGGACAAATTTTTTTTGTTTTCCATATAGATACCTCATAACCGTACTATATATTTATTTTCCTTCAATGAATCAAAAGGTATTTCCATGTTAGAGTGCCTAAGTCTTATTTGTATTTTCTCTGCAGTACCTCCTAAGTCTATCTCTGTGGTGGCAGCCAACAGTCCAGCTCCTTTCAGCCGCTATGAGGCCCAGAACTTCACTCTGGTTTGCATTGTTACAGGAGCAAAGCCAGCTCCCATGGTGAGATGGAGCCTTTTTACTCTTTGTCTCTCTTGAAGGTCTCATTCTTCATAATCAATTTGTATCACTACTTTATGTGCTAGGAAGGAAAGCTTTATGATCCATCCATCCATCCATTAATCTATGATCATGGAAAACAACTCTAAAGTCTTTTAAGAAATCCTGATACAGTGAAAGAGAATGCTTTTATGTTGACTGCAGGATGGCATTGGAAGCAATGATTTGAAGTGGACACAGAAAAAAAAAGCAAACAATGTCCTTGCTTTATGCTTGCTGCAGTGGATTGAAAGTTTGAAATGAAAAAAGCTATTTACAGCTATACCCTGTGTGACCTCTTTGGAAAGTGTATTTCATTAATATTAGGGGATTAAAGGACAGCTGCATATGTGATGAAATAAAACTCCAGTGAAGCATAGTTTCACGTGTCCTGAATGAGACAACAATTTTTTACTGTGTTTATCTACTGAACTGGACTGCCCGTTTTAACAGCTCTCTTTGTTTAACCAAGGTCACCTCAGCCTAACACTGAGCTATTGTAGTTGTGGTAAATAGTGATGATGGCAGACACCAATCTCTCTGGTCACATGACCATATGTTCAAACAGTAAACAAGATTAACACAGTAGCAACGAGCTGCAAGCTGTCCACTAACACATGCATTTATAAATGGAGCAGTATGCACAGCACAAGTACAATGTCTGGATAATATTATAGCTTTCAGTAATGCACTGTTTTCCCCCAGTGTCCTCCTAGTGAGCTGATATTGAGTTTTCACAGCCAGCTAAACTCCTCTTCATACTATTTCTCCAAGGAATAGTATAAGAGAACAATACAGTAGAACAATTATTGTTTTAGGCAGATTTAATATGAAGAAGTGTGAAACTGACAAAAAAGGCACAGGAAAAATACAGATTAGTAAGTAAAATCTTATCAGTGCACTATTGTATGGTCAAAAAGGCTGGGTCTGTGCTTGGCAGGAGTCTGAACTCACTCAGGACTTTTGTGGAGAGACGCACGCAATGTAAGATGGAGGCCATCTTGGACATTACCAATCATCCTCTCCACAACATTCTGGCAGGACAGAGAAGCAGCTACAGGTGCAGCAAACGTCTCATCTCACTGCGCTGCAGAACAGAGAGGTTCAGGAGATCCTTTGTTCCCACTGCCATCAGGCTGTACAACACCTCAGCCAAAGGAAGTGGACTAATCTAATTAATTGTTTATTTATTATCAACTGTTGTTATCATTATTATTATTATTATTATCAACAATGAGCTAATGGACACATGAATTTCCCCTAGGGGATAAATAAAGTATCTATCTACTTATCTATCTATCTATTGGTAGGAAAGCAGTTAAGCACAAAACCTAATATGATGAGGGAAATGCCCAGGTAGATGCATGAGATAAGTATGCTATGAACAATTTAAACCAACACCATGTGTAGTCACACATTAAGTCAATATTCGTTTATTTGAACAAATGACAAAAACAATATAATGAAAAACATTCACACAGTAATGATAAACATTAAACGTACTTATAATGCCACTCAAAGGTCTGCAAACAAACGAATGGATAAAGATGGTCTTCTTTGCTTTCACTCTGCTGCAGAGAAGGGACTTCCCCTCTCTCACTCTTCTATGCTACACAGGAAGCACAATTACTAAACTGCATGCAGTACCAGAAACAGCCACTAGAAAATTTAATTCTCCATAAATTCTCCTTTTATTCTCCATAAACAACTGTTCCAACACAAGTAATATATGTGGAGTAAAAACTGGCAACAAAACTACAGGTCTCACTCACTCACTCACTCACTCAACACACACACAAACACACTCACATACACACAAATCCCTTGTTTGTACTTTGATCCGTTATTGACATAATGTATTCCCCAGCCCCTTACTTTAACCTTAACCATCAAAAGTCAATACCTAACCCGTAACCCTAAAACCAAGGCTTTACCCTCAAACAGCTATTTCACCCCCCTCTCCCTAGCAAATGTTTATGAAAATGAGCTCAGTTCCTATTTTTGTATCATTTAGAATAGTCACATGGTTTTATTTACCATTTACCATTCTTGTTAAAGGTTTTAATTGGTCACGGACAATGTAATGCGTGTAAACCCGAGATTAAACAATTCAGTTTTATAGAAGAATTACTTACTTCTCTGGTTGAAAGGAATCCTGGATGACTGCCAGAGTGTTCAGTCACTCAGAAACATTGTGAGCTCTCAAGGTTCTCTAGGAACAGATTCCTTGATAATGCCAGCAGATATACCCACTCTCTTGGGTCATCTGGGGTCAGGCGTGACATTGTTGATATAAAATACTCAACCTATGCATACATGAGACGGAAGATCCAGTGCTTAAAGTACCGCTTTACATTTGTAAATTCCATTCCTTTTCATCTTTCATGAACACCAGAGGTGGTGTTTTAGGCACTGGATGATTAGTACCAACAATGTCACAAGGAATCCCAAACACATACCTCACAGCGAAGACCTAGAGGAACTCGGTAGAACTACCACACCCAGAGTTTGTGGGGTGGCAACATTCACCTTGTAGAACCTAGAGAATGTGCTCAGTGATGCCCA
The DNA here is from genome assembly GCF_002260705.1 of Seriola dumerili. Classification (NCBI taxonomy): domain Eukaryota; kingdom Metazoa; phylum Chordata; class Actinopteri; order Carangiformes; family Carangidae; genus Seriola; species Seriola dumerili. Next base: position 1,427,918 of record NW_019174311.1, on the reverse strand, counting down.
TGAGGCCATGGCACATATGGCCTCTAGGGGCACTCCTTCCTGTCAGAGAGGCGCCACAGTGAACTGTGACAGAACCTGTGCTGGAGAGGAAACTATGTCCACGCTGGCCAAAAGTGGGCCACAAGCAGAATTCTGTGGCCCTCTTGGAGGACTCTCTGAAGTGTAGGCAATATTAGAGAAACTGGTGGGAAGGCATAAAGTTAGGACTGGTCTTCTCCATCAAGGAGAACCAGAGGGAGAGAATGAGATCCACCTCTGCCCTGCTGAAAAAGCCCCAGATGGTGTGCACCATCTCTGGATGGAGTCACCACTCCCCCAGTGGGGGTTTGTGATGGAAGAGGAAGTCTGCAACCATGTTCCTCTCCACCAGCAAATACATAAACAGCAAGCTAGTCAGCCACAGGGCTGCCCATGTCAGCAAGTCCCAGGATGCCCTCAGTAACCATACTGATTTGGTGCCCCCCCGGTGTTGATGTGGTACATGGTCAAGGTGTTGTTCGACCGAACAAGTACATGCTTCCCCCTCAGGTATGACAGGAAGTGTTTGAGAGCCATGTGCACAGCCCATAGTTCTAGCACATTGACATGCACTGTACAGTCCTGTGAAGACCATTGCCCCTGTAGCGCCCTGTTCTGCCAAAGTCCACCCCAGCCTGAGAGGCTGGCATCCGTCATGATGGTGTCTCTGCGAGATAGGATGGAGCCCATGGAGACACTCCTCTCCAGGTAAGACTTCTCCCCCAGTGGGAACAGAGTGAGGAGGCACTGCCGTGACACTCTGAGCCTCCTATGTTTGTGCCACTTGGAGTCCAAATGGAGGCTGTTCAGCCATCCTTGCAAACAACGCAGAGACAGTAAGCCCAAGGGAACAATGGGTGAGGCCACTGTACATTTGCCCAAGAGGTGCAGGAACTGGATATACGGCAACGACTTGCCCTTTTTGAAGAAATTGAAATTGACTGTTAGACCCAGCTGGGCCACATGAGAGAGGAGGAGAGCTGTATCTTGGGCCGCCTGAGACCTGAATGGTGCACAGATCAGCCAGTCACCCCGGTACGATAGGATTACATGCCCCATGACAGCAGGGGCAGGTGGGCCGCCACCACGCAGGGAGGGAGAGACTCAATGGAAGCACCCGGAAAAGAAAACAATGGCCTTGTAAGGCAAAAAATTGCCTGTGTTAAGGCGCAACGCAGACATGAAAGTAAGCGTTCTTCTAATCGATGGACATGAACCATTCCCCTGGGGAAATAGTTCAAAGCACGCCTGTTGTGCTCACCATATGGAATATCAGTACCTTCAGGAACTTGTTGAGCCCGCTTAAGTCAAGGACTGGATGAAACCCACCTGTCTTCTTCACCAGAAAAGAAGTTGAGTAGAACCCTCTGGGGTGCGACCCAGTTCTAATGCACCCCTGGTCAGAAGGATGGCTAGCTCCTGGTTCAGGGCTAAAGCCTTTGCTGGGTCCTTGATGATGGTTATTGTGACCTGGTTGGAAGCTGGGGGCCGGTGTCCGAATTTGATCTTATACACTTGGGCCAAGGTGGAAACCTCCCAGGGATCTGAACTGTGAGCAGCCCAGCATCTGAGCTGCTGCTGGGGAAAAGCCTGAGGACAAGCCAGCTGGGCGCTGAGGCCCATGGTAGCCACCGGTGCGGGATGATGGTGATGGCAGGGAGAGGTCCTCCTGCATGTCTCCATCAGGGGTGACTGTGCGAGCCAGACCTTGTGGCATGTATGCACCAAGGCGGACATTAGGCATCCAAGCTCTCTCAACATGAAGGCAAACACCTGCAGTGAAGCATCACTGAGGCTGGTAATGGAAGCATCTACCCCCACTTCCTGCAGGGAAGCTGAGAGCAAGCATGAGGTGAGAGAGGGAGTTGCCAATCCAACCCATGCATGCCACCACATAATAACCCCCGCACAAGCACTTCAGCCCGTTTACGCCTGAGACGGGTAGGCTCTCTCTCAGGTGGTCGGGGGCCGAGACAAGAGGGGCAAAGATCATGGCCATGATCTAGCAGAAGAGGGGCCATACAGGCACTACAGTAATGAGGGGTCAGTATAGTGGTTACTCCACCAGAGACACTGTACACTGGAAGCGGGGTGAAAACACCACCTAGACCAGTTAAAGTTATCAACAGCCAAGTCAGTGTTAGCGAGAGCACTGACACCAACTATGGCCTGGTGTTGGGAGCAGGGAGCAAAGACACAGCCCTCACCAACAGAGGTTAAGAATTCATCAAGGCAGCTCAAGTGCTAACAAAACAAAACAATCAATTAGGGATGCCTCGCTCTTATTTTTTTGCTGCCGATACTGATACCAATCATCTGTGAGTGTGATTGGCTAATCCATGGCTGATGCCGATAATTTTTTGTATGTCGTTAAAGCAGCTGGTTTAGCAGTTGGTCAGTCTGCTTAGCTTTGTAGTGTACTGGGACCGCCAATAGGTGGCAGCGTCACCTAATAAAAGGACCACAAAAAGTCATCCTTATTCAGTTGACAGTATGCTTTAATTTTGTTCAACAGAACAGAACAGAACAAAAACCTTGATCCTTGTTAGTTTTTCAGTACTCCAGTGGTTGTGCACTCCGAGAGATGAGTGGCTCTGAAAGGTAAATAATCATTTCTGACAGTGCCGCGCTGTCGCCATGGTCCTGCTGCAGAGTTTCTTCTGCTATGATTTCGCCAAACATTGATGACAAGGAACTGGGTCATGGCACCTTCTCTGCTGGCTCGCCTGTGGCTGCTGGCTCCAGGTCCACAGTTGGGGAGTGTCTGTGTGGCCTTGGTCAGCAGATCCATCTATCTAAAAAAAGATTGTGTTAAATTGCGCTACCATTGCACTTCTTGTTTTAGATCAGCATATAAGATGTTAACTAATGTTAGATGGAAATATTGTACTTTTTATTTTACTACATTTGTCTGACAGCTTTGTTACTTTTCAGATTAATATTGAATTGAATATTGTATATCAACACTTATACATATTATAAAGATAAGCTGTGATGAGTTTATAAAATTGAGACATTGTTAAGGATGAAACTACACAACACTATATACAGAAGTTTCCTCCTCCAGTTTGAGGTGTAGCTACAGTACATGAAAAATAACTGACATGTTAATCGTCATTATACAGCTATGTGACACTGACAAGGGGCAATCTGTTGCATAAAGCAAATGTTTAGTTTTGATACATAGTTCAGATATTGCAGAATTAGCCATAAATTGTACTTAAAGTAAAATTTTGAATGCAAAACATTTCCTTGTAGTACTAGTGATTCTACAGTGTGGTACTGCCTTCAGCAGCAGTTTAAAATGGTCAATAGACAGCGCTTGTATAGCGCTTTCTAGTCTTACACACACACACACACACACACACACACACAATACCACTGACCCCCCAATTAGTGGACGACCACCTGCTCTACCTCCTGAAGGTAGCATTGTTGTGCTGTTTTCTCTTCTGCTGCTAGCTTGTTTTTTGGAACATGTTATGTCATCCAGATGTTTGTTTTTTCAAAAGGGCCAAAACATCACAGATTTTTTCAGGTTTTCTGAATCCATCCATTGTTAATAGTTCACATCCATAGTCCATTTCTTTATACATATGTAACATTTGTAGAAGTCAGATTATCTGATTGAAGTTGAGGTTGGTTGTGTCTTGTCAGCTGAGAACAAGCTAACACCTCATGGATACTGGTACGCAGTATTGACATTGAGGGACACCAGTCTCTGTGAAGAGAGCAAAATGAATGATGTGTTTAAACACCACACTTTTCTTATAGTCATGAGTAAGACAACAGTTACTACAGCGAGTTAACCTTCACTCTCAAAGTCATGTGATTGCTTGGCTTAAAAAACAAACAAAAAATGAACAGTGACTACAAATCTTTGAACTGATGAAAATGATTTGATTAACAAAGTGAGTCCTCCGAGTTTCCTCTATCATTTAAAATGGAGATTCTGCCAGAGGGTCAGGGTTATTCCACTGTTGTGCCTGTTCCTGTTGAGCTCACCTGTCTTTGTTTCTGCCTGTCAGGTATACTTCAAGCGGGATGGTGAGCTTATTGATGTAGTGCCAACTGCCCAGTCATCTTCCACAGTGGGAGATCAAAGCCAGGCGGGGCTCTGGAGCTCCCGGATTCTCAGCAGTCGAGACCTTGATGACACCAAACTCCACAAGTCCCTGTCCCTGCTGGAAGAAGAGGGGAAGCTAGCTCGGCTGGGCCAAGACGGGCCCGAGGGCCCTGAACCGGGCCGAGAGCAGGGGTCCAAATCCGATCCCAAGCCAACCTCTGAGGTGATACCTGAGACGGTGGTGAGCCGCGAGTTTCCGCGTTGGGTCCAGAGCAGTGACCCACTCTACTACTTCCAGCACCGGCAGCAGGCAGCAGGAGATGGCACCATGGAGGTGAGAGCCATGCTGACCTGGAGCCTCAACCCCCAGCTGGACAATGAGGCTCTGTTCAGCTGTGAGGTCAACCACCCAGCTCTGTCTATGCCCATGCAGGCTGAGGTCACACTGGGTGAGTCATGATGCACTGACACACTGGCTGAGCTAATTAGAGCTAACAACTCTATGTTAATGCACAGAGAATCTATCTGAGCCAAGTCACTCTGATCATGAGGTGATGAGATGAACACAACCATTGATTTCAGACACGCTCCTAGGACAGTGCTGTAAGGAAGTGAACAAACAAATCATTTTACTGGTACTCATTTTTTCATAAATATAAGTGTAAACCTGGAACTTACTACTTTCATGAAATAGTGTAGTTTCATACACTGAGCCCAACACTGACAGAACCTCTCACCTTCTGCTTACTTGGGTTAAGATACAACCGAACACACTGACAGCAATTCAGTTCCAAAAAAACAAAAACAAAACAAAACAAGCCAAGCCAACCTGCAGCCAACATATGACATCATACCCTTCATGAATATTCATGAAGATTTTCTGATTTACTTGTAGTTAATCAGATTTGAAAACATTTAATGATCTCCAAATCCCAACTACAGAAGGGAGACTTTGACCAAAGACTTGCAGGAATATCAGTCAGCTCAGCTACCCCTAGAATACTGTGGCCTTTACCATGCAGGATGTAAAGATCCCTAGAAAATCTCTTCAGGCAGTCCACTCAGTGTTTGTTATCCCTGCTGCCCATGGAGACTCATTCTTTATCACAGTCAACTAAATGGAAAGGATATTCAAGCATAAACGGTTTCACATCCACTCAATAACATCACATCCCATTTTGCTCCTTGCATTCTTGTGGCACAATGTAAAGTTCATAATGCTGAAAAACCAGATAAAATCTGTTTAGTTCCATAAAGGGTGGACTATGGATTAACCAAAAAAAGAAAGTCAGCTTCCTAGCATTCGTTTAGGGGCGTACTCTGCCAGGAAGATTGTTCAAGTTTGTTTGAGTTCTTGTGATTGGAGGGAAAGTGGTGTAGGAGTTTGGCGTCAGTCACTTCCCCTTGTCAACACAATTACTTGGATCACCTGATTATAACAATAAAAACGCAGAATATACTACAAATAAAATTTCCATTCACCCACACTTCTTGGAGGACAAATTCAGAATTATGAAGAATTAAAATAGGCAAGCCACTGGATTGATTAATTCCAACTAGACTAAGAATGACAAAAACGGAGAGGGGCCTTCAGTGTTATGTATGCAGGAGAACGAAACCCAAATGTAGAAAACACAAAATGGTATAGGTGGGAAAAAGGTCTTCTAATAACTAAAGAAAACTTAGAAAACTGATGAAACTGCAGAGAACTCACAATCCAAAATGAAGGTGAACAGGAACTTAACCGGAGGACATCAGGATTTGAACAGGTTAACAACAGACAGAAAAGGACGAGAGGGAGCACAAACACTAAGTACACAAGGGAGGCACAGGTGATTGAACACAGGTTTAACACATTAAAACAGGGCAGACAATCACAAAGGAGGGAAACAGGACAAAGACAGGGAGTAAAACTAACAGGAGACACACAAGGGAAGTGATTACAAAATAAAACAGGAAATAAAACAAAAACATAAAGAGTCCATCAAGGCAAACCATGACATTCAGCACAGTTAGTTTTTAGATGGTTTATACCATGTAGTGGTGGACATGTACTGTGCTGGTTGGTAGATCCTTGTACTATATGTACTATTATTATACGATGACTTTCCTGTTATTAAGACATCTGAAAGTTAAGTTTTGTCTTACTTTGTCAACTATGGTCCACTGTGGTATTTTGCCTTTCTATCAGCTGCTCCCAGAGGACCCAAGCTGACCATGAGCCCCGGTAAGGCCAAGGTGGGAGACACAGTGCGGATCACTGTCCAAGGCTTCCAGCTGGGACCTTCTGCAGTGAGTTTCCAACAATGTAGCCCTTTGAATAGGGAAAGTTCAAAAAACGCCACCAGAAAGTAGGACACATAATAAAAGAAGCAATCTAATGACCACTTCTCCAAGTGTGCCATACATTCTTGGATCATGGATGGAGCATTCCTTCCTGCAGGCAGCGCATGGTTTCAGTTCTTCCTTTGAAAGTCAGCTTGCAGAGACTTGAATGACATTTTGTCATGGGCAATGCTAAAACACTCCATACTGGCTCTTTCAAGAACACTCTGAAATGGTTCTGAGGCAATATTTGACATCCTATTCAAATTTGTGAGTGCAAGGATATTTACATTTTCCAATCAACCACAAGACATTGAGTTAGTGGGATGCATCTGTATGAAAACCTTATTATAAATCACAGTGTAAGAAAGTGTTTGGATGAATTTCTGTCTGTATAACAGGTGAGCATTAGTCTGAACACTGAGCACATTTTAAAGTAGTGTTTTTCTTCTAACCTTTAGAGTAGCATTTTCACATTCAAAGTTTAATAGACTTAATTTTATTGTTTGTTCAGAAACAGATGTTATTTTTGCAGAGTGACCTGCAGTAAGTAAGGAGTAGTAATTTTTGTCTTCATGACATATTAGATGCAAATTATTTCCCTCTGTTTAAATTCAACTGCTTCCAAAATCCTGGAATATTCCTTAAATTCCACTCCTGGTGATTTTCACTGCTACACCAGTTTCTAGGAAAGCCTGTTCATAAACATTAAGCACATTTTCGATGTGTTACGCCACTATTGTTTGTTTTAACTGATAGAACTGACAAAGCTCATTGTCAGCCTGCTGGACTCAATATATTATGTCTGCATGATTTATGATCCTACATATTCTTGACACTTTTTCTCCAAGCAAACCTGTCACCCAACTGACAAATTGTCTTAAACTTGCACCTCAGTGAAACCTGATCACACAGAAACCTCTCTGCTGGATTCAGCAGATGACAGTCCTTTCAGTGATATCAGTATCAGCCCATCAACATAGAAAAGAATCTAATTAAATATAAGATACTCTGTCTAACTCCAGATGTGGCCATTGAGTAATTAAATTCAGTTGTCTGTAGTATTAAAGTAACCCAGGGTTGCAGGGTCTTGCAGACAATGCAGTACCACTGATGGTGCCGATATGGCCAAAGTGTAAACAAACATGATCCAAAAATACATGTAGTAGATAGTTTTAAGTTTGATATTAAGACAGTTGGTGAGGCTAATCATTAATAACATTCAAACAAGATCAGCAGTTTTCACCAGAGTACTTGGGCAGTAAAAGGATTAGGGTTCTTTCACCTTGATCTCCCTGCAGCTTTCTGCTTGCACACCTGTGTGTGTGTGTGTGTGTGTGTGTTTGTGTATGTCCACAGAGTGAGGTCTTCCCTGAGCCCATGTTCACCTGGACCAAGGTCGGCGGACGTCTGCTGGATGGTAGAGAGGAGCATGACGGCAGGGAGCTTATTCTAGAGAGAGTTCCTGCTGAGCTCAACGGCTCCATGTTCCGCTGCACAGCCCAGAATCCTCTAGGCTCCACAGATACCCACACCCGCCTCATTGTGTTTGGTGGGTCAGTATATGTGAGGATTTGATCTAATCATTTATCATTAAGTGTGCTCACAGTAAATGTTTTCTTTTATTTTGTGTGTTTTTGCAGAAAACCCAAGACTGAAGAAACATTTTATTGGTAGGTTATTCTTTTCTGTTACAACTGTTACTGTGCTAACTTTCCCATCAGTGTAATGGACCATTAGTAGGCTCTTACATCCAGGCTCCTGTGTCTGGCTGTTTGAGCATTTCTAACAACAATGACAGTAACAGAAACTTTGCTTTGTACAACACTGATAGAGCCCTAAAGTGTTCAGTGTTCAATAAATAAACAAGAAACTAAAATACATAATCATGAATACTTTGTGAAATGATTTAAGAAATTAAAACGTAACTTTAAAACATTATTTCATCACTATTATTTTCATAAGGTCTATAGGACTTTTTTTTTCAAAATAGACATGTTTAAGTCTGTTTTTATTAGATAATAAATCCCCTGATAGGATTTCTATTTTATACCACTTTTTATTTCATAATTTGGTTTTATAAGAATTAAAACACCTACTAATCTAGCAACTTCAACAACTGAGAATAAGCCAGTTAGCTCCTGTTAGCCAGAACAACAGCAATGTAAAAGTAATTCTGAATCAACGTTTCAATAAAATAATAATAAGTTAGTTCAGTAATTAGTTTTTATGTTAATACAGCATCTTTTAAATTGAGATAATTACAGTGATTTTAATCAAACAAAATATTTTTTTTACTAATTTCTGATTGAAAAAAAGATACTTGTTAGTAGGATACATTTATTACTGGCTCTTCATATGATGACAATAAAAATATGGAATGTACACATCCTTTAATGGTTAAGTTATTCTGTGAATTGGAACATTTGATATCAACATGTCACAGTCATAGTGAACTGAAGCAGTGCTCTGTAATGCAAGCTGTCTTGTTTGTGTGCAGCTATTGATGCAGCAGTCAGTTGGCACTCCCTCACATTATCCTCCATGGTACTGCTGCTGAGCTTCACCTGCGAGCTGACGTGACCTGTGGCTTTGCTGCACCTCCACACACCACCACCACCACCACCACCACCACCTGAGGCCCCTGTCAGAATGTAAACCTCCACCCAGCTGTTAGCAGCATCACTCAGCGCTGCTATAACATTAAAGCTGCAGCAGGACCCTGAGAGAGAGGACAGATCCTGGTGCAGCATCAGACACAGAACAAAGATCCAGTTGCTGAACATGTTGTCACTCTGTGAGCAGCTTTGCAGATAGGTTATACTCTCACTTATGATGAGTATGTATGAGGCTCTCACTGTATCATACTAAGGAAAATCCTGGATGTAGTGTGTGATGCCACCTAGTGAGTACAAGGTTCACACCAGATGCCAGGCATAATGGCACTGGAGAATGGAGAATGGTCCAGGCCATACCAATCACATCAATCAGCACAGCCACATCTCATGTTGACACCAGACCAGATAAGACATTTTTCCATCACCAGTATAACCCATATAGGACACTGCAAGATACAATATTACAAAAATAAAAGCATTTCTCAACTTCACTCTACTTGCTAAAAACATGGATGTGTTCATTCATATGTGGAGGTCAGACAGAGCCATGTGAGAGTGTCATGAGGGCTGCTCAGACCGAACATTGCCATCAGGTATTGACTGGTCAGGCTGTTTATTCTGTGGTGAGGGAGGTTTAATGTTATTAAAGTTCTCAGAAATCAACTAACTTACAGAAAAACATCTGAAGCTTTTATTCCCTTGTGCAGCTGCTCACGTATAGTGACTGAGTTTGCTCTTCTTCCACACACTCTCAAAGGCTTCATCAAAAATTATTATTTTATTTTTTCTATATTTCTATCCCTATTATTTAGAAGCTATACATTCTGAGACAAGAGGACAAAAAACAATCATGGGAAAAGTGATAGTCACATTATTTAGCTTTATACTTTTGTGGTGGAAGTGACACACTCACATATGGTGTCCTCAGACTTGAGGTTGGCAGTTGGAGCCTCTTACTGTATTTAGACCCAGTGGCTAAATGCATCGGCATGCTACCGGCCCACAGCGACAATGCTAGCATGCTGTTTATCAGGTATAATTTTCCCGTCACCACACAAGGCTGACTGAATTGTCATTAGTTTTCAGCTTCTAATCATCAATCAGTATTAATTAAAATGAGTTGATCACAATCCAGTGTTACTATTAGATTGTGGAGTAATTGGGATCCAGGTCAATCACAAAATTATTACTGGAAAATGTTTGCATCTACTGTCACTAATGATGATGTCCAACATCAATATGGTGCAGTGCATTCAGAAAGTATTCAGTCCCCTTCATTTTTTTCACATTTTATTATGTTGAAGCCTCAAATATTAAAATCATTTTTTCTTCAATCAACACTCCATAATCACAGAGCCTGAGCAGCTACGGTACACACACACACACACACACACACACACACATATATATATACATGTATGTATATGATTGAATACTGTACATCTGTTTTGGAGATAATAGAGTTTGGAAATAATATGTCCCACACAATGAGTGCTGAAGTTGTGGTGCTTTATTTAAAGCAGTGTCTATGTGAACAGTATTTTACAAAATCACAAATTGAGGCCTATCATGAACTCCTCTCTCCTCTCTACCACACAATTCAAACTCAGCTCAAGAAAATCTCATCTGACACCAAACCAAACCCCAAAGCTCTGACAGTTAACAAACGTCTCTTCAACAAGTTGTGTTAAATTTAGAGAGAAGCCTGGTTAGAGGGAAGTCCACATTGTCTTTGAGAGGAGAACTCTGGTAAGAAAGAACAGCAGGCTCATTAAAATGCAGGTCTTTGATTGAAAAAGGCAGAGACAGTGACAGACAGCTCCAGTGTGAGGCAAGGGAGCTACAGCCCCCCCCCCCCCCAACCCTAACCCCCAACACACACACAGTCATAGTCTCTTATACACATAGAGTTGTAAAGGCAGTTTGTTACATTTGACTTTATTTCAGCATCTGTTGTTATTCTCCGTACTTCATAATCAGTCAAGTATGCACACTACGTTAGTGTTGGTGTGTAGCTCTATTTACATTTCTGTCTATTCACAAAATACAGAACAGCTGTAGGATGTGTACATCTGCTGTTACAAGTGTTTTTTACATATACACGGTCAAACTAACACTGTCTTGCATATGTTATTTATGTAATGTACATGTATGTGCTTTGTCAAGTATCAGGCCATGTCACTAAACCACGTGCATGGTTGCTTGACTATTCCCTTTACTGCAGCTTGTCAAAACAGAAGCCTACAAAAATCAATAAAAGTCATTACCCATTCAGGATTTAAGAAAGGTTGGAATCCTTCAGACAGGTGATCAGGACTCCAGCAGTAAGTAGTCCTCATTCTCACTGGCAGGCAGCATGAGCTGCTGCTCGTAGTACAGACTCTTGGCATAGTTGATTTCTTGAGAGATTTTGATGGCAAGACTCTCACTCTTCACATGGACCTGTGGAGAGGATTGTGACATTAGTTCTTGAACAGACAAACAAACAAACAGACAGACAGACAGACAGACAGACAGACAGACAGACAGACAGACAGACAGACAGACAGACAGACGGTGTTAGGGGTAAAAACAAGTTTCATCAACATGTACAATGTACTCCACACAGTCACTAACATTCCTGATCTAAGAAGTCTATCTGTCATGCAGGTCCTGAAAGACCACAAATTAATACAGGTATAATTTGACATGTCACTTGGCCAGGTCAGGGCAGGGCCATGATCACCTGATTAATCTACAGAATATTTTAGTCTTTTCAGATGATCATAGTCATATATTCTTGCTCTGATGGGCTCAGAGATGTGACAACCAATCAGCGCTCGCACTCTTCATTGACTGTGTCGCGTACAGACGTGATCAGGATTGATGTTTCTGGAGGTTTTCAGGGTTTTCTTAATGAAGGTGCACTTGGAAACATTCATGGTCACTCTGAGGTGAAGGTAGACTGTCTTTTTCCTTCAGTCCCTGGAAAGATGATGAGTGTGTAGGTGAGCAGCATGCAGAGGGTGATGTCACACCCACAGGTGGGATTCATGTGTTGTAATTCTCCTGACTAAAGGGTGAGTCTCTACAAGAACTAGAATCACCTCCTGGTGCTCGTCTGCCTCCTCCACTCAGACTAGCTCCAGATTACATCCCTGTTTATTCAGAGTCATAAAAATATGGACCGTTTTTGTGAAATTTTGTCATAATTGCTGTGAAGTCTTGAGTAATGGCTAAAAAGTGTTTTGTGAGGTCAATGTTACCTTGACCTTTGACCTCCAAAATCTAATCAGTTTGTCCTTGAGTCCAAGTGAATGTTTGTGCCAGAGTTGAAGAAATTCACTCAGTGTGTTATGGAGATATCGGTTCACAAGGCCAAAACCACATTTTGTGAGGTCACCGTGACCTTGACCTTTGACCACCAAAATGTATGTCCAGGTGAATGTCTGTGTCAAATTTGAAGAAGTTCCTTTAAGGTCAACCTGAAAACAACCTGAAAACAAAACGGCCTCCTGCTCTGACTGTCGCTGGCACAGAGGCATAAAAACAGGGATGCCTGCTGCTTCCCGACTGAGCCGCAAAAGAAGTTGGCATTGTGAAACCTTGTGCGTGCGTTGTATAACCTGTGGAAAAGAATAGAAAAGTAAAGTATATCCAGCCATAGAATGAATGTGAAGGACGCATGTAAAGGAAGTAGAAGGAAGTTGAACCAAAAATGGTTTGAAGGGGGTGCGGTTTGTAGAAGGCCTGGTTTGTAGGATTGGCAAGGGTGCAGCCAAACATTGACACAAAAACTATCTGGGGGCATTGACAAGATGGCTGCCAAGTGGTGAGACTTGCCTATAAGGGCTTTGCTAGAAATATTTGAATAACTGAAAAAATCAGAGATGTTGGTCTAGAGACAAGCAGCAGTTGACATTTTATTCGGTACACTGAACTAAAGCTAATGCAGTCTAATCCAACAGGCCAGTAATAAATTCTCCTTCATGAAAGTTCTTCAGTTTGTGTTGAAACTGTTTTGGAGACGTGTTGATTCAATTTGATGGAGGCTGCAGTTTGTTGAATGCTGAGAATTTGATGGGTATTTATTTCTTCTGTAGAACATAACTACAGTGAAACTATCTAAATAATAAACCCTCTCTCTCTTTGCTCTCTGTACACCCCCCCTCTCATTCACTCTCTAGCTTGCTCATGTTCTCAGCTTGTTCACATCATCTCTGTCTTTCAAAAGCAGTGAATCCGACAGCAAAGCCTAACTTTGCTTTTTAATGTTAATAAACAACAAGAAAAGGCTGATTCTCATACCGATGTTAATGCTAGAGTACTTCCTTGTTTTGTGAATGATAAGAGGCTGCAGTGGCTGTGTTTGACCAATCAGTGATGGCCAGCTGTGCAGACTCCACCCCCTGGAAAATGCTGAGGCAGAAATTTAAAAACTTGGACAAATACAACCAGAACTATCTGATGGAGAGAGACCAGTGGAGGGAAGTGAGGAAACATTGAGGCTGTCAGTGAAAGATCAGTCAGATGGGTGTCTCACCATTGGTTTCTGGTGGGAGGGGCCCGGAATGGCCACACCACTGCTGGTGCTCTCAGCCTTCTTGGTGAGCTGCACATACACCTTTCCATGATCCTTAGAGACCAGACAGTGGTAGAGGTCATCATATTTGACCTCTAGGAAGATGGCCTCACGGTCCACATAGTCCCCTGGCTTCAGGAAGTAGACCACTTTGGAGGAAATGAGGACGCAGTAGCTGTCAATGGTTTCCACTGCAATGAAGCTGGTGGGAGAAATGAGAGTTAACACCTCTGTCTGAAGGAACTGCAGGTAATACGGTATTAAACTCAGCCAGTGAAATGAGTGAGACTCACAACTCAGAGTGGATGTTGTCTGTGAGGCGGAAGAGCTGCTCCTGACCGTCAGCTTGTGTGGCAGAGTATCGAGGCAGAAGACCCTGGGGTCCTTTACAGCAACGAGGCTTCCTGACCCGCTGTACACTGAGCCTACACAACGCGACAACAACACACACACTTTACACACAATACACAACACTGCTCAAGCAGGAACCTCACAGACCTGTCAAGCCAAGTTCTGGATGCCATACTTATATCTTAAATTACTTTATCTTAAATAATTATTACTATGTTTTTGTTAATATAATAAGGACACACTTTTGATAAACAGAAACAGAAACACAGAAAAATGTTCATACTGAATGTATCCCTAAATGTTGTTTACAATTCGTTGTCAATGCTAAATTCCATAGCTCAATAACATACATGTATTCAGCAGAAATGTATTTATGTTCTGTGTTGTATGTAGACGTATCTATGGTCTGGAGGCATCATGAAACACAGTCTGTGGCAACTAATCTCACCCCTGGAGAAAATAAAATCTACTTATCTTATTGGCGCTTAAAGCACTCAGTTAATGTTAATAAAAGGTGGTGATCTTAATAAAAAAGTCAAAAGTCACCTAAGACAAGATGTGTTTACTTTATTAATATTTAACTAAAACCACTATCTTTACCTCACCTTAAACCTGCAATAATTCATTTTTTGGCTGCTTGGGGGCAGCAGAAACAAGGTGTGAACAACACAGCCTTTAAGTTGATATAGTGATCTTTTCTTTTCAACAACAGTTTCCACATCCAGCAGTTAGGGAGCATTGTTATTTTTCCTTTTCAACCTGATGAATAAAAGTCCAATATTCAACCTTCTTTTAGCTCTGTACTTTGTCTGTATCATCACCTGGAGGAAATATCTGTCTAACTGTGTGCATCTGTTGTTTTTGGACTTTATTTCACTGCTCATTACTCCACTATATAAAATCTCATTCACAGAACCTTTAAACTTGATTCTCACAGCAGACGCCTTTGTAACATCCAGGTTTGTTATTCCACTTTTATTATCTGTTAAGCTGCAGAAAATTCAGATCTCCATGTTTTCTCTGCAGAGACCTGAAAACTTCTCTGACTCAGAAAGGAAGTGAAGACATTTTTTTAGAAGCTCATGTCACACAGGTAACAGACTTAACCCACCTGTGGTTACTGAGGCTAGCCATGTCCCGGACTGTCTGTGCGGTCTCTGAGGCAAAGTCCAGAGCTCCAGCCACCGGTTTGGTCACAGTTCCGACCAGACCTTTACCTAGGCCTGAGAAGAAGCCACTGACTCCACCCTCTGTCTTCACTCCTTCCACTGTGGAGGTGATGATGCTTGTCATGCCTCCAATGATACCTGGGGGAGTGGGAGTTTATTTAAAAGGACATGCAAAATTGCAGAGATGGTGGCTTCAAGTAGAACAGAAAGACTGGGATCACTAAGGTGTCCAGCTTCTCATGCACAATCTGTGTACACTGATGCCTATGAGATTATACAGTGCAGGGCTGCAGCAATAAAACCGTGGAAACAGTGTACTGGAGCTTTGAAGCATCTGATTAATCCCTGAGCACTGACACAGCACAGCAGTTATTCTTTGTTGCTGGATTGAATTGAACATTGAATCCTACAGAGAATAATTTGATGTATGTTCACTGTACTTAAGATATGTGTGTATTAGATATTATCTGCACTGCCAATATGACTGATCTGCTTTTGTATACTGTATACTGGGCAACAGAGAAATAAACCCTCTGTTGATTTGATACTGTACATAGAAGAGTCCATGCATGTTATTTCCACAATTTACTGGGTTAGTTCAACCAATAGCCAAGGATGCAGATTCAGCAGGGAAGTAGTAATGACAGCTTATTTATGGACATTTTTTTGATTAAGAAATTAAGCAACTGGCTGGGAACAAGTGAAATCAATTTTTAGGTGAACTTGTATGTAGTACAGGTGAACTCCAACCAAGGTGTGGAAACATCTCGAAGATGATCAAGAGAAATGGGAGGAACCTGACCTTGATAGTAGTGCCTGAATACTAATGTCAAAGTGATATTTCAGTTTTTACTTTTTAATAAAATTGCAAAAATATCTAAAGTTCTGTTTTCACTTTGTTATTATGGTGTATTGAGTGTCGATTGATGAGGGAAAATGTGATTTTTGATTTTGGCATAAGGCTGCAACATAACAAAATGTGAAAGAATTGAAGGGGATTAATAATTTAGAACTGAACTATATATGCCACATGTCTTATCTCAGTGCACAAACTGGCAAAATATTTGTCAACACAGGATTTAATAAACATTATTTATCAGCTGCTGTAGATCATGAAAGGACACTGTACGGCTGACGGTGAAATATTTCTCTCACATATTACAAGGATAACATTGTGAATGAGTCAGTTTACATGTCTGTCAGCAAGTCATACACATAATTCTGAATGCATGTCACACTTATCAAAGTATCAATCACAATGTTTGTGCAGTTTATTCGGACATAAACTCACAGTAAAAGTATGAGCTGTCTTTCCTTAAAACAGCAGTTTTTGGTCCTCACCAGGTTCCGTGTAAAATCTATGGCTTTATTAAAATGCAGGGTTCTGATCAAATCGTTGGAACTAACAGCTAATTCTGCACCTTTGTTATGTGTACAGCTGAGGACACTAAACAACTTTTTGTGCACATACATCTTATAAACTTGTCAACATTTGTTTTTCTTATAGGCCTCATTAATTCACATTCTATGTGCTGCTCCTCACTTTTCAACAGTTCAACATGTACAAAAATGTACAGTTTACATTTTGCCATCTTTTTCAAGCTCCCCAAAAATGTCCAGGTGTCCAGGAGGCTTCAAGTGCTAATTTAGAAACTCCCTAAACAATTATTTTGGCCACTAGCTGTAACTGTAATCAGACAAAGAAATGTTTCCAGGTTTTACCATGAGCCAGTCCATGAATCCCTGCTACCAGGTGCTCTCCACTGGTGGCTCCGTGGTATCTGATGTACTCTCGCTCACTCTGGTGTCGGTTATCCATGGTCTTCCCTAACCCGTCGGATAAAGTCCCTGCAAACTGACACACAGAGAACAGGAGGATGTTTACACTACATGGCCTCTTCCACTGTTACAATTTTCACATGCTTTTTACTATTTTTCCCCAAATGTCTGTGACTGAGTGATTGAGCGATAGAGTTGAGTTTGAAGTTAAGCCATTGGTCAGCCGAGTGTTGGACTTTTCCCATTGGACCCCCCTTTAGCAACTTTAAAAAAAAAAAAAGCAACTAGCAACAAATTTTTTGGAAAAAACTTTTGCTTCTTTCCATAGAAGACAGTCGCCACTATTATTATGGTAGTTACCCAGAAGACGGCTATGTACTGTGTGAGAGACAGATAAGAGAGATACTTTCGTCGTTTCTAATTTTCTGTGATCATTTTATATGTAAATACAAAAATCACAGCACAAATAGATGAAGGGCTGAAACCTGCTGACACTATGCAAATACAACACAATGAACATCATCGAAATACATCCTCAATTTTGTACATTGACCATACACGGTCCACAAGTATACTATGTTTTGACCTAGTCTTGTTACAGGTATACGTTCATGTGTAAGTGGGTAGACAGATGCATGCAAAAACTGCATAATATAAAACAACAATGCCACAGCCAAGCAATAAATTAAAAGTCTTTATGATGCACCAGTTTGAACAAAAAAGAATTCTGTAAAATATACTGAACATACACTACAAAAAGCAACCAGACACAAAAAGAGTTAGTTATACAGCTAAGCAGAGATGTACCTTGGCAGCAGAGTTGGACACACCGTGGGTCACATTTCGTATAAGACCACCGACATTGCCATACTTGATGAGCTCAGACACGCCTTCAGTGACATCATTGAGGAGGCCCATTGGATTTCCAAGGAAGTCCACGGAGCCCAGGATCTGAGCAGCTTGGCTGATCAGCTCCTTCATACAGAAACACCACACAGATAATGATCCGCCAGGCTACTACATTACATGACACACCGACGTATCTGCAAAAATATTCAGACTCTACAATTGAAAAATAAGGACATGGAGATTTTTATTCGTACAATTTAATATAATACTATTTTAATTGCACCCACAGCTTCCTCTGTTTCCTCAGGATGCATGAAGCAGCAGGCCACAATGTAAAAAAACAAACAGGGAATAAAGACTGGGCCCATCTATGGCCAAACATGTTAACAGATATGAGCATAATCATTAAATATCGGTAGGAAAAGAAAAACAAACAAAAAGAATTTTTGCGTTTTTCTTTTTTTCTACATTGTAGAATAATGCTGAAGGCATCAAAATGATGAAATATGTTTAAAAAGACTGAAACGGTCTTAAAAAATAAATAAACAGTAATTGTGGCATGTGCAAAAGTTTGAGCACCCTACTAAGTCTGTACTTAAAAACTCCTCCTTTGGCAAATATCACAGCTTAATGAAGAATTGTTTGATTCTTAAAGCTGAACAGTAACAGAACAGTCATTACAAAGAGTTATGCAACAAATTGTATTAGCGATATAAAGTAATTGCATTTTCTTCCTTCTGATCAACCATGCAGGTTCTCTGGAAAAAGGACCAAAATTTAATGTTTTCAACTCTTTTCTAAGTTTGGACTGTGACGGTCAGTTAAAAAAATAAGTTCAAAACAGCACTCCCAGTCATGCTTAATATATATGTGTGTTCCTCTGACCTCTCTGAAGTGCTTGAGGATGTCATTGATGATGATCTCCTGGGTCTCGTAGGGGTGCACTCTAGTGAACGGGTACATGTTGATGACAGCGTCTTCAAAGCGAACCAGAGGAAAGCCCAGGGTGCCTTTCAGAGCCTATAGCAAAAGAAAATAAGATAAAATGAAAAAAATAAATAAATAAATAAAATTGCCATATGAAGAACACGTCATATGAAAGCAGAGCAGCTGTCGGAAAATGTAGTAACAGATTGAAATCATTTTCCATGATCCATAGATGCACAAAACTGGAACTTTACAATGTTCACTTAATTTAAGGCTGATTTTTAAGTAAGTGACACTTGCTAGTACTTGCAAATGGTCAGGGCTGAACCAATCTACGTCTTGATTAATTCAGATTTATTTGTGTCTTTATATCTTTACTTTCTAAAAAGGTAAAAATTACCAGTTTGACCTGTCACTGACTCCAATAGTCATGTTGAGACTCAAATGACTTCAAGACCTTTACTAGGTTTTAAATACTGCTGAATCTTCTAATCCGATCCCGCAGGCTTTATCCTATATCGTCACATATCAGCATAATCAGTTTTGATTTTTTTATTCTTGTCAATTCTTTTCACACTTAAAATATCTTTGTCCATGATGATAATAGATTGATGGTCTTATGTGCTTTTTATGTATTTTTCTCAGCATAAGAGTTTGCAACCACATCTCATTGATAACTTTTGACAAGTTTTAAATGATTAAAGTTTATTTCCAGAAATTTTAAACTCTTTAAAAATACTCTGCTTTGATTAATATTTTGTTTAACATGGTTTTCCCACATAAAAAGTGAAATAAAAAAATGGAAAGCTGGGTCTGAAGCTCATCTACTCTTACTTCCTGATTGAGAAATCTGGATCAGGCCTTATGCGCAGCCCACCACCTGCTTGCTCCAGGTTGACAGGTGAAAGAGCAGAGAGTATCAAGGTGATTAGAGGAAGAAACATCAGAGAGACTCAGCCTCATGTTTGAGCCTCGCAGGAACACACTTCCTGCAATGCATAAGTGGGGTGGCTACCATTGCTCAGCTGCTGCGTTGCTTTACATGAATAAAATAGGTGAGAGGCCAAAACTCTGGATCATGTCACATAGCTCCGAGGTGTGAGGCACGAGACGTGCATGTCCCTCATGTCTCATGCAGCCAGTGTGTCCGCTCTAACCCGTTAACATGTGCACCGAAATGAAAACTAAGACGTTCCGCAGCCGCAAAGCACATGCATCCAGTGAGTTCCTGCCCTCAGTCAGACCCAGACTCAGATGAGGAGTCTGTTGAGACCAGAATCAGAGAGTAGCAGACGTATCAGAACAGTTAGTGTAGTTAGCATCTTTTATTGGTTTACTGTTTGTTAGCTTGTAATTGGCAGTGGCTGATACAGTGTTAGTGGTTGTGCTAATGCTAACTCTCTCTCTCTCTCTGTGTACTCACAAGGTTTCATGTTTATTTAGCCCCGCCCCCGCGTCCCCACAAGTTGACAGGATTGGTTCATTAGGTGTGTGACATATGAAACCCAGCCTGTCTGAATCTGTTTGTCTGTTTCGAGACTGTCACTGGTTCACTGCATTTCAAGGTGGAAACATTCAGTCATGGTGTTGATGATTATTTCATTCATGATGTGTCTTGTAATATATAAAACCAACATGTTAACAAGGTTAAAAACATGATTTTCATCGAGAAGGGGTCTTTAAATGATTTCATTGAGTCTGACTAAAGGAAGAAGAGTCATTTTAAAAATAAAGATGTAAAAAATGACCATGTTAGTTTACCTTGAGATCAGGAGGGAGCTTGTGAGAGGTAAAGACACTCAGCTTGACCTGAGGGAGGCTAATCTTCAGGTTTTCAAAGTAGTAACGTTTGGGAGAACTTGCATCCTCGTTGGGCTTCTCATGGAGGTTTTCATCCAACTTCTCCAGCTCTGCATTCAAATATGATTTATATTTTTACTTTAAAGAAAATCTGACCTGCTTATAAATATTAACATATATTTACAATGACATTCAAATAACAATCTACCAGCTTCTGTCTGTCCATATCCAAAGAAGCTGAGCAGCTTGAGCAGGAGTTTCTCCTCAATGATCACAGTGAAGCGTCGGGCTGTCACCATGAGATGCTGTGAACACATCAAGGTGACATCATTAATCACAAGATTCTAGTATCACTCTAACGCATCAGAAAAGTTTCTTTTGTGATGTGCACAAGAAACCAGGAATTATTCAAAAAGAAAGACAACTATAACTAGACCTGTATAAATGGGTTCCAAGCCCCCTTAGCCATTTGTGCGCGGCCGCCCATCAAGGCAACGCAAGTTGGACCTGTTTCAGGAGCCCCCTAGTGGACGATTTGTGCCAAATTTTGTAGAGACCCCTCAGAGTGATATAAACTACTGTCCTAAGTATGTTTTGCATATTCCACGATTTTGAAAAAAATAAAAATTCTAGGAGGAAATAGGATATTCATTTACTTTCAGCAAACACATGCATGTAAGGTTTTTGAATGTGTGATGGACTGTGATGTGAGAGTTCCAGTCTAAAATACTTCTTCTGGTTACCAGACATGTCATTTTTGGTGTCCGGGGTGTGTGCACCATTCTTTATGCTGCAGTAACACTTTTACCAATGGGGGAAAAAAAAATCTGAATAATAATAGGCTTCCTAGCACCACTGATACTGGGAGCTACATTGCTTTGTATGCGTGGCTCCCAGACCAATTGCGCTTGGACCCCCCATTATTCTTTGGGGCATAGTGATTGAATGTAACAAGGCAGTGATTCAGCGTGAGACGCTCACACTCACTCACTCACCTTGAAGAGATCAGTGAGGATGAGGTTGCTGGGAACCTTGACAGAGTTGATCTGTAAGGCCGGACCACTGTCATTGATACTGCTGTCACTGGAACTGGGACTGACACACAACATCACAGGCTGGGTGGTGCCCAGCAGCTGGTTGTCCACCTGATAACCATAACATGACAAAAGTATTTATACAACACTCTCCACTAAAACTCTCCACTACAATACTCTCCAGTATTGATCAGACTGTATTCACAGGAAGCTTCTGGATCAAACCAGCACAATGTACATGCAGCAATGTGGTATCAGATGTAATTTTGTCTGATTGAAGAGCCATACAGTAACTAGGTGTTACATGTCGACTAATCAGTTGATCAACATCAAATGTTTCCTGCTGAATGGGATTGTGGGGGTCCTGCTGATGAGTTAGTGGTCTGGATCTGCATTTCCATAGCTGTTGACCTCTGGGACAGGGCAGAACCACTTGGAGTAATGAGTGTGGTCCAGAGCAGCTTGCCACATAAGACAACCATAATGTCTTTTGGTTCTTTTTACTTTTTTGAAGTTTTAAGTTTTTTAAATTACGGCCTGTCTGTCTGCCCTGTATACTTTTGTACAGACAAAAATATAAAACATGAACTTGAATATATGAATGTTCTCATAGCTGTGGTCAGCTCACCTGGATGTTCTGAATGCTGAGCTCCAACACCTCGTTGGCAGCAGTGCGAATGAAGTGGACATCTATACCAGACAATGTAGTGAACACAAGCTCCTCAGGAACCTTGTTGACCAATGAAACACCTAGGCCTTCATCCAAGTTCACCAACACCTGGAAATGAACACATATTAGGCAGCAAGTGTACATTTGGTCCTGGAAGTTGATGTGTTGGAAGCAGCATAATGGGCAGTGTAAGGATCTGAGTGACTTTGACAAGGGCCACATTGTGATGGCTAGATGACGGTCAGAGCATCTCCAAAACTGTAGGTCTTGTTGAGTGTTCCTGGTCTGCAGTGGTTAGTAGCTACCAGAAGTGGTCTAAGGAAGGACAACTGGTGAACCAGTGACAGGGTCATGGGTGCCCAAAGCTCACTGATGTGCATGGGGAGTGAAGGATAGTCTGTGTTGTCTGATCCCACAGAAGAGCTACTGTATCACAAACTGATGAAAAAGTTAAATCTGGTTCTGACAGAAAGGTGTCACAACACAGTGCATCACAGCTACCTCTGTGGTCTGCTGACCACCGCTGAAAGTGCCTTCAATGGGCACGTCAGAACTTGTTGGCCTGGTCTGATGGATCACGTTTTCTTTTACATCATGTGGACGGCCGGGTGCATGTGTGTTGCTTAGCTGGGAATGAGATATCACCAGGATGCAGTATGGGAAAAAGGCAAGCCTGCAGGGACAGTGTGATGCTTTGAGCGATGTTCTGCTGGGAAACCTTGGGTCCTGCCATTCATGTGGATGTTACTCTGACATGTAGCACCTACCTAAACATTGCTGCACACCAAGTAGACTCCTTAATGGAAACAGTATTCCCTAATGGCAGTGAATGCTCCTGCCACAATAAAACAATGCTTCAGGAATGGTCGGTTTGAGGAACATGAGTTCAAGGTGTTGACTTGGCCTCCAAATTCCCCAGATCTCAATCCAATTGAGCATTTGTGGGATGTGCTGGACAAACAAGTCTGATAGATGGAGGCCCCACCTTGCAACTTACAGGACTTAAAGGATCTGCTGATAACGTACTGGTGCCAGATACCAGAGCACAGCAGAATATTGCCAACCTATACTCAGTAGAACTTCTAAATCCTTAAACTGTATTAATTGTTGATTTGGTAGGTTCAGGTTACTTTATTTGTACCCATAGTAAATTCTGTTTGCAATAAAAAAGTCATCAGTCCCACACATACACAAAGCACAGGCAACACCACATTCAAAGGGTAAACAAAAATAAACACAAAAATAAGTCAAAACATTGCTCCAATGCAGTACCACTCCACTTCAACTTATTAATGTGAGTGATGGCTGCTGGAACAAAGCTCCCTCTATACTGCTTTGTTGTGCCCTTTGGGACTATGAACCTTCATCCAGAAGGAAGAAGCTGAAATTCACGTTTCAAAGGGTGTGAGTCTTCATTTAACAACATTCTGAGGCTGCACCAATATTGGCTATCCTTTTACTGTTTCAGGATGGTCCCCCCAAGGAACTTTAATTAATTTGAAAGTTACTGTTTACTATTAATATTTTTAATATCAATATTTTATAAATTCCTGATTACAATCATTGATAAACTGCCAATGCCCCAACACAGTGACTGTAAAACCAAATGAGCTTCAGCAAATGATTTCAGACAGATATTTTGTTTTTAAATATAACAAATAAAATAAGGAATAAATATGATTAAACATATATTCAAAATAAAGAACAACAGAACAAGAACAGAGCAGTGGGGATTCATGAATGTGTAGTATGGTTACTATGAGATTTTTTCCAGGCATGAACATCAGTGGTGCATGTAAAATGGTGCCATGAAATCATTTCAAAGTTAACCATACCTCCAGCTCCTGCTCAGGCTCTCTCTTCTTCACATCCTCCTTGCTCCTATCGTGTTCTGTGCTGGGTGAGCTGCGGATCATTCTCCTCTGATTGAAGTCACTGATCTGAAACAAGGGCAAGCCAAGCAAATGTCTGTGAGCAGAAATGATGAGGTTCATCATCACTCACTGACTGACTCTAGCATGAAGAAAAAACAGAAGCATGATGAACCTTTGGCTCTCAAGGTGGACACATTGGCCTCAGAGTTTGCCCAAATTAAGGCCCTTATTCTTAATTTACAGTCTGGTGGTCCTCTTACTGCTGCTGCCATTATGGTTCCAGAGCCACCACTCCAGACCTACGATGATAGGGATATATCATAGCCCTTCAAGAGCCAGACACTCTTCTTTTCAACAGAGGCACCACCAGCGGGCCCCTCCACAGCATGTGTTTCGTGCACCAAGGGATAGGGCACCCAAACAGGGGGACCCCACCAACCGACCTCCCAGGCCACCCAAAGGTCATTGAGGTCGGGCCTGACTTCCAGGCCAGTCCTGAATTCAGACGCTTGGGTGTTGTCTACCCTTTCCAAAGGGTGCACCATCCACTTCAGGCGTGGGCCTCCAAGGTCAACAGGGTCAGAATGACTTTTGTCAACGACCCTTGTCTTCCTGCCGCCCTCTTCCGTGGGCCTTGCCTCACAAGTCTCAGGGCAATGCATTTGCCAGGGGTGCAGAACCAGGCTGCAGACATGCTTTCCCGCGGGAAGCCCCCTCTGGGCGAGTGGCGATTGAACCCAATAGTCATTCAGATGAAATGGGAGAGGCACGACAGAGCAGTTGACCTGTATGTTCTAAGTTGGGGTCATTAAGTGCCCATCTGGCTCAAATGAAGAGTATAAAGAATAAAGAGAATAAAGACCCTCATCTTAGTTCTTTACATACAAGTACGACCTAATGGGAGTGTATCCTGAATGCTCACCACAAAATGGTACACTCATGACAGAACAAAAATAAAATATACATTAAAAAGAATTATGAGCCTCATAGGGAGAGAGTATCTTTGTTAAGCATGGAGTAAGTAGAGCTCAACTGTTTTCCCTGTGAATAACTGCCTAAATTAAATGGCTTTTAACATTCTCTAAGTGTATGGAAATGAAAAGAAGCCATTGGTTACCTGAAAGGCAAGTAACATATGTTGGTATTAGTGGTGAAAAATTATTATTCCCTTTTAGTTTTACTGGGTTTTGTTCTCACCTGCAGGACACGAGTGGGTCCGTCTGGCAGCACCTGGACTGACAGTACCCCAGAACCAGGTCTCATCTTCTGATTGATGAACTGCTGCTCAGGGCCAGGCTGCAGCAGCCCTGAGTCTGGTCCCAGCACCACCTCTGCTCCATCATACAGGCCTGCCACACCACCCTTCACCTTAAGGGGTACAAGTCATACATTGAAAATAAAACTGAAGAAAATTATTGTGGAGAAAATCATGAAACTGTGACAGAACATATATGATTGTGAACTGCACCAACAGTAAAATCTCAGAACAAAAAGTTCCACAGAGGAGTTCCTGAAACAGAATAATGACATTTTTCAATTTCCTCATTAAAGACATAGAGTTGCATCAGAAACTATTCAGATCCCTTCACCTTCCACACTTTTATTGTTGATAAAACTGCCATTTTTAACCATCAATCTACACTCTATCACCATGCTTTGCTGTAGGGATGATATTGACAAGGTGTTGAGTAGTGCCTGGTGTTCACTAGGCATAGTATATGGAGTTCTGCCCAAAGAGTAAAATTTCTGGTCACATTAGACCAGAGAATCTTCTTTCCTCATGCTCTCAGAGTCCTTTAAATGCTGTTTGGCAGGCTGTTATATGCCTTTTATTCACAGTGGCATGGTCATTCTTCCTGCAGGTTCTCCATTTCTGCAGAGGACTTCTGAAGCTCTGTTAGAGTGGCTATTGGATTCTTGGTCTTTTCCCTGACCAAGGCCCTTCTGGCCTGGTTACTCAGTATGGCTGGACAGCCAATTCTAGGAAGAGTCCTGGTGGTTCCAAACTTCTTCCATTTCACAATTATTGAGGCCACCATTGTCCTGGGCTTTAGAAAAGGTTTTTTTATACCCTCAACCTGATCTATGCCTCACCTCAGTTCTATTTCATCCTTCCTGACTGCCAGACGTGGTGTTTTAAGCACTGGATTTTCCGTCTCATGTATGCGCAGGTCGAGTATTTAATATCAACAAAGTCACCTTTGACCCCAGATGACCCGAGAGAGGGTCTATCTTCCGGTGTCATCAGGGGATCAGTTCCTTTTCATCTTCTTTCATCCTTCTGTATAATAATCTTTTAGTTGCGTTTTGTGGAAATTGAGCGGGAGCGCTTTCACTCCAGCTGATTTTTTTTTGCGTTTTCTTAGTCGCACAGCCTAGTATTTATTGTGGCTGTTGAATTTTGTTTGAGAAGGCAGTGCTCTCGCTGCCATTCCCAGCGTGTGATTAGCTGTGGTAGTTTGGTTTTACAGTTAAGGGCAATAAGGTTCTTGGCTACTAATCAAAAAAAAAGTAATAAGATAAGCACAACGCTGGGCCTTGTGTTTTGGTTGTTTGAATCTGTTTGTAAGCAACCTAAGGTTGGTGACGGCAGTGCTCTCACTCCCCGTTCCCATAACGAGGTAGGTTGTACCTTGTTTCTGCTCAGACCACAGTCAGACAGCGTGTCAGCTGGGTCTGACTTAGTGGCATTGGCTACTAATGGTAACTTTTACTGGCTTAGGTGGTGCTTTCACCTCCGCTCCAATGTGTACATACAGTATCTTCTACTCGTGTATCCGCGAGTTACCACCATGTTGACACCCCATTATTGTGGTGCTTGCATGGCCCCTCTTCAACCAGAGGATGGCCACAATCGTTGCCCCTCTTGTCTCAGCCTCGAGCACTTGAGGGAGGGCCTCTCAGAGCACCCTTGCATGAATTGCAGCTTCATGCCCCGGGCGTTACAGACCACCAGGCTGGCGGAGGTGGAGCAGTCGCTTGGTGAGGAGAGTCTCCCCTCTAAAGAACAGTTGGCTCCAGCTCAACCTACCTGTCTCAGGCGTAAACAGGTTGAGGTGGCCTTTGCTGCCTCCACCAGGAAGAGGGCTAAGACTGAGAAGGGTAAGCTCTAGTGTTCTGACAGAGGATGCAGAAAACACCTGCTCCTCCCTTGCCTAAAATGTTCCCTGAGGAAGATGTTGTTGCAGTAGCGGCCTCGGCCACCCTCTTCCACGATGATGATGAGGAGGGTGCATCCCAAGTTTCGGAGCCGGGCTCTCGCTCCACAGCTCCATGGATGACACTGGCATAGGCTCTATAAGGGCTACTGTCCACATGGCCCTAGCTCATCTGCAGCTGGACATGCCATCTGAACTGGTGCCTGTTAGCGCCTTTTTTCGACACAGGCCAACCACTACTGCCTTTACTGTTCCCCCCTCAGAGGAGCATTTGAGGGAGCTGCATGCATGCTGGGAGGACACTAGAAGGCACTCCCATCTTACTTTGGACAGCAGATCCTTGGCTGCTATGCAAGATGAAGCAAAATTTGGCCTAGATCGCATGCCAGCAATTAAGTCTGCCACTGCATCCCTCATAGTGCCCCCTGATGAGGCTCTGAGACCAGATGTCAGGTGTCCTCGACCCCAGTGCCAGGTCACTGATGATCTGTTGTGCAGGGGTTATGATGCAGCAGCTCGCATGGGACGGATTTGCAACTCTCTCTCTCACCTCATGCTCGCCCTTTCAGCTTCCCTGCAGGAAGCGGGGATGGACGCTTCTATTACTAGCCTTAGTGCTGCTTCATTGCAGGCTTTCGCCTTCATGTCCAGGGAGCTTGGACACCTAATGTCCACCTTGGTGCAGACTCGCAGCCAGGTCTGGCTCACGCAGTCACCACTGACAGAGACACACAGGAGGACCCTCTGCAGTGTCCCGGTGAAACCAGGGGAACTGTTTAACTCAGCAGCTGTAGAGGCACATACCGTCCAGGCTGGAAGGACTAGACGGCAGCTCTCGAGTCTCCAAAGAACTGTGCCCCCTCCTGGCAGACTGAGGGGTGCTGCAACTGCCCCCTGAGGTCTCTCCCTACCAGTGCCCTCACCTTGCACCAGGGGTTACCATGGGCCCCAGCGCCCTGTTGCCAAGAGACCAGTGCATGAGTATCGTGACCCACCTCGCTTGTCCTCCCGACCCCAGGACCTCCAGAGTTCATGGGGCCAGGGATTGATCCCTGGGGGCTGGTCGTCGGTTATCTTTCCCAGCCGCAGTTCAGATGCTGGGCTGCTCACACTTCCGACTCCTGGCTAATTTCCACTGTGGCCCACGGTACATACGTCACTATGAGGGCCTGTCCATCTACTCAGCATGTGGATGACATTCTGCGGCTCCGTGCTTTCTTCCAAAAGGGCGAGGCTTTGCCATATGTCCGGTTGGGCTTACTGTCTCTCCGCCCTCTGCAAAGATGGCTGAATAGCTTCCACTTGGATGCCAAGTGGCACAAATACTGGAGGCGGAGAGTATCTACGTGGTGCCTCCTCGCTCCGGCCCCATGGAAGCCTTGTATGGAGAGGGGCATCCCCATGGGTTCGAACCACCAGGGGGGTACCAAATCAGCACGGTTGCTGCAGGTATCACAGGACCTGCTGACATAGGCGGCCCCGCAGCTGGCCAGCTTGCGGGCGATGTATTTGCTGGGGCAGAGGAACCAGGCTGCAGATTTCCTCTCCCATCATAAGCTCCAACTGGGGGAATGGCGACTCAATCCAGAGGTGGTGCACACCACCTGGGGTCTTTTCGGCAGGACCGAAGTGGATCTCTTCACCTCCGAGGCATCAACCCACTGCCCCCCTGGTTCTCCTTGATGAAGAAGACCAGTCCTCTGGGTCAGGTTGCGCTGGCGCACGCCTAGCCGAGAAGCCTACTTTATGCCTTTCCACCAGTTCCTCTGATATTGCCCATACTTCAGAGAGTGCACCAAGAGGGCCACAGACTTCTACTGGTGGCCCCCTTCTGGCCAGCAAAGACGTGGTTCCCCCTGCTGTGCAGGCCCTGCCACAGCTCACCGTGGCACCTCCCCGACAGGATGGATCTCCTATCCCAGTTAGGGGGTCAGATTTGGCTGCCTCCAACTGTGTCTTTGGCCCCTGGAGGGCCTGAGCCGCTACTGAACACTTGCATTGAGGCAGTCAGAAAGACTATTGATAGCGCCAGAGCACCTTCCACCCGTTTACAATATGATAACAGGTGGAAACTCTTTTCACGTTGGTGTGTAGGTCGGGGCGAGGACCCAGTGCATTGCACCGTACTTATCATTTTGGAGTTTCTTCAGTCTCTCCTAGATGAGGGCCGTTCTCCTTCTACATTGAGAGTATATGTAGCTGCTATTTCATGCTGGCACGCTCAGGTCGACAATACTACAGTGGGGAACCACAGTCTAGTGTCCCTTTTCTTAAGATGGGCTTGGAGGGTGTGTCCCTCAAGTGCTGCAAGAGCTATAGTCTGGGACCTGCCCCTGGTGTTGGATGCTCTATGCTCGTCTCCTTTTGAGCCCTTGACATGGGCGGAGCTGAAGTGGGTGTCCATTAAGGCGGCGTTCCTCCTTGCCGTTTCCTCAGCCAAGCACGTCAGTGACCTGCAGCTCTGTCAGTGAGTGAATCATGAGGTGGAACCCAGATGGCTCGGGTGTCACTTTGTGGCCTAATACAGCATTTCTCCCTAAGGTGCTGTCACGCTAACACCTCAACAAGCCTATTCAGTTGCCACAGTTTGATCCCCCATCAGGGGAAGTGGAGAAGTTGAAGTTGCTATGCCCAGTAAGGGTCCTTAGAGCCTATATTTGGCGCTACTGCAAGTGTATGTCAGATAAGGTTTGGTAGGAACTGATCCCCTGATGACACTGGAAGATGTAACCTCTCTCGGGTCATCTGGGGACACAGGTGACTTTGTTGATATTAAATTCTCGACCTGCGAATACACAAGATCCAGTGCTTAAAGCACCACCTCTGGCAGTCATCCAGGATTTATAGAACCGCAGTTACATTCGTAACTCTCGTTTTATCACCTCTTGGTTTTTGTCTTGACATGCAATGTAAATTGTGGGAACTTATAGGTATGAGTGTAAACTTTGTCCAATCAGTTCAATTTGCCACAGGTGTACTCCAATCAAGTTCTAGACTCAAGGATAATTAAGGCAAACATGATGCACCTGACCATAATTTCTGTGCTATAGCCAAGGGTCTGAATACTTTTGTAAATGAAAGATTTCAGTTTTTAATTTTTCATGAATGTGCAAAAATTTTTTTAAATATGTTTTCAGTTTGTCATTGTGAATAAGAAAATGCAGACTACTCACTTAAAATAAAAATTTAATGTGCAAAAAAGTGTGAAAA
>NW_019174311.1:1382241-1397484 GCF_002260705.1 Seriola dumerili | reverse complement strand
CCTGGCGTCCACATATGTGGACGTCACATTTTGGGTTCTCTAGACCACAATACTAACTTTTTCTCAACAAGGGCCTGGTGACCACATTAGAGGACATTATTCTGCCACTTAGTGGTGGGAGAAGAGTGTAACACATTACAGATTAGATTCTAGATAGCAGACAACACACCCAGATGTTCAAATGGCCACTCCCGATCCCAACCCTGCCCTGGTAAAAAATTCAATCAAATTTCATGGTTGATTCTTGTTCAAATATGTATAAAAGTATTCAATCTTTGTTATGGAAGTAAAATTTTACAAAAGTTAGGAACTGTAATGATTTACCATGCCGCTAAACATGATGTCCACATATGTGGACAAAGGGACTTAGTTTTGTTAGTTAAGAAGCAGATGTATATGACTGGTACAGTTATGAGGCATCGGGTCGCTGCAGCAGTGCAGAAGCTACCAACTGACAAAAAAATGAAAAAGGACGGAAGAGGTACCTCAGCACAAGTTACCACTGAGGATGGAAAGATTTGCGTGGTAAAGTGGTATGACAATAAACCGGTATTGATGATGTCTGCTGTTCATGCTAGAGAGCCAGAAAACACCTGCCAGAGATGGGACAAAAAACAGAAACGATATGTGACCATCCCGCGACCAAGTATTGTCCATGAATACAACTCCAAGATGGGTGGAGTTGACCTTGTTGATGAGTTACTATCGAATGAATGGCCATACAAAGAAATGGACATTGAGGATGCTAATGCACTTTACAGATCTGGCTTTAGCCAACGGCTGGCTACTGTACCGCAAGGACCTCACTGTATGTGTCACACCAAAGAAAAACATCATGCAGTTCCTTGAATTTCGAATGGAAGTGGCCATGACCTTCTTGACTCAGCGTGACAATGACAACAACAATTCTGACTTTTCAGAGCCGGAAGATGACCCAGACATTTTAGTCCAAGGGAAAAAGCGTCCAGTGAAGGCAGTCCCCCATGTCTCAATCCGCAGGAGGGCTAATGCACATCTGCCAGAGGCAGTAAACTTGAAGAATGCAGCGCGCTGCAGAGCAAAAGGCTGCTCAGGGAAAACTCGAGTGCAGTGTGGTACATGCAAGGTTTTCCTCTGCTTACAGGCAGGTCGCAACTGTTACAGAGCCTTTCACACATAGGTGTAAACATGTTCCAATGGGGAAAAAAAATAGTTTGAAAATCTTTGTTACAGACATACGTCTTTCTGCAACTGTTTTACAGTACTTCAAATGAGCCATATTGCTCAAAGGGGCACAATTGTTCCGTCTCATTTTGTTTTTGCACTCAGGAAAATGCTGCTGTGTTCTGGCACCAAATAAATAGTTTTACATAATTACTCAACTGTGACTTTATTGGTTTCTATCTAAATTGAAGACGAATGTCCTCATATGTGGACATCATTTTTCTCAGAAACTACATCATGTAAAAACATAATTCTTTGTTGTTACACTCATCAGGTCCCAATCAGCCTAAATAGCAAAGAGAAATTAAAAATGCACGCCATGCAAGAGTTTGGGTCTTAGGAGGTTAAATATGTTTTCAGTTTGTCATTGTGAATAAGAAAATGCAGACTACTCACTTAAAATAAAAATTTAATGTGCAAAAAAGTGTGAAAAAAGCAAAGGGTTCTGAACACTTTCTGAAGCAACTGTATCAACATAGCTTGGTGTACTCACCTGTACTACCAGCCGTGGAAGCCCGCAGGTCAGCATGCCCGAGCTGAAGTACCATGTCTGTGTGGTGCTGCGGCGTGAGTCTGGCCTCCTCAACATCAAAGGCTCAAAACTGGGAAAGAAGAACAGGTAGGGCGAGACACCCCTCTTACATCCAATTTTTCATGATAGATTTCCTTTCAGTTTATGGTCCAGTGTCCAAAATTGACTGTAAATGATTCCTGAGAATTATCTGTTGTGTAAACCTTATCGCGCCATACAACTGCACACAGTACAAACCTGTTGTCACTAACGGCTGCAAGCCCTGCGATGTCCAGCACCAAAGAGGAGTCGAGTGGGCGTGGCTGGGCTGGCTTGCTCTGCGGTGGAGACGAGCCTTCATGACACAGCATACCAGTCCCAGTCATCCTCCATAGCTGGGAGCGCTTCCCTGGCTCCTGCACAACAATTAACGTAAATGTTGGTACACATTCAGTTATGTCTCAGTGTTGATTTCATAGGCTGCAATGAATGAATCTTCTTTTATTAGGGCCCGAGCACCCAAGCTTTAATTTACATTATTCTTTTCACCATAACATTCTTTTTTTGGATAATCAGCTCAACTTTCAGGCTAGAAAAACTGTCAATCAGTTTCCCTTCATCTTGATGGTTATTAGACATTGCATTTACCCTGTATAGTAGTATAGTTAATTGTGTTGCTGAGTTGTGTTCTTTGAAGAAGGGTGTGGAGAACCATTGAATCAAGAAGTCACGGCTTCTGATATTAGACTGGTCATAATAATCAATAAATTCATTCAATAATGATGATGAGAAGAGGTGCCCCCAACTAATGAGAATTTTTAATTATAATATATATATATATATATATATATATATACGTATACGTTGGGAGACGTTGAGAACTGGTTTCCACTCGCCCTGAATTTATTTCCTCTGTGGCAGGAGAACAGGGAGTTGACACAGTAGAAGAAAACAACTGAATAATAGTCTACTTAAGTAAGCAGAGTTGTGTATATAAGCAGTACTGTTCATACTGTTCATACTGCACCCTGGGGCGCCCTGGTGGCTCACCTGGCAGAGCGCCTACCATGAAGGCTTACTCCTAACCGCAGTAGATGGGGCCCTTAGCGGCATGTCATCCAGTCTGACGTTCCTGTTTCTCTCTCACTATCGCCATCGGAATAAAAATAACTTAAAGAAAAAAAGTGACCCTCCTGACATTGTAAGGAGAAGACGGTAAGAACTGAGCTCTGGAGAAGACGTGTACAGAAAAAGACAAGGTCTGTGATTTGGTGTAGAAAAAAAATCATCCTCCGTTGTTTGGAAATTATAAAATAATAAATATTATGTGAAGTAACTGCATCTTCTACATCCATTTGGTATTATTATGGTGATTTTTGGAGAATGCTTAATTTTCACGATTGCTACACTTAAAGTTATAAGATGTAACTTTTCCACATTAAAATGTCTAAAAAATACTAGTCATTATTTTTACATTTTTTTGATTATCCCAAAAAATTATCCCATTATCCCAAATGTTTCCATCAATTCTCAAACTAGAGAAATCTGTGATTTTAATCATGGTAACGTTTCATTGGTTGCCTGTCAGTGACATCATATCCTCTATGATCATGTGTCAGTGTGTTTGTCCGAGAGAAGCTCAACATTGACTTTTATCTAGTTTTAAGCCACATACACTTTTTACACCTTGGTGGTTTACAGCTCTATATTTGAACCAGATGAAGGATTTTAGTCATTGGACGTCTGGATCTGAAGTTATCAGGGAAACAAACTGAGGAAATGTTGGACAGCTCAGCTCCCAGCTGCTGGAGACGTCCTGTCCTGTGTCACTGAAGAGCATCAGTGAATCTCTGAAGTTTAAATGTCAAACTGCTTTATTCACTGTTTTTAACCATATCATGCAGTCCTAGAGAACATTCAGACCATTTTTATTTGACTAAAAATTACTAAAGTTGTTGTTGATTAAATTTCTAGCAATCGACAACAATTAATCAATCAAATGATCAATTCAGCGCTACTTTTTTCACTCTTCCCCTCTGAATTTGCATGACAATAATACTCAGACAAAAGCAGACGGTGTGACTTTTGGGGGATCCCCACCACATACAGATCAAAGTCTGTTTGTTTATTCTGGGTTATTTCAAACTAAAAACTTTTACCTTCTTTTTCAAGATGACCCTTTGAGTCTTGGTGTCCACATCAAGAACTAGTTCAGCACAGCTCACCAGACGCTTCTTTCCAACAGGTCGCTTCTCAGCATTCCTGCAACAACAGAATGATGCTGCCTATTTTCATAATTTTTTCAAATTTCATAACTTTTCTATATGAGAAAACCTAATGATATAAAATGATATTCTTATTAGTTCATTATGACGTTGGTCCATACTGTGAGAAAGTGTGTGTGGCTGCGATGTAGATGAAGTTCTCGTAGTAGAGCTTGTTGTATTCTCTGAAGAAGTTCATGTCAGCTGTGACCTCTGAGGATCCAGCTCCCTTTACGGTCAGTGTGAGGTAGGGGGGCAATGTGGGCTCATCACAGGCGTAGTCCAGCTCTGAGCCTGCCTTCACCTCAGTGTGCAGCCGGATGTCAGCCACACCATGCTGCCAGAACTGGATAGGCACCTGAGGGGATTAAAACGATGGCATCTATTATATGTATTAGGGGAGTATGTCAACTGCCATTGAACAACAAAAGAAGAAGAGCCCCTTTCTACTGGGCACTGGTAAAATGCATGTGCCACTGTGAGATCGGATGCTGCTTTACAAACAGGAAAAACATGCATAGCCAAAGACAACTACAGCTGTCAAAACATTCTGTGTGGAACTCAGTTCAGTGCAAACTCTGCCTGGTAAAGCTAGCATTTCGCTACCAAAACTACGCACAATACCATCACTCAGGTATGTTCAGAATTTAAACTTGTTCAAAATCATTATCAGTATCATTATGGCTTAGTATGACAAAAACAGAAATAAGTCATTTTCCTTTATTCTGTGGTGCTGTTGGCATACATGATTTTGATAGCTTTTGTGAGGTCTGAGTCATGGACCATGTCGCCTCACACATACTGAGCAGTAGTATGACAGGCTGCTCCCCAATAACCGGAAGATATACGATCAGTTTCTGTCTGTGATCTCTTTGAGGACAGTATGAAAGTGTGCTCTGTTATTCTACACTACAAAGACAAAGAGTTCATGGAGAGAGATCAGGGGGTCCAGTTAGTGATTCAGGCACAGGCATTCTTTTTTCTTGAGCAATTATGTTGACCCCTTAGTAACAGGTCATGTTAATGAAGCTGTCATCACAGTGGCTTACCTCAGACATGTTGTCAATGCGGAAGGGTGGAGGCAGTTGGTCAGTGTCAGTGAAGGAGATCTGGTAGGTGGCTCCCTTCAGGGTGATCTCTGTCCGAAGGAAGAAACAGTTCCCCAGTGTGTCCCTGTTCAAACAAAGATCCATTTAAAACCTCTCAATCCTTCACTTACTGTACCTCAGTGAAAGCACACTCCCACTTGGTGGAATTTATTTTACAAATTCATCAATCCTTACAACATGAAAAAAACACCCAGCACAAAGTTTCAGTAGCACAACATATAGGCAGACTAAAAACATTACATAATATAATATTATATAATATTACATAATAATGTACGGATAAATAACAGTTGTTGTATATAGCTCACCTCATGTTGACATGGAATGACTTTGGTTTGTTGACCTCAAAGCCCCCAGACCAGGTGCAGTCAGGGGTGTCCATGAGGCGCACACACAGCAGCTGGTCGTAGTCATTGCGGGGCCAGTGGAAGACAACGCTGGAGCCCGGCAGGGTGGAGATGTAAGCCTCTGGGTTGGCCGTACCCTTGGACAAATGAATGAATGAATGAATGAATGAATTATTGTATTTACTGGCCCAACCCTGTAGGTGAAACTAGTTGTAGTTTATTGTACAGGTTCACTGGAATCACTCACTTCATCTTTTACTTAGTCACTAAGTATTATATTTATTTTCTCTTACTGCGGTGAAAAAGCAATGTATCCCTATACAGACAGAAAATGGTGAAAGAGAGAGGAAGGGTGGGAAACAAAGTCCTTGGCTTGAATTGGAGATGCTGTGATTAGTGTAGAAGATATGCGTCTTAACTATTAGGCCAGAAGAACAACCAGAAAAATGAGATCCTCACCTTTCCTCTTGCAAACTCTCTCTGAGCGAAGGCCAGTTTGTGTGTGGAGCGGTTGTCCAGCAGGTAGCGAGGGGCAAAGGTCACTATGTGAGTGTCCCTGTAGCGTCCTTTACCTTTTCGCACACTGATGCCTGTGTTGATCAGACAGAGAACAATAAATGCTTGAAAAACATTTTATTGGCTCTAATCTCCAAAAGTAAAGAATTTAGGTCAAGATAAACTGCATGTTGTACAGTAAATGCATCAAAATATCAGACACAGTTTGAAATTGAAGGAGTGCTGCTTTATGCCAAATCATGTAGTCCACTCATAGACTTACTGACAGGAGAGGTAAGAAATTCAATTCATCTGGACGCATCAAAACTTTGACAACCAGAGTCTTTGGAGGTTGTGAATCAGTTATAATAGACTACAATTTAGCTCATTGCATTTTTCTTTTTATATGCCTTTGAAGAATGAGTTACTGTAAACAGGAAACTAAACCTTTAACTTTACAATGCTGAACACAAGCTGGAAAACTGTGATGTCATGAACTATGGCAGATACAGGAGCAAAGCAGGCCATTATTAAGTTGTATGCAAATGTTTGGGCAAGCACAGGCTGTCTTATACACACCGCTTATCTAAACATCTCCCCACAGGCTCTCAGTGATGTTCAAGTCCAAAAGCTTCAGCTTGTCTTTCTTCAAGTAGTTCATTGTGGATTTTGTGGTCTGCTTTGGACCACTGATATGTTGTAGAACCCAGCCTCTTTTCAACTTTGATGTGACTATGACATTTGCACCCAGTATTTGCTGATATTTAGTGGAATCTATGGAATTAATCTGTGCAGTGTCCCCACTGTTCCCATCCTGAACAACTTACAATTTCCTTTGGTGATTGTGGCCAAAGAGCTCAATGTGAACTTCATCAGTCAACAGCACTTTCTAAAACCACTCTGGTTTAGTCAGATGTTGCTATGCAGACTTCAAATGTTTTTGTGATGAGGTTGCAGGTAAAGTCTCCTTCTGATGACTCCTCCCTGTTGTGCATCAGCAGTGGAATGGTGCACCACCACTCATGTGTCGGCTAAACCTTCCAGCAGCTCTTCTGCAGTCATATGGAGATTTTCCTTTGCCTTTCTACCCAGCCCACGTTTAGTTTTATCTTATCGTTTTCTTGGTCTTTCAAATTTTGTCTTGACTCCCACAGTTCCTCTTCACTGTCATTTCTAAATAACAATGTACATTTCAAGCTGAAAATGCTTTGATATCTCATAAAGCAGTCAGCGTCATTTACATATACTCAGGCAGTTGCTTAAGGGAGTCCATGATTGAAAAGTCAGAGAATTTATCAGCTCAGGAAATGTCATCAGCTGACAATTTTCTTTCCTTATCTTAAAAGTCCAAAGGAGTTAATGAAGTTCTGAACGAAGTGTTTTACAAGTGGCAGGGTGCCCAAATTTCTGTAAATGCCACAATCACAATTTTTTTAAAGGTCATGAAATGAAAAGTAATGTCAGTGCATTAACATTTGAAAGGCTCTTTGTTTATGTTTCATGTCTGTTTGCTGCACAGATGGATTTGCTTTTTTTAACTATAAATATCAACAAAATTGGAATTTGGCCTGTATAAATACTTTTAGGCTGTTCCATAATGTCTCTCTGGTGTAGAGTTGATCAGAGTTAAATAGGCAACACCAACTCATTAAAATGATCTTCCCTGTGGTCTGAGCATCCAGTTCAGGGCCAATCCCAAGTATCGGATGGGACACAGGATTGATCTTAATCATGTGTGTTGGACATCATTACACCACACAGTAGCTGAGTTAGTGCTATCTATTTGTACTGATTGTGAATGTACCAACTTGCCTATGTTGTAGATCAGGCCAGGCCTGTTCCCGTGCTGTATAACCTTCACTGCCCTGACTCCACTCCCTCCATCCAGGGAGAACCCCTGGCACCAGCCTGGAACTCCGTCTGGGTGGATTCCTTTCCCGATCCGCATAGTACACCTGAGATCAAGATAGACGGGGAGAGAATGTAATTTAAGGACAGATGAATAAAAACACCAGGAGGATGTCTGTTGGGTAGAACAGTGCTCACTCACTAAGACATTATGTACAATCCAGATCAAAAAATGGAGTGGTCTGGTCTCTGGCACACACTTAC
Organism: Seriola dumerili; assembly: GCF_002260705.1. Classification (NCBI taxonomy): domain Eukaryota; kingdom Metazoa; phylum Chordata; class Actinopteri; order Carangiformes; family Carangidae; genus Seriola; species Seriola dumerili. Next base: position 1,389,443 of record NW_019174311.1, on the reverse strand, counting down.
ATAGCGGGCTGCTCCTTGTCCGTGTAGCAGAATAGTAATGGACTGAGACTTCGAGCCAACTCGTGCTCCTCAAACTGACCCCCTGCATCGGCTTTGCCATTGTCCTGACGGAAAATTAGTGGCAGACCTGAGGGAGGAAATGTCTTTAGGGAGTGATAGCTGGGAACTTAGTATGTAAAGCAATGACTGAGTTGGGTATTTACTTGTGATATCTGTGCAAGTGTAGTTTTTAATAATAAAGACAACATTACCAGTTTTATTGATAAGCCAGTAAGGGGCAGAAATTAGGATTTTCAGCGCCCCCTGTGCCCGCAGGATGATGCGGATGGTGAGGCAAAGCAGACGTTTGTTGGTATCGTACAGTCGCATGCGTACCACATAGTTCTGAGTCCCAGGGGGAATCAGCAGCTCTTTGCACATGGGGAAGTTCTCCAGCAGGACTCCTGAAGGACACACATCATTAACACCAGGAGTGAGAATGGATAGGAAATACAATTCAGTGACAGACATTTGGAAAGTCCTGACCTAGTTCCATATTCTGTGAGGTGTCGGCTGCGTGAAGTATGGCCTCTTTTCCCGGCTTCAGTGAGCCTTTGATGGGCGTTCCTTTGATGTAGTAGTTGAGGTCACATGGCAGCAGGTTGGCCAGCACCATGGTGGGTAGCAGGTAGATGGTGTGGCCTGGCTGTCGATAGATCTGCTTTGCACTGCCAGAAACTCTCTTAGCGGGCTGCTGGTCTGGGTAGTTTTCCTTTTTGATGACCACACAAAACCTGCAACATGCAGAGAAATGAGGGGAATGGTAGCACATTTGAGGAAGAAAACAACCAAGAACAAAGAATCTCAGTGACTGTTTTTACCTGAAGTTACGCTTGAGGTTATCATCAAAATCTGCTGACTGACACTCCCTCTTACTGCTGCTGATCTCTCCTTGCCGCTCCACACTGGTCCAATGGATGGGAACCTTACAGAAGAATAAGCCCAAGCCTTTAGGCCGAGCCTGTAGCCGCCAGGATGTCAGGTGGAGGGGGACTGCCAAGGCCTGGCCAGGCAGGATAGGAGGCAGAACCACTGGTTCTGTCAGTACAGAGACACAACTGACTTCATTAAAATGACAAAACACAACATGACATAAGATAAAACTAAATGAAGAAATAAACAAATAATATATATATAAATATAAAAAACAAAACAAATTCAAACAAAAAAGATCATATAAAACAAAATCTATAAAAATAATTGAAACATTAAATACAAATAATATGGATTAAGCTAAATATAATTAATTTAATAAAACAGAAGTTTGAAGTACTTATATTTAAATGCAATAAATATAAAAAATGAAATAAGACAGGATAAGATTAAATTGAAAAAAGACAACGCAATAAAGGACAATGAAATGATTATATAAAACAAGATAAAGATAAAAATGAAATACATGCAAAACAAGATTTTATGGTAATTTAAATAAAACAATCCTATCAATTAATTTCATATGATATATGTCAAATAAATAAAGGTTAAAAAAACAAATGATACATAAATGATAATTTTTTTCTTTTTTTTTACATTTTAAGCAAAATTAAATAAAAATGTAATTCAATATAATCTTTAATTTCATATAGTTATATTTAATTAAGTTTGGTTATAATATTAAAATAGATATAATCAAATAGGATAAAATTACATTCCATAAAAAAACACTAGAAAAGACGAAAGAACACTGAATAAAGTTAAATAAAGAAAAAAACATAACATAAAATTCATAGAATATATAAATCTTAATTGAACAAAATAAGACACAATAAAATGGTCCAGCCAGTCCACAGGTTATTTAATTGATTGATTATTTTATAGGGACCTAAAATGGAACGGAAACAAATAAAAAGGAGCAATGTCTTACTGTCAGGAGCAGAGGGACTGTCCAGTCTGACCTCCATGGGAACATCTAGCCGGTTCTTCACCATGAGGGCAGAGCGCACAGTGATGACCTTCCTGGCACTGCCCTCCATTGTGATGGAGAACACCACTCTGACAGGAGGCAGGGCCGAGAACTGAGGGGCCAATGGGATTCACACAGAGTCACCATCAGGTTTAAATTCATACTGAGCGTTTGTGTTGAGCCTTAGAATCGACTGTAACACCTGCTTCTCTCCTGTAGATCTCTCTGAGCTGCTTTCAACAGTTTCTTGTCTTGTCTTCTAGACCCTGTTCCAACCAGGCAATTCAAGGATGTTTTTCCTTTAATCAACACTTTGTAGATCTGATCAATTTATCTTTATTAACAGGTTACGTACCACTGGCTTTTAATTGCTGTTTTTTATTGCTGTAATTAAACCTCTACTCTTGACCTGCATGTTTTAGAAAATTTCAGACCCATATTAAACCTCTTCTGTATTCCTCAAATCCTTGAAAAAGCTGTTGCAAACCAGTTATGTGATTATTTGCACAGGAATGGTTTGTTTGTCTCTATACTTGTTTTACTAGATCTTAGAACTGCATTTTACACCATTGATCACAGGAGACTAGAACATGTTATTGGCATTAAAGGAAATACACTACGCTGCTTTGAGTCATACTTATCAGATAGATTCCAGTTTGTTCATGTTAATAATGACTCTTCTATGCACACAAGAGTGAGTCATCGACTTCCATAAGGTTCTGTGCTTAGACTTTTCTCCCTGTTTATCCACATAAATTTCCATTGCCATGCATATGACACCCAGCTGTGCTATAAGGCCAGATGAGACTAATCAGGTTGGTCAAACTTTAGAAACATTCTGTCTCAAAAGGATGCTGAAAAACTAGTCCATGCATTTGTTGCTTCTAGACTGGAGTGAATGTCCCAATAACTCAGTGAAAAGCCTCCAGCTGATTCAAAATGCTGCAGCAGAGTACTGACAGGAACCAGGAAGAGATCAAATCTCTCTGTGTTGGCTTCATCAGCTCCCTGTAAAATCCTCCTCCTCACCTACAAAACTGTCAATGGTCAGACACCTTCTTATCTTACAGAGCTCATAGTTCCCTATTATCCTAAGAGAACACGCTGCTCTCAAAATGCAGGGCTCCTTGGGGTTCCTAGAGTTTCTAAGACTAGAATGGGGGCTGGCTCAGGTGAGTCCTGAACCACCACCCTAGACTGCTGTGGGGACTCCAATAATGCACTGCTTCCTCTCTCTCCCTCGATCATTTTCATCATACTACTGCATGTCATTAACTGAAAATACTTGCAGCATCTTCGATCTGTGTATTATACAGGGCCTTTATTTGTTCATGCTGGCCACTATTTAAAAACCGGCTTGGTATCCTGATGAATAATGAGCATAACAGCTGCAACTGTGGCTACAGACTTTTCTAATCGCTTGCTGTCATTGACTGCTCCCTGATCTAGACAAGACAAGACAAGACTTGCCATACTTACATAAACATGCGGGTGGATGATGTTGGTCCTGCTAATAGGACTGCCAACCTGTGAAATGTTTAAAAAGAAACGTTTAACGTCAAACTCCAGGCCAGTTTGTTAGGAACCCTTCAGATTATCAACATGGTTTTTGACTCATGCTTACAGTGTTGGAAGAGTTGTTTCTATCTGGAGCTGCATAACGGAAGAAAACACCCACTTTGTCCACAGACACTGGCTTGACTTGCTCCCATCCACACACGCGAACCAGCAGCTGGTGCAGCTTCAGCTCATGAGTGTGTCTGCAGAGGACAAGGCAGAAAGGGATCAGTGATACATAATCATAATCTATGAAATGAAGTTGTAAAGGAACACAAAAAACATTTCTCCACTCCACCATTTATACTAGACTGAGTGTTATAGTTAAGTTACACAGGCCAAAGCACTGCATAGTGCATAGTCAACATAAATTACATTTAATTGCTTAAAAATAGGCTATAGTAAATTTCAGCCTTAATGATTATATTCATATTATTCATATTTATCACATTTTAGTAAGTATAACAGAAAAAGGAGAAATTAAGACAAAGACAAATCTGACATGAAAGAGAAACCTTATACCATTAAATGACAGTGTGCAGATTACCCGTGCATATCATCTTGTAAGCAAAGCAGAGAAACGTTAAATGTCGACAAACCACTGAGAATGATGGCTAAACATGTCAGCAGTTTCATAAACAATTTCAGATTCACTGGACTACATCCACAGGTGTGGTGAATTTGAATCAAGAGCTGTACCGGTGGCGGAGTTTCTCTCGGGCTTCAAACTCAAAGGGAATCTCCTCCCCAGGCAGCACCTCTCTCCATTGGCTAATGTTGTGAGTGTCATCAGTTCCTGGACCATGGAAGTCTGAGATGGAGTCTGCACTACTGCTGTGTGACAGTGCCACCCTGTGGGAAACATGTGAATAGTTTTAACTGAAGACATTTATCTGAGATCAGTTTCTACACTGATTGAAAGTGTCTGCTGGGAAGAACCCTTTCATATGTCTAATTTAATGTTCTCTACATATCTTCATACCAGAAATAGTCAAATCTTTCAGAGATCACTGGTAGGAGAACTGAAAATGTTTGTTCTCACAGTGGTGCTAGTAGAAAGGCCGGGGATCAATGTCAAAAGCTAATGGGAGCGTTGGGAGCATGGATATTATGTTAACATGCAGTAACATGCATTATTACAGTACATCAAGAGATACAGTACCAATCTAAACTTTGGACACACCTACACCTACCGTTCATCGGTTTTTATTTATTGTGACTAAATTCTACATTGTAGAACAAGACTGAAAACATCAGAACAAACAGAAATAACACACATGGAATTATGTAGTGAACTTGATGAGGTCGTCACCTGGAATGCCTTTCAATTAACAGCTGTGCCTTTTCAAAAGTTAATTAGTGGAATTTCTTTCTTTCTTAATCATGACTTTAAGACATGAAGGTCAGTCAATCCAGTACTTTGAAGAACTTCGAATGTTTCTTCAGGTGAAGAGAAAGAATAGCTTGGGCTTAGAAACACAAGGACTGGTCATTAGACCAGTGGAGATCATCTGTCTGATCTGTTTCATCTAGATCTATAAACTTCTGTTTGATCTGTTTAACTTATATCTTCATCTTCTGCTGCAGCAGAACTTGATCCACATCACGTTAAATCTGAATAAATATATTTAAACATTTAATCCAACAAACAGCAGGTTCCATCTGTCATGGAAATAAAAATCTGATAAATAACGTGGTCTAGTGGATGACGCTGAACAAAATGAAATAGTTTGAACTAAATGACTATTTTCTCCAGCTCCTTCACTGCTGTTGCTGTTTTTTTTTTTTTTTTTTTTTTTTTTTTTTGTTTTTTTTAAAGGTAAATGTGCTAATGTGCTAGGTAAAGCCACTAAGCTTCCTGATTTGTTCAAGTCAAAGCACCTTCAGTTTGGATCCTGGTCTATTTGCTTGTCCGGTTCACTTCATATGTGTCAAACATGTTCTAACTCCACTTTGTAGTGCATGTACTTTAGTTGTAGTTACACCTACCTTGTGGGGGTTGTAGTCAGAGTGGCAAACCACATGGTACATCCTGTGTGGTTGCACAGAGCATATGGCACAAATGGCTGCCTCCGCTTGGACAGCTTGACATCTGCTGGAAGCAGAAATAAAAACCAAATCAGAGAGAAGATGAGTGTGCTTGGCCTTTTTACATTATTCAATACTAAATTCATTAGCATATGTTGGATTCCAACAGTCATGCGCTTCATTCGTCTTGGGCTGTGCTAAAAAGTAGCCAAAGCACACGTGCTTTGAAATTCTTTCATGGCAGATTCGCAATTATAACAGTATAACTAGTTATAATTGGCTTGGCCTATAGCTCCTTTTTGTGTTCTACACATGAACATACACTCACTGAGCACTTTCCTCTGAGACTCTGCTGCTCATTTCTGCTGATTCATGCTGCCAATCTCCTGTTCTACCACTTCCCAAAGGTATTCTACTGGATCCAGATCTGGAGACGGGGGGGGGGTCCACGTCAAGGTTGGTCATGATCAAAGTCACTGATATCACATTTTTCCTCATTCTGATGTTGTGAACATTAACTTAAGCTCCTGACCTGGATCTGCAGGATTTTATAACTAAATTCATATATATATATGTATGTATATATATATATATATATATAATATTTTAAGTGCTCAGTGAGTGTACAGTATACTGATCAATATGTGGCATTGAAAATATTAACTGAAAGCACATTACAAATGGAAATTTGTAGATCAAAAATGATTTTGCAGTCCCTAAAAGTGAAATGAACACAATGTTGCATTCTATAGCATTTTGCTACATATGTACAATGACATGTAATGTTACTGTTTTTACAAAATGCCAGAAAACTAATGTTTAACATACAATATATTATACCACTATATATACCGCAATGAATGAGTAAATCTTATTTAATTATCTTACTTAATAAAAATAAATAAATAAATAAAGAAGCGAACTGCTATTATTAAACAAATATGTCAGCAAAATAACTTTTTGGCCAACTTACAATACAGAAAAAAGGCTGCTAACAGTTTAACCTTTGTGTCCATTTTTGTTTATATTTAGCAGATGGTAAAACTTTGCTTAAATTCCTTGAATATTGTGTGTGTGTGTGTGTGTGTATATATATATATATATATATATATGTATGTAAAGTAGTATAAAAACTAATGGAGACAAAGATACTAAATTGCATAATTGCGCACTCAGATTATGGATGTTGTGAAGCACACTAGTCTGCTATGATCCAACAAAATGTGCAACACTACAAAAATCTTGGAAAACCACTGTGCAATAATGTCTTCCCAACAACTGGCCATGCAGTGGAAAACAAATGATGAACAAGTCATGCTGTTCAGGCAAACTACAGAGCAGAAAGGAACTTAAATTGCTCTGGAAGAGGAGGAAAGACAAGACAGATGTATTTATAATTATAGTGAAATCTAGGCTGATTTGAAACTCTGTAGTCATTACTACTCAAAATTGCAACACCACTGAATGTAATAATAAAGCCTGACAGGCAGCTTAACAAATGCTTTTGTGAGACTAATGTGCTTAGCTATTTCAATATGAGGGCAGAGTGATAAATGTAACTAATGAGTTACAAATGTAAATGAGAAAAATCTTTTAAATATCTATTTTTGCTCAGATTTTCATTTGATTTTTGTTACTCTTGCTGGATATACTGTAGTTGAATATAGTTTAGCTT
>NW_019174311.1:1347563-1382216 GCF_002260705.1 Seriola dumerili | reverse complement strand
GTTTTGCTTGACATATTTGTTTAATAATAGCAGTTCGCTTCTTTATTTATTTATTTATTTTTATTAATAAGATAATTAAATAATTTACTCATTCATTGCGGTATATATAGTGGTATAATATATTGTATGTTAAACATTAGTTTTCTGGCATTTTGTAAAAACAGTAACATTACATGTCATTTGTACATATTGTAGCAAAATGCTATAGAATGCAACATTGTGTTCATTTCACTTTTAGGGACTGCAAAATCATTTTTGATCTACAAATTTCCATTTGTTGTGTGCTTTCAGTATTAATATTTTCAATGCCACATATTTGATCAGTATACTGTACACTCACTGAGCACTTAAAATATTATATTATATATATATATATATATACATACATATATATATATGAATTAGTTTATATCCTGCAGATCCAGGTCAGGAGCTTAAGTTAATGTTCACCAACATCAGAATGAGGAAAAATGTGATATCAGTGACTTTGATCATGACCAACCTGACTGACGGCAACCTTGACGTGGACCCCCCCCCCCCAGATCTGGATCCAGTAGAATACCTTTGGGAAGTGGTAGAACAGGAGATTGGCAGCATGAATCAGCAGAAATGAGCAGCAGAGTCTCAGAGGAAAGTGCTCAGTGAGTGTATGTTCATGTGTGAAACACAAAAAGGAGCTATAGGCCAAGCCAATTATAACTAGTTATACTGTTATAATTGCGAATCTGCCATGAAAGAATTTTCAAAGCACGTGTGCTTTGGCTACTTTTTAGCACAGCCCAAGACGAATGAAGCGCATGACTGTTTGGAATCCAACATATGCTAATGAATTTAGTATTGAATAATGTAAAAAGGCCAAGCACACTCATCTTCTCTCTATTTGGTTTTTATTTCTGCTTCCAGCAGATGTCAAGCTGTCCAAGCGGAGGCAGCCATTTGTGCCATATGCTCTGTGCAACCACACAGGATGTACCATGTGGTTTGCCACTCTGACTACAACCCCCACAAGGTAGGTGTAACTACAACTAAAAGTACATGCACTACAAAGTGGAGTTAGAACATGTTTGACACATATGAAGTGAACCGGACAAGCAAATAGACCAGGATCCAAACTGAAGGTGCTTTGACTTGAACAAATCAGGAAGCTTATAGTGGCTTTTACCTAGCACATTAGCACATTTACCTTTAAAAAAAAAAAAAAAAAAAAAAAAAAAAAAAAAAACAGCAGCAGCAGTGAAGGAGCTGGAGAAATTAGTCATTTAGTTCAAACTATTTCATTTTGTTCAGCGTCATCCACTAGACCACGTTATTTATTCAATTTTATTCCATGACAGATGAACCTGCTGTTTGTTGGATTAAATGTTTAAATATAATTTATTTCAGATTTAACGTGATGTGGACTCAAGTTTCTTGTGCAGCAAGCAAAATAACTTTTTGGCCAACTTACAATACAGAAAAAAGGCTGCTAACAGTTTAACCTTTGTGTCCATTTTTGTTTATATTTAGCAGATGGTAAAACTTTGCTTAAATTCCTTGAATATTGTGTGTGTGTGTGTGTGTGTGTATATATATATATATATATATATGTATGTAAAGTAGTATAAAAACTAATGGAGACAAAGATACTAAATTGCATAATTGCGCACTCAGATTATGGATGTTGTGAAGCACACTAGTCTGCTATGATCCAACAAAATGTGCAACACTACAAAAATCTTGGAAAACCACTGTGCAATAATGTCTTCCCAACAACTGGCCATGCAGTGGAAAACAAATGATGAACAAGTCATGCTGTTCAGGCAAACTACAGAGCAGAAAGGAACTTAAATTGCTCTGGAAGAGGAGGAAAGACAAGACAGATGTATTTATAATTATAGTGAAATCTAGGCTGATTTGAAACTCTGTAGTCATTACTACTCAAAATTGCAACACCACTGAATGTAATAATAAAGCCTGACAGGCAGCTTAACAAATGCTTTTGTGAGACTAATGTTCTTAGCTATTTCAATATGAGGGCAGAGTGATAAATGTAACTAATGAGTTACAAATGTAAATGAGAAAAATCTTTTAAATATCTATTTTTGCTCAGATTTTCATTTGATTTTTGTTACTCTTGCTTGATATACTGTAGTTGAATATAGTTTAGCTTATTCAGATTTTACAGGCCATGTTTTTTTTTTTAATCCCCCATTTTTTACTTTTCTCATTCCTAATTCAAGTTTATCCTGTTTGTCACTAACAGATTACACAGTAGCATAGGTCACCCATATTTATGAAAACATTTAGAATCTCATTCATGGGAAAGTGGTCTCAGATTTTTGGACCCTACTGTATAAGCAAAAAACCCCTAAAATTAAATGGTATTCATTGAAAAAAAGACTGTGCTCCAAGGTTCAGTAAAATGGCATCTGAGCAATTTATAAACTTTGTTTAACCATTAATCAATCGTGTTCTACTTTAACTTGAGACATCATTTTATTTTCACTTGTTTATGCTTCTTTTTCTTTTTCCCTTTGTTGTGAAGCACTTTGGGTGCTATAGAGTATTACATTTAATGATGATTGAAAAAAGAATGTGTGTGTTCATTTCCGTCTTACACAGAGTATCATGGATCTGGCTCGTGGTTTTGTCAAATAACCGAAACCTAAATTTAAAGAAGCACCCAATATTCCTGCCCATTCAGTTTTTTTACTTTTGTGGCAGGTAGGTTGTTCCATGTGATTTAGGCTGTCTCAATGTCTTCTGTCTCTTCATGTGATCCTAGACTGACTTCATAATGAGATCAGGGCTCTGTGGGGGCCAGACCACCTGTCTCTTCTTGTCTCTAAAGACAGTTCTTTATGACTCTGGCTGTATGTTTCAATCACACGCCTCCCTGATGGGATTGTGTGATGGACAAGAACCTTATCTAAAGTGCCTAAAATGTTTGCACAGTGGTGTATAGTTATAATTTTGAATAAATATTATATATATAATAAAAACAAGGGGGAATGTTGGAGAGAGAATGACAAGCAACAAGGTCGCAGTCAGACTCGACCCTGGGACATTGTGATTCATGGCCAGAATCTTGACTTCTAAGCCACAGAGCTGCCCTGTACAATGGTACTAACACTGATATTAATTGTAATTTATACTTGCTCTGTTGGCAGGAAACATTTGAGCGTATTTTGATGGACCTTTCTACGACTGAATGAGAGCTTTGATACTCAGTGTGCTGGCGAAGGAGACTGGCTAGGCGACTAAACTGAACTGTACCTCTGGAGTGAATCTGCTGCTCGAGGCAGGTCAAGCTGGCTGTGCTCCTAGTTCTAAGATGAGCAAGAGGAGCACCTGACAGCAGAGAGAGACATTTACAACACAACAGAGACACATGCAGAGGAAACACACAAGAGGGTTAGAGGTTCAGCATCCTCATTCAGTACTCTGTGTCAGCAATCAACACTTATCTGCAAATCAGTATCTTTGTGAATAGTGCAACTCATGCTTCACTTCAAGTACTCTCCCTTCTATTTCCTTATCTTCAGCATTATAACCAATATACCACAAGCCCATTCATTTTGTTTTTCTACTACAGGACCAGAAGAACTTGGTTAATGAGTTGCAGGTTTTGTGGTTAATTCATTTGATTGATGCTATTTGTGTTGTTAGCACCTCTTAGTTAATATGGAAAATCAAGCAAACATTATAAAGGCTTGGAGCAAAGCAGCTCAAACCTCCTGTTATACCAACAACTCCTTATAACAAAGTAACCCATGAACCAAATTTCTCAAAGGATGAATGCATACAGCCAAAGAACCAAACTAAAGCCCTACCAATCTTAAACCAGACACTTTATGAATATAATGTGCTATTCTATGTTTTTCTTGTTATCAACAAATCCCTTGAAAAAATGAACACCAAATTAACAAATTAACTCTTTTTTAATACTCTCCAACTTCTCTACCCTGTGTGGGACTCCCAGCTCCAAGCCAAATAAATATTTCTGCTGAACATGAACAATTTTAAAAACACTTATCAAATGTCAAGTTTCATTTTCTAAAAAGGCTCAGTAATTTAAATGTCTATCAAACAGGAGAAAATAGTGCATTTATTGGGGACTATTTTTTTTTTAATCCAAATTTGGTGCTCTGTGGGACTAAGTCAGAATAAATTGCAGTGTCTGTGTTCATAATAATGAAGGAACGTCTCACCCAGTGCAACAGAGAGGCTGATTCATCTGAGTCACAAATACAGACACAATGTACTTAAGCTAATAACACACATACAACATGGGACATGGTGTCCATAAACAGAGATGCAATCATTCCTTTAGGCCTTCAGCTCTTACTCTGAGGTTCTTTGTCACCTTGAGTCATCTCAGCTGGACACCCACCTCTAGGGGAGATTAGCCACAGAACTACACCATCTCCATTTATAGACAGTTTGTCTGAATGTGGACGGATGAAGATCGAAGTGATTCTAACCCTCACTTTCAGTTAGCTTTTGTTGATGTCATTAGTAGAGGGGTTCACATACTTTTTCCAGCTAGCCTGTGAATGTTTGAATGATGTTTTCAGTATGGACAAGAACAACACAATGATGTGTGTTTTTAGTTAAAACAGATTGTCTTTGTTCATAATTATGCTTTAGATGAAGATCTGATCAAATCTGAAGACTGAATTTATACGTAAATGAAGATGATTCCAAAGAGTTGACTTTTCTTTTTCTTTCTTCTGTGTACCAGGCTTGGCTACACACACTATACTTGTTAGTGGGATACGTTAATTGCTGATTAAGCTGTGCACATTGAATTTGATAAAGAAAAGAAGAAAAATATAGAATATCACCTGATTTATAATTTATGCTAACAACAGTGTCTTTCAGTTTCTTTGAGTTGATAGATACACAAATTACAGACCGACGATCACATCAGATTTAACTGTGGGAATGTCATGAAGATTGTGTTGTCATGTTAACATGTTAGTTCTAACTGGTGCTGGTATTTTTCAACTATAAAGACAATAACAATATAATATGAAACATACCAGCAGAAAGTATAAGAGACTACCTAAACTTAAATATTTGAAACAGTTGCCTGTTTGTTTCCTTTTGGTTTTCTGAAATAAATGTGTTATCCAGGATGCCACATCTGGCCATTCAAAATATATTTTTAGTGTTTTTGTGAAGAAATTCTTCACTACCCTGTGATTTATTATTATATTTATTATTATTATTATTATTATTATTTGTGGTACTGTATGTAGCCGACACTCACTCTGTCCGAAGCTTGGTGGGTCGACTGAAGAGCCCATCCAGGATATGGGGGGTGAAGACAGGGGGCTCTCTTCCTCCTCATTACAGTAGTCAGCCATCCAGGAGCTCTTGGTGGTGTTGTATTGTTCTGGAAGAAGGGGATAAAAACATGTTCAACATTTCTGGCTTGTTTAGTCAAGTTTATCACTGTAACTAAAAACCAGTACTAATGATATACTGAGTGATTTGACTGAGCACTGTTCGATCAACTGTTTAACCCATTCAGGTTTGTTTATTAGCAAAGAAGCACATTCCAGTTTTCACTCACCCAACAGGACAGAAGTGATGTTAACATCCAGTCTCTGCTTGGCTCGAATCCCCATCTTGAGGCGCGGAGGGTGGAGGCGGCCAGCAGCCTGCTGCTGCCAGGACAGGAAGCAGGGCCAAGGTTCGATGAAGGGCTCCCAGCCTGGCACACGCACAGACACAGATGTGCAGTAAGTTATAAAAACCTTTCGGGACACTGCACTGGCTTACATCAATGCCTGGGAGACTTTCCTATTCTAATCCATATTGCTGAATACGCAAATAAATCAGTTATCACTATTCCTAAAGATTACCAACCTGCAGCTTTGTTCTGAGAGCAATGTTTTTTATTGGACACTCTCTGTAGAGCTTGACTTCATGTAATGTCCTCATTCTCTGATTAGTTATTAAAACAGATAATCCTTGTGCCAAATCAGAAGCACTCATCCATCTGTTTGTCAATGCCAGGTTGTGTAAAAATCAAATTTTCAAAGACAGCCACAGCACCTTCTGTTTTTGGTAGTATGGCTCTTCCTGTACAATCTGGTTTCTTATTGTTCAGTAATTCCTTCTCATGTGGAGCAGTTGCATTACACTCAACCAAGGCTGAAACTGAGGGAGCTGTAGTGTTCACAGGTTCTTTTATAACCTTGTTCATGCAGTTAGTCTTAATTGGAAATCACAGATGTGATCTGTTGCAGTGCTCACAAGTGTACTCACTTGGGGGTTGTTCTTTGAGGACTGTATTTTCAATGTATGTATGACCTATACGTGGTATGTGTTTTATGCTGTATTTTAGATGTGGTGTGTTTGTGTGGCTGCTATCCTGGCCAGGCTTCTCTTGTAAAAGAGATTTTTTTTTTCATCTCAATGGGACTTCCTGGTAAAATAAACTAAAATAAATAAATAAAAATGTAGCCTGTCTAACCTGTCTGTTGCAAATACTTCAACTTAAAAATAATACAATTATTGTAAGATGGTACAACTTTCAATCATTTAACATTTTAGTGACATTTTACACAGGGGTGTACTTCTATTATATCCTGTAAGTTTGTCATACATAAAAAGCAACATTTCTGTTTTGTTTGTTTTTTTGATCCATTGCAGTTTGCTTATAGGTATAATAGATCATCTCATTTTCTCTCTGCACTTTGCTGTAGAACTGAGGTCATTAATAGGCGGTCTGGACCAGGACGCCTATCTGTCCAAACCTGGACCTATTACCTGTAAATTATTTAGATTTATTACACTTTGACACAGCATTTCTATTTTAACTAGAGCAGCTTTTTTAGCCTTTATGGCACTGGCCAAATAATGCTACTCAGTGAATTACTGAACTCGAATTAGTGAGTGAGATAGACACACACAGTAGAGAGACAAGACCATAGTTGGAAAAATAAGTGTGGACAGTGGGGGAGTCGGGTATAAGAGGGAAAGAAAGATATTAATACTGTTCAGTTAAGATGTGTTAAACATAATAATGTTTGAGATTGTTCAGATGTGAAATGTAGTAAGAAGAAAAGGAGGAAAGGGAAAATTGAAGCTACACTTTTTATTTTATTTTTCTAAATCTAAGCACTTTAAGATGGACATTTTTCGTTTTTCAAAAGCTCTGATATGTAGTTTTGACTTATCACAGCACGTATCCTTGAACTTTCCCCAAAATCTTGTCCATCTGGAACTCTTTGAATCTTAATTGAACACATTACCATTTAAACTAATGTCAAAACTCACATTTTAAGACATTTCATTCAACTTGTGTATAATACTGTATATCATCAAAACATTAAAGAAATGTTCTAATGCTGTAAGTAAATCTTTTTACCTGAAAACTCTCTGTTGTAGTAGTCTCCAGACAAGGTGAAGCTGGCGTTTCCTTCCTGGGTGGAACCAATGCGCTGTAGCACATAAAGCCCTGCAATAACAAACAGTCCGCAGATCACAATCCCAGGCTGAGATAAAAGATGGTCATCCTTAACTTCCCCAATCTGCAATTATTTATTTATTGATTGATTGATTTATTCACAGTCCTTAAAGTCTGATTTTGGAGGATTTATTCCACTGACATACAAAAAGTGTTTACATTTTTGTTTGTTTGTTCTTGGCTGGACCGCAACAGTGGGCCGGCACTATAATCAATCAATCAATCAATCAATCAATCAATCAATCAATCAATCAATCAATCAATCAATCAATCAAGTCGTGGCCCTTTGCTGTCATCCTCTCTCTCCCTCTCTCTCTCTCTGACTTTCCTGTCTCTCTCACTGTAGCCATTCAAATAAAGGCAAGAAATCCCCCCAAAAAATTAATAATAATAATGATAAAAAGGAAACTTTTGGATTTTTATTATTTATTATTGAATTACTATGTGACAGAGATTACAGGGGGGTTGGGAAAAGGGGGAAATATTACACTTTCTACTCAACTACATCTATTTGGCAGCTTTAGTTAAACAAGCAAGATACCTACTGGACTCTTAACTTAACTCCCCTGACTGTCAGTGTGGAATTTGAATCCTGGACAGCACGAAAGGCATTTCTGTCATATTATTCAAAAATGAGGCTTCACACTTAGATACTACTATGACCAACTCTACATATTAAACAGAGGGTGTAAGGCATAAAGATCTGCCTCTAATCAAAGTCTGGAGTTGAAGTAAATAAAGACTAAACTATTGTGGATCCAGATGGAGGCTGTGCTCTGTGTGAGAATCTCTCTCTCTCTCTCTCTCTCTCTCTCTCTCTCTCTCTCTCTCTGTCTTGTGCTCTCTCTCGCTCTCTCTCTCAACTTTCCAATCTATCACTATAACTGTAACAAAGGCAAAAGCTTGAAACTGTTCTAACTGAACATTTTCTTTTAGAAAATATGTATATCTGAATGCGAAGAAAACAAATGTTGCCAATTTTCATATGTTTGATGATGCAGTTATATTTTACATAAAAGAGACTTACTAGAGAAGGTCAGCTCAGCCAGCGGTATGTCACAGTCCAGACAGTCATCGATGAAACAGATGCAAACACTTTCGGCCCTCACCTCCACCCCAGACAGAGGAGCTGAGTGGCTGCTGGAGCCAGAGTCACCCCTGGCTCTGGGATGGCCTGCCATGTTCTCAGCATTCTCCAGGAGCCATGTGGCTGCCTGGTCCAGTTGACCTGAGGGACACATTATTCTGTCTTTATATAGATTTTCATTAAATAATAATCAAGACGCTGTGAGCTCTATAGCCTACGGCACGCATGTGTGGAGAGCATTGTTAAAGTTGTCTCACTCACCTTTACAGTGGATCAGGGCTCTTTTGCAGTCATCTTTCCTGAAGCCAAGGTCCTGTAAACGGGTCAGCTGGCCCTCTGTGGAGACAAAAAACAACCACATAAATAACTTTTCTGAGAACAGTACGTCATCACTGTTACTAAACAGTGGCCTTACTATAAGATTACACAAATAAGAACAATTTCAAGCATTTCATGACTATGAAAGCCAATAATGTGTTAGCATGTCTTTTAATACTTTCTGACTTCCTTACCCAACTCTACTTCTCATAGATATACAGTTGTACACAAAAGTTTGAGCACCCCTGGACAAATTCCATATTTTGTTAATTTTTTTAAAAGTAAATCCAACTCCTGCAGCAAACAGACATTAAAAATGAGCTTTTATATTTCATTTGATGAACTTATATACACTTAATAACTGAAGTTAATACAAAAACAAATAAACAGTAATTGTTTAATAAAGTTTAGGGACCCCTCTACTTGTAAAACACTCAGAATTTCATTAACTCATTAGGGTGCCCCAACTTATGTGCAAAACAAATCAAAAAAACATGTATTTCGCCCATGAGTGCTAAAACTTTTGCATATCTGTGGCTCAGGAGGTAGAGCTGACATATGGTCCCTTTTTTGGGATGGAAAGCCTCTGAAAATCATTTAGACCATGGAAATGAAACTGAAAATGAGAGGGAATTAGTAAATTCTAGGATTAATGATGGAAGTCAAACATCTAAAATTTTAGTTTGCTAAAGAAATATTGTCACGTTATCCAATGATTTAGTTGTTCCTTGTTAAGTAAATTATCAAATAAACTCAGGAACACCGTCTGAAAATTCACAAGAGTAGGATATTTATTCTAGCAGCAAGGGAACAAGTTAGCGTGTGTAGCTGTGTGTGTGTGTGTGTGTGTGTGTGTGTGTGTCTGTAACAAGTGCCAAGTTAACTTTTTGTTAACTAAGGCTAGAATAAAACTAACAAACATCAAGAAACTAAAATTTCATTAAATGTCAAATAAACTAAAAAAAGACAAAACCTTACATTGACATTGCTTTACATACCTATGAGGGCCTCAGTCTTTTGCCTGAAGCTATCTTTGTGTGTAGCAGTGGGCTCAGTGCTGGATGTGGTGGAGGTGTCAGAGCCAGACGGCAGTGGAGCGCTGGAAGTTGGGATGGATTTGGCAATGGCCAAGAAGAGCTGAATGTCGTTGTATGACAGACGAATGTCCAGAGCAGGAAACTGAACCTTCAAGAGAACATGGACAATTAACATTTACATGTCAGAGCCAGTTTGTTAGTGATGGGGAGCACTAGCCATCATGTGAAAACAGGTGCATAATGTTTCCTGTAGTTTTGCTTTGTCAAAAGGAACCCAGACATGGGGTCTTCACACAGGCAGAATGTCGGGCTTACAACAGGAGGAAACATTGTGCACATCTGGCAAAACAAATAGTCAAACATTTGGAGGCAGTAAGGGCTTCTGTTCTGACTGCTGTGGCCATATTATGAATTATTACAATGTTTCTATTTTGCGGTTTGTTTTTGCACATCTATTTTCTTTTCACTGGCTATTGTTTTCATTTTTTTTTTTTTTTTTTTTTGGGGGGGGGGGGGGTTTAGCCTCCAAACAAAAAATTGGAAAGAATGGGAAAGAAGTGTAGAAAGGAAAAACAAGAAGAATATACAGTGTTCAAAAGGTTTTGGCACTTTTACAGGACCTGAGCGAGGGGGAGTCTGATGGTGGAGAGGTTTAGTGATGAGGACTGGAGTGAGGAAGAGAGTTCAGACTCAAAAAGTCAATGTCAGCTGATACATCTGTCAGCAAGTGCACTCCAGGTAGGATGGGGGGATACCTGCAGACGCAGCCACTTCACAAACTTTATTTTGTGAATACAAACTAGATCTTGATTTTGTAAATAGTAGGCCTATGGGCTATAAACAGTAAGCAACATCTGAAATTACCCTCACTGATAATGAATAAAGAATTATAAAGAATTATAATGCAGCCTAATGAATCTCAACAGTACTGCCGACTGCTGTCCAGTCTAGTACACAAGCCAGACCGGTCTCTGTGAGAGCTTGTGCATCATCTCCAGGTAGAACAATTGTAAAAGACCTATGGCTGTTGATAATGAACAATAACAATCAAATAACAAGAAAATAACAATCTAATAAATCTCAGAGCGAAGAGTGAGAGTGGCTGTTGACATGACGGCACACACATCTAATCTTACCACATCATATCTTACCACATATCTTTCATTCTGCAATGTGTTTGTTATAATACATATAGCTATAGTGTTGTATTTTAGCAACACAGAAAAAAACTGTCCATTTGGATAGGAGACCACACCAGAGACCACTGAGCAACTGGTCCAGACCACAAGGAGCATATACTGGTTGATGCCATGCACATGTTGCATATCTTAGTTTGGTTGATTGCTAACTCCTTACTTCGAGAAGTGGTGGGATGTCCTCCACATTGAAGGCATCGAGTAGACCTGAGCTGCTTTGATATGTGGGACTCCCACACAGCTCCACCTGAACATTGACAGGGTCAATTATGGACAGCGCTGTCTCCTGCTCACTGCCAAGCCGACACGAGAAAACCTGGGGGTGACAAGATACCTCTGAATTAAAGATAATAAAATTATAATCTGAATGTTGGCAGTAGTTAGTAGCACTCGTGCACTAATGCAGTGTGTACTAATCCCATGTTACATACAGAAAGTACAAGTACCAATGTGTACTGAGCTTCACTGGATACTGTTTCAGCCATTAAAGGTGGGGTGAGGTGGGGGGTGGGGGAGTTGCAAGTTGTAGCAAGAGACTGGGATTCTTTGATTAAGAGTCCTAATTAACGGTAGCACTGGTAAAAGTATCAGTCTCAGAAGTAATATTTGACCACAAACTAGTGCTATGGCAGTGGGAGATGTCATTTCACCTCTATTCCTGCAAGGCTGCCAGAGAAAGGTCTATCTAGCAGACGGGGTTTGTAGGTGAGGACAGTGGTCCCTTTTAGAATGATGGCGTTGGTATCCAGACAGGACGAGTCCTCCACAACCACAAACTCAGTGCCTGAAGACCAGATGAAAATATAATTTTAAAAGACAAAACCAGCTAAATACGTGGGACAGCTCATTTAAAGTTCATATCACACACAGGTTAATATGGTCAATCATCTATATTTCCTGCTTCAAAGAGATTTGAAATATGAGAAATAGAAATAGGTCCAAACATGCTGACCTGTGACGTTGATCTTGACCTCCAGACAGCGGTCCTGGGTGACCGGCACTGTGGACCTCTTGGTGACCACACCACTCTTGACTGTCTTTGGCATGACAGCCCCAGTGGTGGTGGTGTTGATCGTGCCCGAGTCGGTACTGCTGTTACTGGGCCATCGCTGACAACCCTCAGCACCACTTGTCACCTTCTCCCCTGGCGTCCGCAGGAACTCTCGCACCAGCTGGAGCCAGTCAAAGATGAGAAAGACCCTAAGGTTGTTGAGGACCACCGTGAAGCAGGAGGAGTCACGTGTGGATCTGAAGGAAGGTGGACCACAGCTTAGTTGACCAACTCTTTACTATCTAAAATGACCTAAAATCTCTAGATCAACCTATGTGTGCAAATGTTCCATGAAAGCTTGAAAATTCTTCAGTGATACCTGTAATGCAGTTCCAGTTGTAGTGACGCACGGTTAGAGCCTGTTTTAGAGGGCTGAAGGATGCAGTCAAAGACATTGGATTTTACCCCATCAGCTCTACCAGTACTTTTATTCAGCCCAGTGTACCGAGTGTCATATGCCAGCAGCGAGTGAGACACCAGGTTGACAGACTTGGATCCATTGGAGAAAGTCTCAAAGAGGAGCTTGGATTTCATAAAGTCAAACCTTTGCAAGAGAAACACAAAAATAACATTAAAATAGCATCTTTTTTAACTTGACTGTAGATAAGTGTCTTTTTTACAAGTCTCAACTTAGTGGTTCAATCTGCAAGTCCATAAAAGGTTTCAGATGAACTAGCTATAAATGTGAGAGGAGGTAATCTGCCCAAAACAGCTGGGTACTCTAAAGTTGCAACTAATTTTAGTTTCTCTCTTAAAGTGCAACTATAAGAAATCCCATGGGAAAATGCACTGTCCAATTTCTGACCATGTTCTAGTCAAAATGACTGTTTGATTAAGTGTTCTTAAAAAAAGAACTAGAAGTACAACAAACACTTTAAACCAGAGAGGGCACTGATACCCTAATTTTAAGGTTTTCAGAGTTAAGTTACTCTAAGTCCATCCCCTCAAACATACAGTTTTTGGCTGCGAGATCTTTGGTGCCTCAACACAGTGTGTCATGGTACTGGCATTATGACCTCCTGAATTTATTGATGTGCAGGGCTTTGTTTCATGTGTATCATTTCTGTGGAATTTGTGACTTTATTTTCAACTATTAGAAATGCCCATACTAAGCTGGCATCTGGTATTCTGTAAGAAGTCAGAGCAAATTCTGGTTTTTCGTAACAATTTTTTCATTCCACAGCACATATGCATATGCATCATATGCATATTTATAGATTTTGAAAAGAAATGCTAATCTAAATGGTTTTTAGTTTTTTTTTTTTAATATTTAAAGATGGGAGAAGCTCACCTTGCTAATGAATGTTTGTGGTCAGTGGGGTTGGGGCTGTCCAAGAGCTCCAGACTGACATTCATCATGTCCACCAGGAATGACAAGTTCGTGTAGACATCTCCACTTAACACCGTCTGAAGAGAGATACAACATCAGTATCAAAAACTACAAGTTTTATTTCATTCTTCCTGACCACCAGAGATGGTATGTAATATCAGGATATGCATTGTGTTGCATGTGCAGGAGGTCGAGACATAATACCAACAGTCATGTGTGACCTGGGTGACACAAGAAACCTGATAAAGGGGCCAGTCACCGAGCAGTCATCTCCTGTTCATCTTCTTGCCTATACACGCAGGTTGTGTATGCTCTTAGCATTACCTAGTATCGGTGCTTACCACGTATGCTAGTAGCCTTGTAACCTATCAATTGAAGCTATGTTTTATTGTCCCCCAGAGGCTACATAGCCAGTGCTCATTACCGCTGTGTGTTTTGTCTGTACTAAGACCCTAAAGCGTTGGACTTTTCCAGGAAAGTAGCCATCTTCATGTGGTGACACTAACACAATTGGATTTGGAGCTGAGTGTTTTCTCACTATATTGCTACATTGCTGGCCTCACAGAGCTACAGGTGCTCTGTAAGCCTCAGAGTTAACCCAAATTAAAGCCCTTCTTAATTTACAGCCTGGCAGCCCCCCCACTGCTGCTGCCACTGCAGCTTCAGAGCCACAGCTCCAGACCTACAATGAGAGGGATAGCCTAGCTATTTTACCCTCTGTTTCTGACCGACATGAAGAGGACGAATCTCTTCTCTGATAAGGAAGAAGGAGAGCAGGAGGAACCAGAAAGGGAGTCCCCCCCTGCCCTTGGTGACAGGTTCTTACGGGTCATGAGCAGATTCCCTGAAGGATGTTGAGACTGACCTTTCCACAGTTAAGCAAGCCATTCAGATGGCCATATCTGGACAGTGGTCTCTTCACAACCATCTGCCTTCAGAATTCCAACATCTGTGCCGTACACTGCCAAACCTCCCAAACAGAGGTACACCAAATGCCTTCAATCAATGCTTCTATTGCTTCTCTGATAGTATCTCCAGATCAAGCCCTTAGACCAGATGCCTGTTGCTCTCACCCGCAGTGTAGGATCACTGATGACCTCTTACCAAGAGCTATGATATAGCAGCTTGGACGGGACATATCGGAAATTCTCTCTCCCCCATGTCCTACAAGGTGGAGTTGATGCTTCAATGCAGAGTTGAGTGATGCTTTGCTCAAGGTATTTGCCTTCAGGACCACAGAACTTGGAAGACTGAGGTCCACTTTGACCTTGGCTTGGCAACACGTATGGCTTGCCCAGTCCCCCTTATTAGAGGAGTGTACGAAGACATGTCACATGATGCTGTCATTACAAGCCAGATGTTTGGGCCTGCAGCCCAATAGGCCTTGGGTGCATAGTGTATAGGTAAACAAATTCAGGTAACAGTTTGCTGACCTACGCTGGACACCTTAGTCTACATGTGGACACACCAGCACACCTCCCCCTACAGCAGGCAATTGTAATCCCTTGAGAGTCTGATACTCTTCTTTACAACAGAGGCACCCCTAGTGGGCCCCATCCACAGCCTGCTTTTCAGACACCAAGGGATAGGGCACCCAAACACAGGAGTCCCACCAACCAACCTCCCGGGCCACCCAAAGGTCATGGGGGTCAGGCCTGACTTCCAAAGTCCGGACACCAGCCATTTCAAACATCTCAGACACTGGGTGGCCTTGATTTCAGACCCTTGGATGTTGTCAACCTTGTCCAATGTTGTTTCTGAGGAAAAGCACCACAGAATATACACAAAGTAAGTTGAGTAGAAAATTCTGTTCAATTGAGGGGCAATTGAACTGAGCTTACTTTCTTGTTCCAAAGAGGGATGGCAGCTTTCACCTGATTGTAGATGTCAGACAACTGAACCAGTTCGCAAATGTTTTTCATTTTCACATGCTTCACATAATGGATGTTCTCCAGGCTGTGTCATAGAGACTGGTTTACAAGCATTGCTGTGAAGGACGCATACTAGCATGTGCCAGTGGCACCCCACCACAGGCAGTTTCTTCATTTTGCCTTTGAGGGACAAGCATGTGAGTTTCAGGTTCTCCCATCTCTTGCACACGTCTTGGATCTTCACCAGATGCATTGCAGCAGTGCTTTCTCTGCTGCAGGTGAGGGGCATGCAGGAAATCTACTCCTGGGTCAGCCACTGGAACAGGCTGATCTCAGATGGCTGTCCGGTAAGACTGCCTTTCTCCTCGCTGTTGCATCTGCAAAGCATTGTGGTGAGTTTCATGCCCTCTTCGCTGCCATAGACTTTTTACACTGAAACTCAGATGAGTTTGGAGTTACCATTTGACCTGACATGGTCTATATGGGGCCCCTTTTTGCAGCTTAATTTTAACAAAACTTTAAAAATCGCTGATGTTGCTGTATGATATCACAATGTTGGCAAAAAACAATTGAGAACATTTTGATTCCCATGCAAATAAGTTTCAATCTATCTATATTCTATCTAAATTTGACAGAAAACAATCAATCAACAATCAAACCTAAGCAATATATATAGGATATCATACTGAGCAGGCCAAAAAGGGCAGGTCAAGTGGATTTCATGACAGAAATAGAATTTGCTACAAAAATGTTGGCTGCAATAATCTGTTAAACTGGTTGGTTGAGTGTATGTGTAGTTGCATGCTTTCTAACATAGGTGCTGGGGTCCTGCAGGTTGTAGGGTCGCAGAAATTCTTCAACAGGCTCTCCCAGGTTGTTCTCCAGTAGCCCTCTGATCAACTGGTAGTGGTCCAGATCCAGACAGCAGTGGACTGACGACAGGTTGCCATGGATGGACATGTCAGGTACTGCATGGCTCAGCTCCCTAATAAAAATAAATGAACATAAACATGAGTCTGAATCGTGAGTATGGTCTTATACCAACACTGGGCAAATTCATACCTACTGCATTTTTTAGAGAAAATACTCTGCTAAGTAGTGTGATGCTGAAGTCAATGGTGGTAAAAATGAAAAGTAGCCAAAAAGCTATATAATGTCAATAAACACTCCACATGTGGTATGAAAGTGGGCTCCAGTGGTATGTCTGTGTTATTAGGCTATCTGACCTGCAGTACTTGCTTGTTTAATCTTTGTTTCTATTTCTTTTCTTCTTATGTTTATTGTTATGCTCCAAAACACCAAAGCAAATTCCTTAAAAACCTTTTTACATCATTCAAAACAGTGTTGATGCTCTTTTTCCCCTATACATTTCCTCCTGCACCCTCTCACAGAAATTAGCATTGGTTCAGAAGCGCCAAACCCCCCTTGACTGGACTCATTGGACAAAGCAAATGTCTGTCTTCAAGCTAGAATGATGTTTTTCACTCACACTTTTACAGAGGCTCTTTCATACTCATTTGACAATTTAGCCACACATGATAAAAAGTGGGCTGCTTCATGGTTGGGTGAAAGAACTGTTGCTGTTTGAGGGCTAGCTATGGTCCACGGGCCACTATTTGCTAACTGTTATACAATATAAAGTGAATATATACATTGTTACATGTTTCTAACGTGTATTTTCTTTAGACACAGAGATACCACTAGGATAACAATAAAAAAAAGATCAACAAGAGAAGCCTGAGCCATGGTCATCAATGTGATTTAATTGTAAAATGATCATAACTTTTGCCATCAATAAAATAATAAAAAGCAGGGCATACTTGTCCAGGTTGCGTTCCACCTTAAGCTTGAGGCGGCAGCAGTCTTTTAACAGGTTGTCTCCAGTGCGACGGACAGAGTACGAAGGAAAGATGAGGTCGGACGTTTCGGAAGGTTTACCACCACTTTCCCAGGGCTGACAAGGCAGACGCTCTGCAGCAAAGATATCCATTTCTTGTAGATCCAGTGCAATGCAATCCAACAGGCACACATGGTCCTCTAATGGGGAAAAAACACACCAAGTGGCTTTTAAAGATAACTTTTTCTATGAAGTTTACAGTGGAGAGAAATAAGAGTACAAAAGAGTACAAGTGATAGGTGGACAACAGTCCACAAGAAATGTTTGGCTTTTTCTGGAACTTAGAAGAATATCAGTTGAAAGCCCATTTGGTCTTGGGCTTTATTTTGTTAAGTGAATTGTTCATGGTGATCCTAGGGGGTCAATGCTAAAACAAATAAAATCTTTTAACTGCAACATAGTAAGTTCAAAGTAAACTTCAAAGCCTTTTATCATTACTGAGGTCCATCTTTTCAGGTGCCTCAGCTCTACCTCTTATATACAGTACTTCCAGTACTTCCAGTACTGTATGTACATACAGTTCTTCCAGTTCTGTATGTGGAAGATACAGTGTATAGCTTTCTTTCAAACTTTGCATCGATACTAACCTAAGCTGTCAGGGCCATCTTCTTCTCTTCCTGTGTCTGGGGCTTGGGGCCTACCAAGGGTGAAACCTGTGGAGGAGGAGGAGCTGGACGGGGGGGTTCTAGGCTTCTCCTGCTCACTATGGCTTCCTGCAGCACCCTGGACACGCTCCTTTGTTAAGAAAAAGAAAGAAGAGACATACAGTTACATATCAAGTCCACTTAGCAATATGATCAATACATACATACAAAAACAGACAATTTCTTTTTAAAGAGGACAAAGCACAACATTATTTACCAAGGGGTTTGATGTAGTTTTGATAAATACTAATGATTCTGTTTTAATGATTTGCTTTACTGTTGGAAAGAAGTTACCAATCCATCTTGATTGAAAAGCCTTTTCAACTTCTTAACAGTGGATAACAATGCTCAAACTCATGTGAATGACATGTGAGGGCTGGGCCATGTGGTTGTGACAGTGATGGGTAGAAAATGGATATTTATGTTCTTACTATTTGATAAAAGTTTGATAAAGGCTCACTGCATCTCCATCTAAAAATAATAACTGATATTG
Organism: Seriola dumerili; assembly: GCF_002260705.1. Classification (NCBI taxonomy): domain Eukaryota; kingdom Metazoa; phylum Chordata; class Actinopteri; order Carangiformes; family Carangidae; genus Seriola; species Seriola dumerili. Next base: position 1,363,830 of record NW_019174311.1, on the reverse strand, counting down.
TGCCATCATCTTCTGAGCCAGAAAAACCACACAGCAGTGACCTAGTCTAAAGGAAATACTTGAACTATTGTTATTTGTTGCATTTTTGAAAATTCTGATCGAATGGGTCAAACACCAAGAAACACAGATATTCTCAATGACAGCAACGTAAAATTTCAAAACACTTACATTTCAATATCAAAGCAGATCAAAACAATACACCAACTTTTGCCATTAAGCTCTCTGATCAGTGTATACAGTACATGACTTAAGGTAGGGAAACATATTGAGATCTTTGAGTAAATTATAATTCTAATTTGGGTGTCATGACTGAGTCAACCAAGATGCAAGGAGCATAGAAAGTATGAGCTGCTTTACCTGGTTTGGTTTTAAATCTGGGAACACTGAGTAAACTTGTCCCAGATGACCTGAGGGGTCTGGATGCTTAATGATGTACAATCAAATCAGAGATGCAGTTACGCTCGAAATTTAATGCTTTATTGACAAGCCATTTTAAAAACTATCCTTTGACATACAAGAAGCTGGTCCAATGATTTAAGGACCAGCGTGATGTGCTCCACTTTCTTGGTGTTAGTGAGCACTCTGGCAGCTCCTGGATGAGCAGCAGCTGTCTTTTACTAAGACCTGCGAAGACACCATTACAATAGTCCAGCCTCTTGAAAATTAACAAATGAAAAAGTATTTCTGCATCTTGTTTAGACAGAAAATCCAAAATCCAAATCCATGTTTTAAGGTATTAGTAGGCTGATGTCCAAGTCCATAAATACACCAAGATTTCTGGCTTTTGTAGATTTGTAGATTTGAGTCTCATGAATTCAAGTTGAACACTGACTTTTAATCTTTCTTCTTTGGGGCCAAAAACAATGATATAGGTACCTCAATATCCTGCTCTTCCCCCTTTTATCAGGGGAATGAGGCAGGGCCCTTTATCTCCCATATTTGTCATCACTACTGAATTGCTGGCTACTTTAACAGAACTGGAACAACTAAGCAACTTTCATTATACACAAATGATTACCTTCTATATATTTCAAACCTAATTTTGAAATTGCAAGCATTTTCAATATAACTTGGTCAATATTCAGGAAACAAGTTAAACTTGAATAAGAATAAACTCATCCCCATTAACTCCATAGCAACACTTTTATCACGCTTTTTCACCTCTGAAGTCCTTATGATGGAAGTATCTGGAGATCTCAATTACAAACTAATTTAAAGACACTCAAAATGAGATTCTCTCCTTTTCCAAAATGTGTCTTTTCAAAAGCAATGCCATCTGAAACATCACATTTATTGGTACACAGAAGGGCCGTTCTATTGATATAATACAAACACAATCAAGGAGCTTGCAAAGTTGGTGTATTCCTTTAAACAATACATGCAATATTTGTTTTAGCAGAAAGCTCAGTTCATCACATAACCAACTGCAAACAGATAAACTGCAAACCAGGGGCTGCTTCATCAGAGTTTCTGAAACACAGGATCATTATGAATCTGAAACTGCATTGAAGTGCAGTTAACAGTGACACATGATGTCAAAGAAATCTTTAACATGTACTGGCAGCTGTCTATGGTGTGTTCATGGGACAGTTTCTGCTTCTTTAAAACTTGGTGTAGGATGAAAATTGAAAGGTAAAACACATCAAAGCAAAACCATTACATGTACCTTGTAATGGGATGGATCCTCGTATGAATTTGCATGTAGTATAAAATTCTTCATAAAAAACACAAGATGCATATGAAAGTCCAATAAGCTTGTGTTCTCCTGCCAAAACACACTGACCTTTCATCATTTGTCATTTTAACAAAAAAATGTGTAAAAAATAGAATCAGCTAAATTCAAAACATCTAAATCAGAATAATAACTTATTGGTAAATTATTCAAGTAAGATTGATTGCAAAAGCTTAATATTCTTTGAGAGATTTTGTCAGGTTTCATCTGATGGCAACAAGCTCAATACCCAAAACGTTTGACTTCTTTCCTTAATAACATTATATTTACACAATTGAATGGCTACACCACGCCAAAGACATGTAAAGATGTTGACAAGGTTTAGTTCTGGAACCATGCTTTACAATCTTTAGTAAACTATCTGCAATGGTGTATTAGTTGAGCATTCCACACCAGATTTAGACATGAAGCTACTAAAACTACTTTTTTTCAGGGGACCAAACTGGCATGTTAGTAGTAAATATACCAAGGAGCATAAGGTTATTATGAATTTTTAAAACTTGGGTAATAAATTTAATAAATGAATACAGTGTAATTAGTCAAAAGAAGAGGAAGAGAAAGGACAGTCAGTGAGCAATGTATGGATGGATGAACGGGCAGCGTGACTCACCAGAGAAGGGAAAAAGGCATGTGCCATGGTGAGTTTCTCTACCTTGTCTCTGAGTGAAAAGGTTCCATGAGCCCCAGCAGGTAGGAAGCAGTTCTGCACCCTCAACTGGCCGAGGTTGGCCACAATGACCCTTGGTGACCGTGAGCTCTCTGGTATGAGAATAACTGGGGCCCCAGCCTCAATATCCAGCAAAACCCTGGATGCCCGCTGAGGATGATACCTCACCTGCACAGAGAGACAGAAGGTTAGATAAAGAAAGTGAAATTGATAGACAGAGTAGAGGAAAGAGTAGGAGAAAACTTAACTTAGACAATAAATTGAGTAGGCATCAGCTGAGAATTTTTTTTACATCAAAAATATAACTGTGTAATACATGTAAGACCTGTCTGCATTTTAGTTGAATCTAGCACTGTCATTTTCAGTTCTACTGAAATTATCCAGGGGCAAACTGGAGTGAGGTTATCTTGCTTATGTGCCTATCATGATAAAGACCCCCAGCACCGGTACTCACAGCTTGGCCCTCCATTGCAGCTCTCTGCCTGCCCAGGACATCCTGTAGCTGGGTGAAATGTTGGATGAAAGCCACCACCTCCGCCTGGAAGCGCTGGGTGTGAACATACTGCACTGACGCCATTTGCAGAAACACCTTGATATCACATTCCCGCTCCAGGTAGGGATCAGGCTGGCCGTACCTGAACAGACCACAACACAAAGGTAACTAAAAAAAGACCAATTCTTCCAAGTTCTTTAGTATGGTGCAGAGTAATTGTCTGTTGAATCTTCTGTGATATATACTTATGGATGTTGAAAATAAGGGCCTCTCCTCCTCGTGTGGTGAAACGCTCACGGTAGAGATCACCATGTGGCGTCAAGTCACTCAGGGACAAACTTCCTAAACTACCTTGTAACTCCAGGTTTCCTTCTGAAATATTAGGCATAAAGTTTTATGTGAACATAAAATATCAGATTATCTTCAAGAACCTAAAAGAAAATTATGTTGTGTGGAGGGTTTGTTTTATCTAAGCAAGGTGAATTTATGAAGTTTTTCATACACACCTAACATTTCAAGATGAGCAGATAATTTGGACACACTAGCTCTGGCAAGCTCATTGAGTTTCTTGTTCAGTACAAGAGACAAAGAATGAACCTAAAAATGAAAACACAGACAAGTTTAGTCATGAAGCATTCACTTCAGAACTGACTCTTAAAGTTTCACTTAGACTGACAGAGAGAGAAAAATTAGAACATTTTCAGAGATACAATTTATACCATGGTGTCCCTGTTAAAGTGCAGGATAGCACATCATTCCATCTCAAGAGTGGGCTGAAATCCAAATCCAAACAATCTTTTTAAAACGGTGTGGTATACAAATTATTTTCCAATAACACAAAGCTACTGTTTCATTTCATTTCAATTATAAAGTTACAGTCATATAATGGGAACTATGTTCACTATTTATTATTAGGGGCAGCACGGTGGACAGTGGTTAGGGCTGTTGCCTCACTTTGAGAAGGTGCCTGGGTTCTCTCCGGGTACTCCAGCTTCCTCCCACAGTCCAATAGGTTGAATGGCACCTCTAAAAGTGCCCATAGGTGTGAATGTACTGTAAGTGTGAGACTGGTTGTATGTCTCTATATGAATAACTGTTGTATTGAGATATTTCACTCAAAAACCAAACTGTCAACCTTCTGTTGTGCTGGAGGAAAAGTCTGAGCATCACTAAACTCAGTAGCATTCATCCTCTGGGGACCATAAATGTCTCAAAAAAATTGAATCCATTTGATAACAGATACAGTTATGTAATGGATGGACAGACCCCACAGACTGACACTGCCATACCTGCAAGGCAATGCAGCTAGTGTAGCTAACAAATATAAAGAACACATAGCATATCATTTTTCATACAGTATATACATACTGCGTATATGTAATCTACATGAACATTACATTACACATACATGAACTACAGCCTACCAACTAGACTTATTTGGAAAGCCCAGCCTAACTAGATGCACCAGGTCCATTGACCTACCTTTAAGTCCACTTTGGTGTTGACGGCCTCTGTTGTCTCCTCCTCATTGACATCTGGCTCATGCAAAGGGTGTCCTGATTGCAGTGATGAAGGGACCTTCACAGCATGATTATTGGCTGTGGAGCCAATACCAAAGAAGTCTAGGATGACCACCCACGTCTGCAGTGTAATCAAAACGTCCAGGCAGTTGAAGTCAATATCCACACTTCGTCCCACACTTCCATAGCGTGTTTTGAACTCTGGGTGGTTCTGGTCCACCAGCTGCACATTAATATGAACTAATGAATCATCAAAGTTTGGAGGTGGCTGAGGGGAGGGTGTATGGTGGGTAGGAGAGGGGGGTGGAGTGCTGGGACAGTCCGGGTCCCTCTTGGATTTGCGACTGCTAGCTGAAGGAGTGCTGGGATGCCTCTGGTAGAGCTTGAAGACGTTCTGGGCCTCTTCCATGTGAGCAGGCAGTGAGCGAGGCATATCTGGGTACAGGGCATTGGATGCTGATGGACAGCTTTGAGAAAGGTATTCCTTTGGACTAAAGGTGGAGGGCTTGGGAGCTCCACGAGACACCATCAAATGTTTGTACTTAGACTTAGGGTTCTGTTCCAGGAGGTCTTCCATTAGCAGCGAGCGCAGTGCCAGTTGGACTGCCAGTAAGTGAGGGTGGTCTCTGGTAAAGTCCCCCTCAAGATCTTGGAAGCGCAGACTGACTAAGCCCTGGGAGCCCTGGGTCAGGTCAGCACTTAGCTGGACCTGCAATTCTGCCACATGTAAGGTCATTTTCAGCTGAGTGAATGTGGGAGACTGAAGAGCAGGTTTGTGAGACTGGAGAGGCATAGGAGAGGAAAACGATGAGTGGGAGAAGCTAATATAGGGAGGGTCCCTTGCAAATAGCCCTCCCTGGGGATCAGGAAAGCGATGAGGTCTTGTGGAGGAAGGAGTTGGTGGTGGGGGTGTGGGCGGTTGGCTGGGTGTGACACGTTGCTCCTCAATGAGGGACAAATTGTCCAGTGTCTGCAGGACTTGCTCATATACAGACTTGCACAGGAATACCTATCACCAGAGAATCACATATTGAAACCATTAATAAACACTTAGTAACATTGTAAAATTGTTATGTAACGGCTCTGCACACCCACACAGATGTTTTCATTTATTCTAGCTGATTAGACTTCTGCTCATATCGACTGTGGGTGGAGATATGCTGCATTATTAGATTACCAAACTCCATTCTCTAATAAGAATGATAAAGTTATAATTTGTCCTACCCTAACACTTGTAACAAAGTACAGCAAAATAAGGGCGCTGTCAGTCAAAGTCAAAGGCAACTACTGTACATCTAAATCTCATTTGACTTGCATTGTAATCAACTGTACATACTTTTAATTCTCAGCCTCTGAGGTCTTTATTTTAACTACAGTGAGAACCAGATTTATATTACAGACAGGTCTTTACTCCTAACTTTACCCAGTATATTGTAGGAGGAAGCCCCGTTTTGCTGTTGATGTAAACTCAACACTTCCTCCATGTTTACACATTGTCTTGATTAATTCCTGTCATGGCATTATTGCATCATACTCAATGTGTAGCTCTGCATATTTCCTTTCAACAGAGATATTGTTTTCACTCACTAAATAATTGCAGTTAATGTAAATGAAACGCAACAGTTTCTGCATAGATCATATTAAAAACCTTCCAGTAGCTCAGGGGAAATAATCTCTTTCTTGGCAGAATGTGTAAAACATTTGCAACAAGTGTTGACCTTCATTGACAATAGCTTAACTGTGATGGAAAGAACTGAGTGAGAAATGAGTGAATGAGGACAGTATTTCCATTAAAAAGAATAACTGAGAGCAACAGAGTATGAGATTACTGTTGTGGTGATGGAATTAGCGCTGCAGTTTACTGAATTGACTTTGTGAGGTATTACAGTAAAGCTAACGACCTCTCTCTATTTGTTACAAGGCCTTTATTGGGGAGTCATCTCTCTCTCAAGTTGGCATTGTGTTTGAGACACAATCATCATCTAAACTTATATATATATATAGACTATGTATATACTTAGATATTTAGTCTTGTATACTTGAACAGTACCTGAACTGGGGTGACGAATTTGCCCTCAATTTTTAGCAACCCTGTGCTCCTGCAGGGCTCCTCTGTGGTAAGGAAGGTAAACTGAGAGGTGTCTTCGTCAACGGGAATTTTCTCCAGGGTGAACTTTATAGTGGTGTCTTTCAATATATGGAAGGCTGATAAAGAAATTGTAACATTGTATTACAAGCTGCATATAAATTGCATGTTTGAATTATTTTCATTACTACACACTATGTACCATTCAGAATACAACTATTCTTAACATTTGTAACATTTGAAACTAATTCTCACCTGTTCCCCGGCTGAGGGATTCAAAAAAGTCATGACGTGTGAACTGTGGTTCATCACGACTGATGCTCCCATTGTGAGATGGTGACATGGTACCAGCACTATCCCGTCTGGCTGGCCTCTTCAAAACCAGATGACTCATATTGAGTGAATACAGCCGAATATCCTTGACAAACACCTGCAACCTCTCTCCATCTGAGTCTTGCCCAGTCACAAAATTCTGGATTGTTATACTTCCCAGATGACCAACCAACAGCTCAGGGTGTCCAGGCTTACGGGGAATGGACACAACTGGTGATTCAACGCTGATATTAAGGGTGAGCTTCACCAAGAATGTGTCCAAGGTGGATTCAGGTTCCTCCATGGGAACATCCTCCTCATCTTCAAATGGATAAGCCCAGCTCTGACTCTGAGTTCGAGTTCTCCGTGAGGGAGTCTCGAACAGTGACACCATACCACTGTACTCTGCTGTCTTGGTGGCTAGAACTGTTGACACTTTGGTTGCAGCAGTTTTCAACATGGAGCGGAAATTGTCTTCTACCTCATTAGCAGACAGACTCAGCTCCTTCAAGAACTTAGCTGAGTGATTATAGTGCAAGGATGCCATTTGAAGCTGCAAGGAACAGTCTCCTTGTGTTTTTTCCATAAGGTGAAAATTTAAAGCTTCTGAGGGAGAATCTCCTGTGTCAGCAAGGAATGTTAGTCCGCCAAGGGTTGAGGAGTTGTCCTCAACACTGCCAATGCTGACCACAAACTGGCTTCGGCCTCCTTCCTGGGTCAGGTCCACCAACTGCATGGACCCAAGTGAACCACTGATGTCCAAACGACTGCCCATAGACACATTTACCTTGGTGCCAGTGATGCTTGCAGTGGCAATCTTCAGCCCTTTCTTCTCAGCAGCCAGGACAGTGCCAGTGGACACAGTCCGAAGAAGAAGCAGGTTAAGGCGGTGGATCTCTACAGTCAGCTCTTTGTTCTGGTCATAAGTGGCTTGATACGTTCCCTCCTCTAGCTCACAGTAAGGTTGTGCATTATTTTGTTGCGCTGATGATGTCCACGTGCTTTCTTCTTTGGGGAAAGACTTCTGGAGGAATTTGAGTAGCTCCACCATGGTCTCAGGGTTGAGAATGATGTCCAGATTGTTGACTTGCATGCTTGTCACCTGGAGAGAGCTGTCAAGGTTCATGGAAGGGCAGTCTGAGCTCACAAACTGGTACTCAAGCTTAATTAGGGCCTCCTGGTCTTTGAAAAGGGAACTGAAGGGGGAGACTCTATCCACAGGCATACCAGAGGTTGACTCACTATGGTGGCCCTGATGTTCAGGAGATCTGCCATCAGGGGATGATACAGGGGACGAAGGCTGGCTCTCTCGGAGGCTGCCCGTGGGTATGTCAAAACTGAGATGCTTATGAGAAGCCACAAGAAGGTCGAAGTCTGAGCCATAAGTCTGTAATGTGTCCACCAGCAGAAGACCATGGACAGTCAGAGATACTTCAGCATCATAAGGCCGCTTGACAAAATGAGCATTGGTGCCAAATACCTTGAGAACAGATATGTAGCGGCCATCACTCTCTACACCAAGCTGCATGTAATTAATGTTGAACTCAGCTAATAGTAGACGGGATTCTACCAAGACTTCTCGTGTGTGCTGTTCTAAAGTCATCACACTCTGTGTCAGGTTCTTGGCTGAACCTTGCAGCTTCCAGGAGCTGTCCTCCCTCTGAAATATCTTGTCATGGCGAAGGGTAAGAGGGTCAGGAGACCTTATATTGGGGCCTCTCTCTTGACTTTTGTCTCCTTCACTCACAGCTGGGCTGGTTAGCCTAGCCAGGCAACTCCTAAGGGCAGTCATCTTCTCAAGGTTGATATGGACTTTGAGGTCTGGTAGAGCTCCTGACAGCACGGCCCCAGGGAGCTGGGGGTCTGATGTATAACGCAGTCTCTGCTCAAGCTGCAACAGCACATTAAACTTCTCCACCACATGAGTGGGGCCTACCTCACTCTCTTGAAGATGTTTCCAGTTGTCCTTATAGCGACCAACCATTATCTGCAGGTCCTTAAAGGACAAAGAGTATTTTTCGTAAAGCTTTCTGCTGTAGGCCTGTGTAATTTCGGGAGATATGAGGCTGGGAAGTTCAGGGCTTTTATGTTGTGCTTTCAAAGGCACGTGCATTTCAGGTGGTGGAGACTCTGGCGGGGTGGCAAGGGGTGTTTGGTACTCATCGTCACTCATGTCATCCTTTTCAGGCTGCATTGAAGGGCTGGCCTTGTTGTCATCTTCAAAGAAAATGAATACTGATGAGCTGACTTAGAAACCACATTAAATAATAATATTATTATAATATAATAATAATATTTGGGTATGTCCTTTTATTTCAAAAATGGCTGATTGTTTTACCTTGGGAGTTTGTAAGGAGAATCCTGCCTAGATCAACAACAACTAGCATCGGGTCCCCTGACTGGAAGTCATCTGGAAAAATCACCTGGGGTGCACAGATGTCCAGTTTCATGGTCCAACGCTTACTGTTTTCCTATAAAGCAAACACATCAGCTGTATTTAGAAATGATCAAACAAACAATTATTACAAGTCACCATCCAGGGAATCTCTCTTACAATAAACTCTCCCACGAGTAGCTGATCAATGGTTTGTCGAATCTCTGCCTTAGTCTGCATCTTCAGCTTGTTGTACTGCCTCCTGGCAGCCTCTGCCACTCTCAGCTCCAGCTCTGACTGATAGCCAAAACCTGCAGATCAAAGACATTTTTTAAATACAATAATCTAAGTTAGAGGACTATCATTGTGTCTGCAGTGTTGTTCACTGATTCCTTTTGTTAATTGTTTGAATTGATTTTTTAACTCGTATATAATAACATGTATGTACACTTACAGCATAAAAGCAAGTTTCAGTACTTGCCTGAGGTGTGAACTCTTCCTTTATAGAAGAATTCAGCAACTTTTTTGATCGCTTGTGGGTTGTAGACAATGTTCAGTGGACTCGTGCTCACTTCCAGTCTTCTCTCAAACTTACACCTTGCAGGGTTGCGCTCATAAATCATCTCAAACACTGGTGATGATGAGCACTCTGCACTGCATCCTGACAAAACAAAAACAAACAAAAAATGTATCTATTACGAGACTAACTTTTTGGTCAATGATGGTGGGAGTATGGTGCCCTGCTATTCATACTGCCACCACAATCTGATTCTTGTTACATCTTTACTCTACAGAGATATTGAACTGGCATTTTGTAAAGAGGAATATGAGCAAAAAGCCCTATTAGTGACCCCAGAGGCAGGTATTGTCATTACACCATACAATATGAAAATGTTAATGATTAGGACTGCTCCCTACATGATGATGATTTGAATCACCAGTCCACAATTAAATCCTCATTTTAGTCAAATCATCAGCCTTTTTGCTGTGTCATTACACACAGAGCAATACAGGAGCATAGCAAGCTCAAAACCTTTAGAAACATTGGAACATTTTCTTGTCTTAAAATTACTTCAAACTGAATCAATCACAGTGGAAAGAGATAAGGGTGATGGGAAAGGAGGGCAGAGCAGTACAATTCCCCTTTTGTTTTTTCACCATGGTTTCTGCTTGCTGTTCCAGTTCTCTCAGCTCTGATGCTGAATGTACTGAAGTTGACTACACTACTCATGAACCACAAATATTAAAACCTGAGCAGGTAAAACCTGAGGCTGATATACGTTAAGTGTGGAGTGTCTGCTCTGCAGGGGTTCTGGACTGTACTTAAACAGGGCAGAGGCCAAGTTACACTACAGTAAGGTTTAAGTAGTGATGAAAAAGAGTCAAAAATAATCCTGAGTATTTTTAAAAATATCTATAGACAAGAAAAGTCAGAAACCACACACACATAAATGAAGAAACAGTTTCATGTTGAGTGAACTTGCTGACATTGTTAGAAATGCCATTTGGCAGTCCAGAAATATTGATAAACTTGAAAGTTTATTTATACACAATTATATAAAGACATATAGAAAATAATATTAGTACTGACAAAAAGTAGTCATGAGGTTACAAGATCATTCAAAGTGTTATTTAATTTTGTTAAACTGAGAAAATACTCTTAAATCAATTCTTAAAAGCAAAAAACATAAGTCTTACCAAAAGTACTGCTGGGATGGCCAGATGGCTGATTAGTGGTAACAACAACTTTGTCCTACAAGAGATTAAAATTATTACGTGCTACAGCACACATTAGAAAATAAGGAGGATCTCCAATTCACTTTCTCAAACTTTTGTTCACATAATGAACCTGCTGCCCACCTCTGTTCACTACCTTACCATTTTGGGAGACACCAGGACAGGGAAGATGGTGCCCTGAGTGGTCAAGTCTCTCAGGACCAAACAACCCAGTTTAACAGACAGCAGGGAGGACTCTGAGCGAGGGAGAGACTCCACAATCACCTTTACACCTGCGGAGACATGGACACAGTAAATTAAACCACAAACCAAAAAATTGTGGTGGATGGTAGAAATTAAGCTGTATGGACTGGCAAGAAGAATATGAAGAGAATCGTGGAGTGCACACACATTTCTGGAAAGGAGAATGTTTTTAAAGCCATATATGGAGAATTGAAAGCTCAGTTGCCCAAGTTGATAAATGTGAAGCTTTGGCAACTAACTAAATGGTTTAACATTTGGAGAGCACTGAACTGTCACACTGCTGGATCAACCACTGCTGAGATGGGTAGCTGCATAAGAGTTAGTTGGCTATTCCTCTAAACAACATCCTCTCTGTTGTCCATGATACTGAAGACATTGCACAGGAAGAAAGAGACATTAGAAAGAAGTTCTTCTATGACTCCAGGATTGTTGCTATTGTAACTATAGAAAAAAGATACGTAGATCGGTTAATTCCACATGAGGATAACATTTAAGGACAGGTACCCAAAGTGTTGAAGATAGACAACTTTGACCTGGCCTTGTTTAAGAGAGAAATGGGAGGGCCAGAGTGGGTCTCGGAGTGAGTTGGGGTGGCCAGAGCACTGCAAGACTGTGTGACTAAAATGACTGAAAAGAAAACACCATTGCAAAAGATGCAGGAGAGGGGATGCCTCCCTCCTTGCAAATATCATTAAAAAATGGCAAGACAGAATTGTGGGTGTGTCTCGCTAGGCCAAAAGGACAGAGACTAGACAGCCACTAGTAAACTTGGAGGGGGAATTGCCTGAACCCCATAGCCCTCCCTCCTGCTCAGTCGCCAAACCATCATGTCCAAGAGTTACCTCTAGAGCTGATGCTCTCATGCCTCTGCATCTCCAAGAGTACCCCCTACCAGTGAAAAGCATGAACCCATGGAGGCATGCCAGGCCAAACCAGATGAATTACAGAGAGTGGAGCAACAATACCAGAGTCACAAAGTCATGGGACAAATATCAACCTACTCAAAGACTGTTTCGCATGATAGTTAAGACCACTGCCAGTACAGAAGTCGTCAGAATTAGTTGCAGGGTTGAATGCTCCCTCATGTCCTATGTATCAAGAACATGTGATACATCATGTGGAACAGCATAGGGGGAAGGAAGCTGAGGCTAAGAACAACTCTAAAGCCATTCAGCTACAGCTCTATAAGATGTAGCTGGGTGAATATTTACAAAGACAAGAAAGATGCAAGCTGTAGTAATCCCACCAGGGCACCACTGGCTCAAAATCCATTACACAAGCAGTGGGTTCCCAAATGGGTGTTCAGGGGACGGTAGCTCCACAAGCTCCGCCCATACTTACCAAGGAACCAACCAGGCCTGCCTTATTCCTAGAAGATTTCAAGGCCCTCCTCGCCCTGGGCCCCGAGAGCTGCCACCTCGGGGAAATCTCCAGCCAAGACCTTCGATGGCGTCCTCCACAACCGAGGCAACGCATTTAGCAGCCAGAACTGATCCTTACAACAACTTCAATTTAGGAAGCACAGGTGATTGTGAACCAATTTCACCTGCTTTGGTGCAAATGAAAGTGACAGGTGCAATGGAGAGGCAAAAGCAAGACAACCCCCAAAATGGGAATTTTGCATGTGGTGGCCACAGACAATTGGTCTCTCCTTCCTGACTGATTCTACTCTAGTTTTGTGTTTTGCTAGTGTCCTTGTCACTACTGGTAGCATGAGGTGGTACCTGCAGCCCAATCAGGTTCCACCAAGTGGCAAACTACCTTTGAAGCCTTGAGTTTACCTTAATCAAAGATCCTCTATACAGAGATACCGCATTATAGGCGGCGCCAATGGTATGAAATGGGACACAGTTCCAGTCTCCTAAGTGGGCGCTGTCCCCCAACCCCTCCATCAAGCAAAGGCAACTGGCATGAAATGTGACAGTAGCTAATATTAAAATCTATCCCTGTCTAGACTTACTTCTCTGCATCCTTTGGGAAAGAAAAGACAGATCCGTTTTTCTTGTTATTACAGCCTGTTGCTGCACAAAGCTCAGGCATTTTTAACACTAATTTATGGACTAATTGTTCCTGTCAAAAGAATACAACAATACATGATACAACACGGATACAGTACAAATTTGTGCCTTTTTTGCCGCTGTTTTTATCTACTAACTACCTCTGATCAGCCCAGTAAAAAGTCATGTCAGTTTCATAGGCTAATAATCTATTTTAGCAACTGTTAAGCAATGAAACAAGTTTTATTTAAGTTTTAAAGTTTAATCCATGGTTTCACGTAAGTCAATCCAAAAATAACTCTGGTCCATCTAAACTGGTTATCGGTTGGCAAATGATGTCGGCAGTTGACAGATTTCGCGAGAGTATGGCACTGAGACAGAGGCAGGTCTCGAATAAAGTAAATTTTCTCCTGATCTGTTCATCTGAAAAAAGTCATTCTGATGTCAGAATGTTCTGAAGACGTGTGGCTTGTGGAAAATGGGTCCAATATTTATTTCGGTAACTATGGAGCGAAATAATCTGTCACAATCTGTGATCGCGTTCACTTCGCCCATTGGAATTAATACAATCCTAAAGGGGCGGGGAGGTGGAGAAACCCATGTGACACAGATACAGGGAATAATCGGAAATGAAGTGTCTCCATTTCTCTACTGTCTCTGGCTTAATGGACGTCACCATCTTGTTTTTTTGGAGCCAGAAGAAACCATATTTGGATGAGAGGGTGGAGCTGGGGAGGAGTGAGGGGTGAATCTGACCTGTGTCCTCGAGGACACTAAGTACACGCACCTGCATTGGCAACCTGCAATATGCTCCTGGCTGAGCCGTGCAAAGATGCTGCTTACACGGGTTAGCTTTCACAATTCAAGGTAAACTTTATAACCAACTGTTAAATTAGTCTTAGAAGCTAACTGCATACATCCACATTTGGCAAATGTCATGTATGTGAGTAACTAGTAATGTTATTGTAGTTGAAGTTAGCATGTTTGCTAACGTAAAACTGTAAAACCACAGTGTAAAACGTATACTAACCTTGTGTTTTAATTTGGTTCTGCAGAACATGAACAGACTTCAGAACAGCCTCTCCCTAAAACTGTGAGTCTGCAACATGTAAACTGTGTTACACACGAAGACTGATGATGAATAACGGCTCCTAGACTTTTTGCACCTTATCTCCATCACTTACAGTCAACCTGTGTTATGCAAACTTGTCTTGTGACAGTGAAGTTAACCTGTACCTTCATCCATAACTGTATTTTATTTTTGTCAGTTACAATTGCTTGTAAATTGCACACATTACTTAATTCATCCATTTATTACATATTGTTAATTCAGGTTATACACATTGCAGTTTGATATTTTTTGTTCAAAACTGTTGCACTAATAGAGATAACCACAGTCACTTTAGTTTGTATTTTTGCGTTTCAATAAGCTATTTAGTGTTTTGATAAATAAATCCTGTTTAAATGACTGTCAGTAATGTCTTTGATTGATATTTTACAACCCCAACCAAGAAAATGCTGGGATGATGTGAAAAATGTGAATAAAAGGCACACACAGTAATTTATAAATTTCCCTTAACTTTTATTTCATGGCAGGGAGTATGAACACAAGATAAGTAATGTTTTTTTTTTTTGTCAACATCATTTGATTTGTAAATAAACATCCATTTTTGCCATTCAGGCTTGCAACACGTTTAAAAAAATACTGGGACGGGGGCAGTTTATGGGTAGTAATGATGTATTCTTACTAAATAATGATGTGATTTGAAACAGGTGATGTCAACAGGTGATTGCAATCATGATTTGGTACAAAAGCAGCTTCGAGGAAAGGCCTGGTCCTTTTGGAGCAAAGATGGCAAGAGGATCGCCAGTTTCCCAAAAAGTGAGGGCAAAAATCGTTGAACTGCTTAAGAAAAACGTTCCTCAAAGAAAGATAGGAAGAGATTTGGGTATTTCTTCCTCTACCATACATAACATAGTCAAAAGATTCAGGGAGTCCAGAGGAATTACCGTGCGCAAAGGCCGAGGACGCAAGCCTAAACTGAATGGCCGTGATATCCGAGCCCTCAGATGGCACTGCATTAAAAACCGTCATTCGTCAATAAGTGACATAACTGTATGGGCTCAGGACTACTTCAGGAAATCACTCTCAAGCACCACAGTACGTAGTTACATCAGGAAATGCCAGCTAAACCTGTACTATGCGAAAAGGAAACCCTACATAAATAGTGTTCAGAAGCGCCGTCGAGTTCTCTGGGCTCGGAGACATCAGGGATGGTCCATCGCACAGTGGAAACGCGTACTGTGGTCAGACGAATCGGTTTTTCACGTCTTTTTTGGAAAAAATGGACGGCGTGTGCTGCGGACCAAAGAAGAAAAGGACCATCCGGACTGTTACCAGCTACAAGTCCAAAAGCCCGGGTCTGTCATGGTATGGGGTTGTATCAGTGCGTTCGGCAAGGGTAACTTGCACTTCTGCGATGGCACCATCGATGCTGAGAAGTACATCGAGATTTTGGAGAGGCAAATGCTGCCTTCAAGGCGAAACCTCTTCCAGGGACGCACATGTATTTTTCAGCAAGACAATGCCAAACCGCATACTGCAGCCATAACAAAGGCATGGCTGCGTAAGAAAAGGGTGCGGGTGCTTGACTGGCCTGCCTGCAGCCCTGATTTGTCTCCTATAGAGAATGTTTGGCGCATTTTGAAATGCCAAATGCGTCAACGAAGACCCCGAACTGTTGCGCACCTAAAACATTGTTTGCAGGAAGAATGGGACAAACTAACGCCTGAAACACTTAGTAAATTGATTACTTCAGTCCCTAAATGTGTTTTGAGTGTTGTTAAAAGACGTGGGAACAGTACAAAGTGGTAAATGCTGTACTGTCCCAGTATTTTTTGAAACGTGTTGCAAGCCTGAATGGCAAAAATGGATGTTTATCTACAAATCAAATGATGTTGACAAAAAAAAACCATTACTTATCTTGTGTTCATACTCCCTGCCATGAAATAAAAGTTAAGGGAAATTTATAAATTACTGTGTGTGCCTTTTATTCACATTTTTCACATTGTCCCAGCATTTTCTTGGTTGGGGTTGTACTTTCTG
>NW_019174311.1:1341996-1347538 GCF_002260705.1 Seriola dumerili | reverse complement strand
TGTGTGTTCTTTTTATTCACATTTTTCACATCGTCCCAGCATTTTCTTGGTTGGGGTTGTATGTCAGTTTTACGGCACGCCACATGACATCTCCATAGACACGCAGTACAGGCGGTACAAACGTTACTACTGCTGAAGCCAGTTTGTTTGAGCATTTGAAGCAGTTTTATGAACAAACAAGTGAAGACTCAGACGAATTATATTTATATATGGATTTTAAATGTAACTCATGTCTGTGATTCTTCAGTGGTATACAATAATTCATTTAGTTGGAAGTGGCAATGATTTGGGGCTGGTGATGGATGGGTGGAAGGNTGACTGTAAGTGATGGAGATAAGGTGCAAAAAGTCTAGGAGCCGTTATTCATCATCAGTCTTCGTGTGTAACACAGTTTACATGTTGCAGACTCACAGTTTTAGGGAGAGGCTGTTCTGAAGTCTGTTCATGTTCTGTAGAACCAAATTAAAACACAAGGTTAGTATACGTTTTACACTGTGGTTTTACAGTTTTACGTTAGCAAACATGCTAACTTCAACTACAATAACATTACTAGTTACTCACATACATGACATTTGCCAAATGTGGATGTATGCAGTTAGCTTCTAAGACTAATTTAACAGTTGGTTATAAAGTTTACCTTGAATTGTGAAAGCTAACCCGTGTAAGCAGCATCTTTGCACGGCTCAGCCAGGAGCATATTGCAGGTTGCCAATGCAGGTGCGTGTACTTAGTGTCCTCGAGGACACAGGTCAGATTCACCCCTCACTCCTCCCCAGCTCCACCCTCTCATCCAAATATGGTTTCTTCTGGCTCCAAAAAAACAAGATGGTGACGTCCATTAAGCCAGAGACAGTAGAGAAATGGAGACACTTCATTTCCGATTATTCCCTGTATCTGTGTCACATGGGTTTCTCCACCTCCCCGCCCCTTTAGGATTGTATTAATTCCAATGGGCGAAGTGAACGCGATCACAGATTGTGACAGATTATTTCGCTCCATAGTTACCGAAATAAATATTGGACCCATTTTTCACAAGCCACACGTCTTCAGAACATTCTGACATCAGAATGACTTTTTTCAGATGAACAGATCCGTGGGAAGTTGTTCAGGGCTCTTTGGTTACCATTCGTATTATCCGTCTCCTCAATTTGTCACAATTTTCCTCTTGCGGCCACGTCCAGGGAGGTTGGCACAGTCCTGTGGACCTTAAACTTCTGAATAATATGTGCAACTGTAGTCACAGGAACATCAAGCTGCTTGGAGATGGTCTTATAGCCTTTACCTTTAACGTGCTTGTCTATAATTTTCTTTCTAATCTCCTGAGACAACTCTCTCCTTTGCTTTCTGTGGTCCATGTTTAGTGTGGTACACACCATGATACCAAACAGCACAGTGACTACTTTTCAACCTTTAAATAGGCAGACGGACTGATTACAAGTTTGAAGACACCTGTTGATGCTAATTACAGGACACACCTTAGTTTAACATGTCCCTATGGTACAATTATTTTCAATCTTTCTTAGGGGTACCATCATTTTTGTCCAGGCCAGTTTCATTAGTTTGTTTTTTAAAATGATTCTGCTGAACCACAATTTAAAAGCAATGTCTGATTTTCATTAGTTAATTTTCAGTAAATTTTTATTTATTATTACTTTTGTCAGTTTCAAGTTATTTCAGTGACCATTGTGGGTTTTTCTTTCTTTAACGGAAGGGTACCAACAATTTTGTCCACGTTTTTGTTATATATATATATATATATGTATATATCGATTTTATCATGATCTTAAATTGGAAAAAGAAAAACAGACAATTTAGACCAAAGAACCTTTCTTAACAGATTTTATTTCAAATAGTCGCAGTTTTACCTGCATGTGCAAACAACGTAAAGTTTAAGGTAAACGACAACAAACATTCTAATAAAGTGCACTCTTGCAAAAGTAGTAACAGAAAGTACAACCCCAACCAAGAAAATGCTGGGACAATGTGAAAAATGTGAATAAAAGGCACACACAGTAATTTATAAATTTCCCTTAACTTTTATTTCATGGCAGGGAGTATGAACACAAGATAAGTAATGGTTTTTTTTTTGTCAACATCATTTGATTTGTAGATAAACATCCATTTTTGCCATTCAGGCTTGCAACACGTTTCAAAAAATACTGGGACAGTACAGCATTTACCACTTTGTACTGTTCCCACGTCTTTTAACAACACTCAAAACACATTTAGGGACTGAAGTAATCAATTTACTAAGTGTTTCAGGCGTTAGTTTGTCCCATTCTTCCTGCAAACAATGTTTTAGGTGCGCAACAGTTCGGGGTCTTCGTTGACGCATTTGGCATTTCAAAATGCGCCAAACATTCTCTATAGGAGACAAATCAGGGCTGCAGGCAGGCCAGTCAAGCACCCGCACCCTTTTCTTACGCAGCCATGCCTTTGTTATGGCTGCAGTATGCGGTTTGGCATTGTCTTGCTGAAAAATACATGTGCGTCCCTGGAAGAGGTTTCGCCTTGAAGGCAGCATTTGCCTCTCCAAAATCTCGATGTACTTCTCAGCATCGATGGTGCCATCGCAGAAGTGCAAGTTACCCTTGCCGAACGCACTGATACAACCCCATACCATGACAGACCCGGGCTTTTGGACTTGTAGCTGGTAACAGTCTGGATGGTCCTTTTCTTCTTTGGTCCGCAGCACACGCCGTCCATTTTTTCCAAAAAAGACGTGAAAAAACCGATTCGTCTGACCACAGTACGCGTTTCCACTGTGCGATGGACCATCCCTGATGTCTCCGAGCCCAGAGAACTCGATGGCGCTTCTGAACACTATTTATGTAGGGTTTCCTTTTCGCATAGTACAGTTTAGCTGGCATTTCCTGATGTAACTACGTACTGTGGTGCTTGAGAGTGATTTCCTGAAGTAGTCCTGAGCCCATACAGTTATGTCACTTATTGACGAATGACGGTTTTTAATGCAGTGCCATCTGAGGGTCGTGGATATCACGGCCATTCAGTTTAGGCTTGCGTCCTCGGCCTTGCGCACGGTAATTCCTCTGGACTCCCTGAATCTTTTGACTATGTTATGTATGGTAGAGGAAGAAATACCCAAATCTTCTCATCTTTCTTTGAGGAACGTTTTTCTTAAGCAGTTCAACGATTTTTGCCCTCACTTTTTGGGAAACTGGCGATCCTCTTGCCATCTTTGCTCCAAAAGGACCAGGCCTTTCCTCGAAGCTGCTTTTTGTACCAAATCATGATTGCAATCACCTGTTGACATCACCTGTTTCAAATCACATCATTATTTAGTAAGAATACATCATTACTACCCATAAACTGCCCCCGTCCCAGTATTTTTTTAAACGTGTTGCAAGCCTGAATGGCAAAAATGGATGTTTTATTTACAAATCAAATGATGTTGACAAAAAAAAAAAACATTACTTATCTTGTGTTCATACTCCCTGCCATGAAATAAAAGTTAAGGGAAATTTATAAATTACTGTGTGTGCCTTTTTTATCACATTTTTCACATCGTCCCAGCATTTTCTTGGTTGGGGTTGTAAAATATCAATCAAAGACATTACTGACAGTCATTTAAACAGGATTTATTTATCAAAACACTAAATAGCTTATTGAAACGCAAAAATACAAACTAAAGTGACTGTGGTTATCTCTATTAGTGCAACAGTTTTGAACAAAAAATATCAAACTGCAATGTGTATAACCTGAATTAACAATATGTAATAAATGGATGAATTAAGTAATGTGTGCAATTTACAAGCAATTGTAACTGACAAAAATAAAATACAGTTATGGATGAAGGTACAGGTTAACTTCACTGTCACAAGACAAGTTTGCATAACACAGGTTGACTGTAAGTGATGGAGATAAGGTGCAAAAAGTCTAGGAGCCGTTATTCATCATCAGTCTTCGTGTGTAACACAGTTTACATGTTGCAGACTCACAGTTTTAGGGAGAGCTGTTCTGAAGTCTGTTCATGTTCTGCAGAACCAATTAAAACACAAGGTTAGTATACGTTTTACACTGTTTTTACAGTTTTACGTTAGCAAACATGCTAACTTCAACTACAATAACATTACTAGTTACTCACATACATGACATTTGCCAAATGTGGATGTATGCAGTTAGCTTCTAAGACTAATTTAAACAGTTGGTTATAAAGTTACCTTGAATTGTGAAAGCTAACCCGTGTAAGCAGCATCTTTGCACGGCTCAGCCAGGAGCATATTGCAGGTTGCCAATGCAGGTGCGTGTACTTAGTGTCCTCCGAGGACACAGGTCAGATTCACCCCTCACTTCCTCCCAGCTCCACCCTCTCATCCAAATATGGTTTCTTCTGGCTCCAAAAAAACAAGATGGTGACGTCCATTAAGCCAGAGACAGTAGAAAATGGAGACACTTCATTTCCGATTATATCCCTGTATCTGTGTCCAATGGGTTTCTCCACCTCCCCGCCCCTTTAGGATTGTATTAATTCAATGGGCGAAGTGAACGCGATCACAGATTGTGACAGATTATTTCGCTCCATAGTTACCGAAATAAATATTGGACCCATTTTCACAAGCCACACGTCTTCAGAACATTCTGACATCAGAATGACTTTTTCAGATGAACAGATCAGGAGAAAATTTACTTTATTCGAGACCTGCCTCTGTCTCAGTGCCATACTCTCGCAAATCTGTCAACTGCCGACATCATTTGCCAACCGATAACCAGTTTAGATGGACCAGAGTTATTTTTTGGATTGACTTACGTGAAAACCATGGATTAAACTTTAAAACTTAAATAAAACTTGTTTCATTGCTTAACAGTTGCTAAAATAGATTATTAGCCTATGAAACTGACATACTTTTTACTGGGCTGATCAGAGGTAGTTAGTAGATAAAAAACAGCGGCAAAAAGGCACAAATTTGTACTGTATCCGTGTTGTATATGTATTGTTGTATTCTTTTGACAGGAACAATTAGTCCATAAATTAGTGTTAAAAATGCCTGAGCTTTTGTGGCAGCAACAGGCTGTAATAACAAGAAAAACGGATCTGTCTTTTCTTTCCCAAAGGATGCAGAGAAGTAAGTCTAGATCAGGGATAGATTTTAATATTAGCTACTGTCACATTTCATGCCAGTTGCCTTTGCTTGATGGAGGGGTTGGGGACAGCGCCACATTAGGAGACTGGAACTGTGTCCCATTTCATACCATTGGCGCCCGCCTATAATGCGGTATCTCTGTATAGAGGATCTTTGATTAAGGTAAAACTCAAGGCTTCAAAGGTAGTTTGCCACTTGGTGGAACCTGATTGGGCTGCAGGTACCACCTCATGCTACCAGTAGTGACAAAGGACACTAGCAAAACACAAAACTAGAGTAGAATCAGTCAGGAAGGAGAGACCAATTGTCTGTGGCCCACCACATGCAAAAATTCCCATTTTGGGGTTGTCTTGTTTTGTCTCCATTGCACCTGTCCCTTCATTTGCACCAAAGCAGGTGAAATTGCGTTCACAATCACCTGTGCTCCTAAATCTCTCTCT
>NW_019174311.1:1312998-1341971 GCF_002260705.1 Seriola dumerili | reverse complement strand
TCCAAAGAGATTAGAGGTGAACTCCAAGGTCAAGGTACATCAGTGTCAGATCGCACCATCCGTCGCTGTTTGAGCCAAAGTGGACTTAATGGAAGACGGCTGAGGAAGACTCGACTGTTGAAAGCAAATCATAAAAAAGCGAGACTGGAGTTTACCAAAATGCATATTGACAAGCCACAAAGCTTCTGGGAGAATGTCCTTTGGACAGATGAGACAAAACTGGAGCTTTTTGGCAAGTCACATCAGCTCTAGTTTCACAGACGCAAAAATGAAGCATACAAAGAAAAGAACACTGTACCTATTGTGAAACATGGAGGAGGCTCGGTTATGTTCTGGGGCTGCTTTGCTGCATCTGGCACAGGGTGTCTTGAATCTGTGCAGGGTACAATGAAATCTCAAGACTATCAAGGCATTCTGGAGCGAAATGTGCTGCCCAGTGTCAGAAAGCTTGGTCTCAGTCGCAGGTCATGGGTCCTCCAACAGGATAATGACCCAAAACACACAGCTAAAAACACCCAAGAATGGCTAAGAACAAAACATTGGACTATTCTGAAGTGGCCTTCTATGAGCCCCGATCTAAATCCTATTGAACATCTGTTGAAGGAGCTGAAACATGCAGTCTGGAGAAGGCACCCTTCAAACCTGAGACAGCGGGAGCAGTTTGCTCACGAGGAGTGGGCCAAAATACCTGTCGACAGGTGCAGAAGTCAAATTGAGAGTTACAGAAATCGCTTGATTGCAGTGATTGCCTCAAAAGGTTGTGCAACAAAATATTAAGTTAAGGGTACCATCATTTTTGTCCAGGCCAGTTTCATTAATTTGTTTTTTAAAATTATTCTGTTGAACCACAATTCAAAAGCAATGATTGATTATCATTAGTTAATTTTCAGTAAATTTTTATTTATTATTACTTTTGTCAGTTTCAAGTTATTTCAGTGACCATTGTGGGTTTTTCTTTCTTTAACGGAAGGGTACCAACAATTTTGTCCACGTGTGTGTATATATATATACACACGTGGAGGAGATACCAGGAGACCGGCCGTTACACGAGGAGAGCTGGACAGGGCCTTAGAAGTTCATTAACCCAGCAGCAGGGCCGGTACCTGCTCCTTTGTGCGAGGAGGACCAGGAGCAGCACTGCCAGAGCCCTATACATGACCTCCAGCAGGCTACTGGTGTGCATGTTTCTGACCAAACTGTCAGAAACAGACTCTATGAAGGTGGCATGAGGGCCCCACGTCCTCTAGTGGGACCTGTGCTCACAGCCCAGCACCCTGTAGCTTGATTGGCATTCGCCAGAGAACACCAGTATTGGCAGGTCTGCCATTGGTGCCCATTCTCTTCACAGATGAGAGCAGGTTCACACTGAGCACGGTTGTTGGGAGTGCATACAGGCATGTGGGGGCCATACAGTTGTGACTTCAATTTTTTACTTTGATTTTCAGTTTGATTGTGAATCTAGCCCTCAATAAATTATACAATGTACATCAGTAAAGATTTCAAGATTCGGTCATCAAGCTCTGATGTGTGACTTAAGTGTTCCCTTAATTTTTTTGAGCAGTGTGTGTGTATGTGTTATACACATTTGGGTGTCAAAACTAAGATAAACAAGACCATAAAAAGGATTGTTTTCAGGAAACAGATCCACAAAAGGGAACAAGATCGTGGGACCCAGGACAAGACGAGATAACAAATGACTGGAGGGAGAGGGAGAGAGAGAGAGAGAGAGAGAGAGAGAGAGAGATAGAGATAGAGATAGAGATAGAGATAGAGATAGAGATAGAGATAGAGATAGAGATAGAGATAGAGATAGATAGATAGATAGATAGATAGATAGATAGATAGATAGATAGATAGATAGATAGATCCTCCTCCTTAGGTGCGTTTGTGCGTAGAAATGTGGTAGTTCAGCGGTTGAAAAATGTAGTACAAAAGGAAAGTGGTGTTTTCATGGGAAGGTAAACTGCTAAAAAGATTCTACAGTATATGAAGCTACATTTAAACGGATATTGAATTGTTTTGAGGGGTGTTTTTAAAAGTGTCTAAAACCTGTTTTTTCTCGCGGCCCCACATAGCTCTGCTAGTCTGCCTGGTGCTGCCCGGTCAGCTTTCCTAACTGGGGGCGTGCTGATCATAATCTACTGCAGGTAATGTACCGACTATTCATGAGTATCTCAAACAATCCCATGTCAAAAAAACCCAACTATCCCTTTAACTTAAATAACCCGGCAACATGTTTCCAACACTACCTCTTCCTACCTGAGAATTCCAACTGGATGACCCCACTCTCAACCAGTGTGTCCCCCCTCCTGTCCTGGTGGAAGAGTGTGACTCCGCCCTTCTCCAGTAAGAACTCCAGTCGGGCAAACAGGTGATCTCGTCTGGTGAAGGTGTTCAGTGTGTGAGAGTCCTCCAATGGGTCGAATAAGTCTTCTGTCTCTGCTGGACAAGCAAATCATCAGGATCAGCAGTCAGCGCAGGAATAATATTCCATCTAACACAAAACACTACTAAAGATAATACAAAACATAAAAATCTAATTTATTATACAGGACTCCAGACTAGACCACCATCACAGAAAATGTAATTCTAATAAAACCAATTGTGTGGTACCAACATCTACTGCAGCTTATAAAAAGATTAAAGACAGATGTTAAATGCCAGCCCATCTCTGGCACCAGACAGAAGTCCCTCACCTAGAATATCCCAGGAGGATGGACTTGGCAGGAGCTCTTCAGGCCTGTTTGGGTCCTGGGAATCTCCATACCAGCCTCCCCAGCCCGGGAACCAAGACTGCAGGTACTGTATCATTCCTGAGCTCCCACTCTTAGGGATGGATGTGGTGTCTGCATAGGGCTGGTGGTCACTGCCAGGCTCTCGCACAATCTATAAAAGGAGACAGAGAACAGAGAACACATGCTGAAACTATGACAAAGATACATTTGGTACATCAGTGTGATGATTGATTGTGTGTTTTGTGAGTTCACAAACAGTTGAAACTGAGGTGGAGTTAACAGGACTTTAATCTAAGGTAGACGGGGATTTCTCTTCTTACAAAGTCCACAAAGGCAACTGATGTGTTGAAATTTTAATTTCATACAATATTGTATACCCATATGAATCATGTAACGTTACCTCTGCGATCTCTTCCTGTTTTCGAGACCAGTCATGGACAATTTCTCTGAGACTCTGCAGCTCCTCTAACGTCTGCTCCTCTTCCACTCGCGCCACTTCACTCTAGATGACAAAGACAAGCATCAGTTCGGTAATGTGTGTTCAATTAGTGTGTCACAGTGTGTGAAAAAACTAATTTAACTGGGGCCAGTTTGCTTAATTGGGCAGACTTCTCAGAAATGAAGAAAACATGAAGGGTAAAGCTGGATGATGAGGTTAGTGTGGCAACCTGTAAGCCGCCAGTATGCTTCATTATAGGTTTTTGTCAGGTGGTCAAACGTCTTCAGAAACCCTGTGCCCACACCTGTAACCTTCCCAATCCAACAATCTCACACTCACACCCAAGTCACTCTGTGACTGGTCAGCTGTGCAGCCTGAATTTCTCTCTCTAGCTGTCTTTTTACATTCTTGACTCAACTACTTTTTACTAGTCACATGTACAACTGAGTGCAACACTACTGTTATCTCTGTATGTAAACAGTATTGTGTATCCCCCGTCTATGGTGGCCAGCTCTTTACTTTGTCTTCCCATGTTACTAATCAGCTCAACTATAAACACTTTGATTTATAGCACGGTTACACCATATCATATATAACCCAGCCCTTAGTGTAAATCATCAAGTAAATCCTTACAATCTTAAGTCAGATCATTTTATGAATTCTATTATAAAATGAAGGGAATATGCGGGACAATATAATGTCAATATTTGTTAGTTTTTGTTTAGATTATATTTAAAGATATGAATAATACAGTCACTTAAATCGTTGTTTATACATCATGTATGTGTTCCCTTGCAGTACCTCTTCCTGAGGACTCAGTGAGACGGCTCTGAGCCTTCTGAAGTAGAGGCTGGTGTAGGTCTGGGCATCTCGAGCTCGCTGCAGGGCAAAGCCCCAGTTGCACCGCTGCCGCTGCTCCCTGATCTCACTCAGGTTGGCCTGGATGGCAAAGATCCACCACTGACGACAGCTGCAGGGAAACACATTGTTTCATGTTCCAAGGTTTATTACAAAAACAATATATGTAATGATGTGAAATGTGAAAAAAAACTGAAGTGTGTGAACTTACTTCCCAGAAATGGGGACTTTAGGTCTCCATTTTCGGTAAAGCATCTCTCTCTCCCGGCGGTCTAGCTCTTTAAGGAACGCCATGATCTGCTGGTACTGTACCTAAGGGACAACAAACACACACACACACGATCACTGCTCTGTCTGAATGCTTCTGTTACACAAGCTAATGATCAGACACAGGCTTTGGTTTAGAGATATTTGAAATTAAATTGTGCCATAAAATTAAACAGTCGGTTCAGTACTTTTATTTGGAACTGGGATGAGTCTGGCTAGACTTATAAAGCCACAGGAAAAAGGTGGTCAGCTCTTGTCAGTGTCAGTTCCTGTCAGTTAGGCTTTACCAACTGGCCTCACAGCTATGCTACATTGCTGACTGGATTAAAAATGACAGTGAATCTGAAAATCTAAAAACTTCTCAAGTTAATCAGTCCTTATTAAGTAGTCTCCTGTTTACTTCTAAACAAAGGATGATTAAAACATTAGACAATGACAACTATTAAAGCCTGGCAGAATATAAGAAGATTGAAAGGGACAACTGTCCTTCCTTTTGCCAGTACGGGGCAACATAGATTTCTCTCCTGGTACCACAGATAGGGGCTGTGAGTTGTGGGACAGTAAAGGCATTATTACTATTGGACATTTTTATGAAAAGAGAGTACTACTTTCATTTGATCAAATATGTAAGAAATTTAGAAATTTGTTTTTTTAGATATTTCCAGGCACCAAGTTCTTTAAATAGCGAAAAACACACTGGCTTTTGCCATCAGACTTCTCCACTAGAGAATATAGTCCCTGTGGGCAAGAAGAAAGGCATTCTGGGGCTTGGGTGTATTTCTATGTATCCATACTTTCTGTGCAAGACCAAATATCTGAAATAAAAGGGTTAAACTGCAAACCTCAAAAAAATAGCTGGTGGCATGAGGTTATTTTTGATATAATACCTATGTAATATTTGACATAAAGCTCCAAGTATATGATTAAGGTATTCTATAAGATTTTGGTCCCCATTCCTAGAATACATTGGTACTACTGCTGGGCAATTAACCGAGTAAGTAGAACCTTTCACTGACTGAATCTTGCTCATGTTGGTTAATTTGGTTAATACTCCGCGATGCATGCGTTCATGCACTGTCCCCTTAAAAAAATACTACGTCATGTTAAGTCACATGCCTCCGCCCCATCCAACTAACGTTAGTCCGCAGCTGGTGATCCACATCACCAGCTTCACGAGCACAAACACTGAGCCTCAACCTGAGCAGCTCATGTGGGAGAAAAATGCATTGGCTGTAGTATATAAATTCCTTCAGCTACAATATTATATTTGTACTATGATGTTAATTGTACTTTGTAATAACTGTACTAGTCCATATTTCTTGTAATCATAACTTGTAAGTTAAGGTGCCCCTGCAAGACCCAGCCAAGGAGGGAAAAGCTGTATGAATGTGTAAAAATAAGATAAATGTTGAGGAAAACAGGAAAACTGAATAAAGACATAACAATGCTGGGGGGATGCTAAATCTGAGCTCCTTGGTTAGGACAAGACTTGGCAAAAGATTAACAATGTGTGTCTGGTCACGTTTGCTCACAGATGTCCTTGGTCGGTAGGTGAGAGATAGGACTATGTTATCACTCATAATGCTTTTCAATAATATACTCATATTATATAGTGTGCAGAAAAAGAAGAAAATTCACTTGTGCATATGTGAGTTCCAAAATGACAACTATGTGACAGTTGATGACTAAGCATGTGACATTTGGGGGTTTCATCTCTGGCAACAGCTAAGTTGGTGTCTGGTCAGCTGAGGCCTAACGCCTCAGACTCCAGAGGACAAACAGGTTTTCTGCTAATGACTAAGTAATGGAACCACCAACTGTAGAGTTTGTCCAAATTTGTTAAAGCTAAATTATGTGAAAATTAAAGTTGCTCTCCTGAGATACTTTAAGTGCACCAGGATGAGTGGAGTTCCAAGAAACATGATCCCATGATGCCAGACCTCAGTTTGAGAATAACAATTCTTCATCTGAATCATCGTCACCTAGGCTTGGGAAGGTTGTGAGGTGAACTGAACAGAACATAGAAAATTAAAAATATAATCCTTCTTTGTGTTGCAGCCACGTGGGCCTAGCAACAGTCAGATACACCCCCAAATGGTGGTTACATAAGATCTGTTGTTTCCTTTGTCTTATTGGATTGAATGTAGAGTGTTAACTTGATAGGTGTCACCAATAGCACCCGTGAGGGTGCCTATACTGTGCTCCAATCTGTCCTACTGAACTGTTACCAGGTGCAGCTTTAAAATCAGACAAGATGATTACTAATGCATAACTGATTTTCTTTTGTTTGTTAATGTTTAATCTATTGGTTTGTATTTGTGTTTGTTCGTGTTGGTCTACGTATTTGTGTGTCCAGGTGTTTGTGATGCTGTGCTGCATGTGGGGAGGATGGACCTATAAAAATTGCACAAGAACAAGCACTGTAGACATGATCTAGGATCAATACAACCACACAGTCAAACTAATAAAAAGTCCTTCTAGTTACATGTATAGTGCTTTTAAGATCAGACCTGCCTTGCCCTATCTTGTTTTGTTTTATTTTTCCTTATATTCCCTGTCATACCTTTGATCAGCAACCATACAAATAAAAACTGGTAAAAACACTGTGGAGGGATGGAATCACCTCTACTATAATCATATCTCAATCTCACATGGTAAATTCTGTATATATACATACATACCAAACACTTTCACTTTTTCATATTAATACTATTTTCATTCACCAATTACTTCTGATCCTACTGTCATTTTTGTGTGCTGATAAGTTATTGTCATTAAATGCAATTCAGATGATTTAAAAGGAAAAGTTCAAATTTTTTCAAGAAAACATTCACAGTCCGTGTTCTGTGTATCCTAAAGTTCAGCTGAAGCAAATACTATATGAGAATTCACCAGTCTGAGTTAAACCGAAGTGTACCCATGAAATCACAAAGAGGGGATTTCATATTGAAAAGATTGGAACATCAGCCTCAAAGCACCATATTAACTTCAGAATGTATTTAGAAAATATTTTTGTACTGTAATGTATACACACCTGTGACAAGCGTAATGACATGGGCTCCAGCTGAACCTGGCCCTCAATCCGTGGGGTGTGTCGGGACCTCAGAGGCTCTTTGGAAGCGTTTCTTCTGAGCAGCACGGAGGCACACACTGGTTCAAAGATGTATTGATGTTCACGGCTCTGCATACACCGGGTCATTGCATCCTATACAGTTACAAAAGTAATCAGACAAGTCATATGGAATTGTATCTCTTTACATCTAATTTGGTTTTGCATCATCACAGTGCGCCATTCGTGAGAATTTCTTCACCAACCAGCTTGCATTTTGTGCTTCATGATATAATCCATTACTGAAAATCACAACGTATAGTAAGATTAGGCATTGAATTGAAAAATGTACCTAAACCAACATTGTGACTCTTTCATAATGTTTAAATTGAATTAATTAAGTTCCTTTACTATCCACAGGTCACTGTCAGTTATCACTGGATGCTGTGTTGTGTGTCTCAAGTAGCAGGAATGTCTTTTTTTCTGGTGTTTGTACAATTCAGTTTGGTTAGGTATAATTTATGGTAAAGCTTGTCTTAAAGAAAAGTGACATGGAAAACTGGTGCCGTCCAGAACTAAGGTCTAATACTCTGTAACTAATGAGATGGCTCCTAACTGTTGAAGGTCACCACATGCCTGACCTGGATCTGATTTGCAGGCAGCTTTCCCAGCATTTCACACTCTGTGTCCCAGTAGACACAGAAGTCTTCAATCTCCAGCTGCTTTTGTCGGAGGGACTTCTGGACCTGCAAATACAAAGAAAACACCTGTTAACCTTAAATGCAAAGACCCATGGTAGTCCTGAATTAATGGAGGCTGTCAAGTACCATATAAAGATCTCACAATTACAACATACAGTTCTCATAAATGTCAGATTCCAAGACATCCTTACAAGAAAAAAAATCTTTGGGTAATGCAATGTGCTTCCTGATTACAAACCTAATGCATGCATTACAGAAAAGAGAGGTCTTTGACCTATAACCAAACCAGTAGTCCTGCTATGTACACAAATGTTTAAATACCACTAATCCACTAAAAACTTTAAAAAATAAGGAATGAAGTGTAATTTTACATCATTACTTTGCAGTCACTTTGAGTGAAAACTTACCGACTCCTTAGAGGGATTCTGAGCAGAAATATTGTTGATGCAAACCCCAAAGGAAAAGGGTTTCTCTGGGTTGGAGAAGTCATCCTCAAATCTAAGATGTACATCTTGAATATTGAGCTACATACAAGAAGGAAAAAAAGTTCAATCTGTGCCTCAGGGTCAAATAATAAAAACTACCTGATTACGTTAGGCAGGCTGACCGCAGTGTCAAGACAGCAATGTGGAAATTCTTTGTCCTGATATCTGGAAGGTATTTACTTAATTAGGTACATGTTAAAACCTTGCCTATGTTGTGCATAATTGTAGTGTATCATACAGTATATGGCTGCTTGATTACAAGAAAAACCTGTTTCATTGCTATTATGGGCAACTGGGCCCATATTCACAAATCATCTTAAGGCTAAAAGTAGCTCCTAACTTTCCGATTTAGGAGAAACTGCTAAAAAATAATGGACGTGTCAGGACTCCTCGTTTTTTTGGCTCAGAGTAATTCACAAAGCCACTTAGCGCTAAATGTATTACCTAAGTCTAGGAGAAGTTGGAGGGAAGACATGGCTTCTCACACAGATGGCTAACAGGTTTAGTTAGGTAGTCTATGACAGCTGAGTTTTTTAAAATTCTGACCCTCACAACATTCACCCACCATTCTCACTTACTTACTAAGATGTGTACACACCAAGTTCTTTTGCTATTCTGTTTTGTATGTACTCTGCAAAACTGATAGATAAAAATATATGTGATGTTTATGATATAGTCCCAGCTATAGTACCTAATATTGGATAACTCACCTCAATGTTTTCCACAATCCTGGTGACTACTGAGGCAGTGGCAGAGTACCAGTAAGACTCTCCTCTCTGTTCACACTCACTCTGAAGGAGCCGTCAACAACAACAAAGAGTGTTAAAGATAAAAGTGCTTGGTAGAGAAGAGTATAGGTTTGACACATTAAAACAGGTGAAGGACGCAATGAACATACATCAGGACTAGAAGACCAAGCCACAAAGTTCAGTTCCATTATCTGATTCAGACTCCCTAATTCTGGCATGCAAACTGGAGCTCTCTTTGTCTAAGGT
The DNA here is from genome assembly GCF_002260705.1 of Seriola dumerili. Lineage (NCBI taxonomy): Eukaryota > Metazoa > Chordata > Actinopteri > Carangiformes > Carangidae > Seriola > Seriola dumerili. The sequence goes on along the minus strand of NW_019174311.1, from coordinate 1,332,442 downwards.
TTAAAATCACCAAATCAAAACACCAGAGAATAATAGTTGAATTGAAGAAGTGACATGCAGCATCAAAAATTATGTTGAACATGTCAATAAGTCTGTAGCTACTCTAGTGTTCATGTGGGTCTCCAATGCTCATTAGAGACTAGAAAACTAAATGGAAGAAAAATTATTATTATTTTTAGATTAACCATTGATGGGACAAGTGAAAAGCACATTTTATCTCTGGTGTTGATCTACCTACTTTGAATTTTTCTTCGAGAGCCTTAAGGAGACGTTTTTTGCGCTCTCTCTCCTCCTCTCTCTCCTTCTCTCCATCATACTCCTGCAGCTGGGTGGGGCCGATGATCAGGTTGAGCTGGGACATGGAGATGACCCATGGGTCACTGTGAGGCCGGTAGAAAGGGATCTGGAGAGTAATCTTTCCAATGAAGCCTGGTGAAAGACAAGATGATGTGTGCATCATAGTGAAGGAAATACAGACTGAAGCTGAAAAATTAAACTGAATTTTGAATTATATGTAGATAAATTCTGACTATATCAAGAGCATGTAAGTCAGTTTTGTTGAAACAAGATGAAAATGATGTATTTCTGAGCTAAATAAGAGATTTGTAAATCTTCTGAAGATGTCATGGATAATCATGTGCGTTATGGCCTTTGTTTTAAACCATGGTACTTGTCATTCATTGCTAGTGATAATGCTGAAAATAAATGTTTCTAAACTGCATTTGAGGAGCATTCCACCCAATTTTACACACAAAGATCAGTTATCATTATGAGGAGTACTCTGAAGGTCTCCATCACTGTCCATGGAGCTTTCAAAGTTTAAAAAAAAAAAACAGCTAAACTTGGTCTTGACTCTTACGGTTTTTAACAGAGAGCCAGTGCTACAAACTGGAGGAGCTGGGCATTAAAGAAACAGGGGGCTTATAAAAGACACTAGTGATTTGCATTATGAGAAATGTAGAAGTTTTTGGAGTTTGATCTATATCAGGAGCAGGAGATCAGAAAATCCTGGCATCACTTTTTTGATCTCTCCTCTTTGTCTCTCACTCATTCACTCATAGGGTTGCATAACATGCCCCACTGTAGTATATACATACATATATATATATATATATATATACATATTAATGGCATTCTATGAGAAATGAGCAAAACATGATGAAACATGTCGAATCAAAGGCACTGAAACTTGGTGAATAGCTTCCCCATACTTCAGTGCTTCCCCTACATACAAACGGTAGCAATGTGACCAATACTTATATTACTTATATTATACCTATGTTTTTCTTATATTTTCATGTCCATTGCTTTAACCTCAATTAAAATACTTTTTTTATGCATTAGTCACAAAAGCAACAGCAGCAGATGAAGCAATCACTTGTGCATGTATAAAAAAGTCAAAGAGTCCAAACGCAGAAATTACCCCTTACATCTAGAACCACAATATAATGACCTCCAAAAGTTACAGATAAATGCTGGAGAATATGACTAGTTAGGGCTCCTTCCATTTGCCTCCAGAAGTCCTCAATTGTCTCTGGAACTTGTTTCTCTTTTGCAGATGAAACTCCCTGACTTTCTCTTCAAAGGCATCTCTCAAAACTCCCTCAGACTCATTTCTCTTCAGTAGTGAATGCAGGTATGTAAGATAAAGAACACTGCTCCTCCACCATTACATTAGAGCACATGTAACCAAACAGGAAAATCCTGATTCAGAGTTAGACTGTCAGCAATGTAGAGCAGTGTAACTATAAAAAGTCAAGAGAGAAACACCAAGCTGAGACCTTTTTATTATTCTGGCATCTAAAGAACAGTGGCTTGTGGTGGAAAAATATCTTAATCTATAGGTTTTGTCATTTGGACTAAACAGTCTTTAAAAACATGTCCGTCTGACAATGTAATTTTAAAGTAGACATATCGTTTAGCAATTACCAAAGCATAAAATTTGTCAATCAGTTGCACAACTCCTCGCAAACATACAGTACCCTGCTTTATTCACCATACAATGTTTGGGTGTCTTCAATTTTCAGTAAAAATGCAAAACACAGTAAATGTGCTGATTCAACAACTCAAAATGAAATAAGCTTCTCTGTTGATGGTGGTGAAATTAAACTATATGTGCAAACAATATCAGTGGTGTCAAGAAGAGAGAAAAAGTGGGGCTGATTAAAATAATGACCTTTGTGGGGTGCCATGTACAATATTGACTAATGACATCATGGCCCCTATCACGGTTAGATGTAATGTTGTAATGTTACTAAAGATTATCATTGCTATCCATCAGCAAAAAAACAACAAGAACAAAAAAAATTAACTTAAGCATACAGCTCTTGAACAAGTAATCTGTGGGATATACATGGACCAATCAAAAGGATTGCTTGGTTATAGTTTTTTCGAGTTATGTGTGGTAAGTTTGTGAGGTCAGTCAATCATGGCCCTGTTCAGACCTGCATTAACATGCATTGTCAGTGATCCGATGACAAGAGGTCAGCTCTAAGTTCGTCAGTTCACACCTGGATTTAAAATATCTCAGTGACCACTTGTGATCGGATCTCACTGCTTTATGTGCAAACAAACAGGTATGCATTGATGTTTTCAGCCGATCCGACATACGGGTCCACTGTCAATCTGTTTGTGTGTGTGTGTGAGAGAGTGAGATAGAGAGGGAGAGAGAAAGCGGGGCAAAGAGGGGTTGAGTGAATCATTGCTCTGCTCACAGCTCTACAGAGAAATCAAGTTTAATCCATTTGAAATAGTAAAATATTTCGTGTTCGTGAAGAAACTGTGTTGGGACTTATCAGACTGTGACAGAGGACGTCAGTGGAGTAGGTGGCCCTTCAGAGGACGTCAGTAGAGTTCAATGTGGCCCTGGACACATTTGTGTTCACACAGCCAAAAGAATGTGGCCACCTCTGAATGCGGTCTGAGTGATTGGATCTCAAAAGAGCCTCAGTGTGTCTCAGGCGTCCTCACACCTGAACTTAGAGCTGTCCACTGGTGATCAGATCACCTGAGACGGATGTTCATACCAGGTCTGAAACGGGGCAATGTGTCTCACCTGCTTTGACTTCAAATGGCAGATCAAACTCTCGGAGGGCATCCTTCCTCAGGGGGAGGTTCTCCAGCTCTACTGCACCTGAGGAATGACACGAAACAGACACTGTCTGTCAATGCTGGGTTGCCTCACTTTCCTAATAAGTGCTGATGATCAATTAAAATTTAAATTAAAACTGACTGTTTGTTTCACTGTGACTGAATTGTTGTCCAATGCAACAGACCACGCCACTACTTTTAAATGTCTTAATATAGTTCACACAATAACAACACATATATACTGTCAGGTGTTACAATCATTTTGTCGAGCCATTGATAACAATAAAGGAAGGCTAAAAACACCTCTCTGTATACAGTTCAACAGCACCGCAAACTACAGCGTCCAGTGACAAAACAGCTGAATCAGCACCTCTCCAAGACAGTTTCAGCACAACCTTAACATTAGAACCTTCATGAAGGAGTCATAGGATTTCTTTCAGAACTGTTGTATCAGACTGCATTAATTTTAGTGGTGTGTCACTCTTGTTTTAGTGTACATATCAATTCTTAGCGGCATTTTCTTCTCATGTCACCCTTGCACAAACTTTACACTCAAGTGCTACTATGAAACTAATAAAGCTCAATTTCAAGTCGAAATAGACAGCAAGTAGTGTAGCCCAACACTGTTATAGTTCAGGTTGCAGCGAATATTGCAGCCTGAGTCTCAGGTCTAACACTGAAGAACCAGAATCAGAATCAGGTTTATTGCCAAGTAGGTTTTCACACACAGGGTGTTTGGTGTTTTGGTGCATAACAATAAGCATAGTAAGAAGAAAAAGTATAAAGAAAGATAAAGCCAAGCAAATCAATTTGCATATACTTGAAAGTCAAGAAAGCTCTCACTGTGACTTAATACAGTTTAGACTTTTCAAATTGATCTGCACTTTCATCTGTAGTAATACGTAATTACCTCATACACAACAATAAAAGAAGAAATCATGTTCACTTTGACAGATTACTTAGAGGGAGGGGAAGAATGAAAACACATTCCCACATGCAGAACACTGCAACGTGCTTCGTAAAATAATTAGCAGTAATTTTAAGTGACCAGAAAAATAGAGGCATGTGTAATTACCTTTCAGAAGGGCGATGGAGAGCTGATCTGTGTTCAGGTTGCTGACATATTTGCCCAGGTATGTGTTTAGCACCCAGGCAACAAGGCCCTCCAACATTCTGATAGGTCAGGGATGATGAGAGCTACACCAAGGTGTGGGAGGAAACTGTGATGATGAAAAACACCCTGTTGATTGTAGCCCTGACAGGGGAGGTGTACAATGTATATACAAGTAATATAATACACATAGGATACAGGATATAGGACACAAATTTTATTAATCTCTTTACATATAGCAGTAAACTGCTAAGTTGATCACAACTCGGTCTTCATTAAGCTAAATCCTGTTCTCCTGCAGAGGAGATTTATAATTTGCCAAACTCCGTTCTAAAATGTAAAAAGTTAATTTGTTCATAGCCACAGTTTAGTACAAGCTTCAGTGTGATATTAAAGACTTTTCAAGAATTGTCAGTCTGTTGATAAACTCGGCAGACAGGGCCTAATAAAACGTAGGCTTACATTGCACGTTACCGCTTACAGGTGATACTGGCATTGGGAATATTCCCATTCCTAATACTGACTGAAGGGTCCAAATAAACTCCAGTCTAGTTCTATAAATTACGTGCCTATGCCATACATTCAGACATGGCCATGCTGATTAAGTTTGGCGATAGAACCCAAAGTGAAAGTGTCCGAGGTCGTGTCTTCAATGACAGCTAGCGGTAATGTAAGTTACAGAATTAGTTAAAGCAGCGACAGTTTCTAATCAGTCGATGGATTACTCAAGGCTGCCATCTTATCTGACGTTGGCACAGTGACAGTAACTATAACACTCAACTAAAGTTAGATGTTAACAAAGCAGCACCATAACTCCACCTAACTACAGCTACCATTAACTCAGCGTTAATGTAATACACCAAAGGCAGTGCTATTGACTCACCGTTTCAGACACGTCCGTTTATCGACCCAGCTTGGCTGAGTCCATGTCGCTGCCAGCCTAACGCCACTGTCAGAAGGTGGTCATGTCGTGTCAAAACCACTCAGGACAGGACTCACGGTAAAGGGACGGTTAGCGTTTTATGAACCGCATACTGGAGACTGCCACGCATTAACTAACACATATTATCTAAACGAGGACTAAGTAGAAATGACAATGAACCTACTTAAGAGTTGTCACCATCAGCAAGCAGCACAAAACTGGTTGTGGTGACGGACAGGGCAAGGTTGTGATCCTAGTTAGCTAGCCAATTAGCTACAACTAGCATGCGAAGGGTGTCCAGTCAAAAACAGGCAGCCGACTGTATCACACTCAAAGACAAAACTAACCGGGTTCGTTTTCACAGTAAACACAGTTAATCCTTCCAGAATAAATAGATTAATACTATATTTTAAAACTAGAGAGTTATGTGTTGCTGCTTCGTAAATAAACACACTTCCTAATACCGTTGAGCTTCCAACGCATACTTCCTGTCATGTGACAAAAACAAACCATTCCTCTCGTTTTGCGTTTGGTTTAAAACCGGGGACTGCGAATTTAAATGTTCTGCTGATATTTCCTACTATCCAACGTACAGCTGCACCAGCTAAAAAGTAATGTAATTTATTATTGATATTTTAAAAACCTAAAATAGGGCTGCGTAGTAATTTGGTGAGGTAGCCTACGTACGTAGGTGCCTAGCCTACCTACGTACATATTTTTTCTAGCTGATAGCGGTGAGCGTATTTTCCCGGTGTATTTGTCATTTGGCGAGAGCTGTTGTGAGCAGCACCCTTGTTAGCATCTGACTCTGACTCTTGACAAGGGACAAAATAAACAGACCAGGAACACAACACGAGGACTTCCGGTGTGCCGAGTTCTGCCTGCCCGCCGAGAAATGCATGTTAGGTTTTTTTAGTTAGTTTCTTAGTTACTTAGTTACTAAGTTTATTGTCCCCAAGGGGAAATTAATTTTCACAGATCTGTACAGAGAACGCCAACATATGCACATTGCACATAATCACACAACAGTGTTTGTTTGTTTGTTTGTTTGTTTGTTTGTTTTTCCTTTATTGGAAACTTCAAATTTACAAACTGTAAGACAATTATGGAATTTTTAGAAAAATAATGTAGTAAAAACAAATACAGCATAAGAGACATTTACACAGAGACAATAAATTAGGTACAAAAACAGCAACAAACATTAAAATAGATTAATCAGAGTAAATCATAAATTAATTATTAAAAATAATGAAATAAAATAAAATAAATGACTAAAACTAAAAACTGTTAAAACTTACATATTAAGGCACTTCATTGAGGTCAATTTCTAGTAATACTTATATATTTGGCATGTTTGGATTTCATTAATTTCAGGGACATAGTATAGAGTTAAATTGCATTATAATAGCACACGGAGATGGGTGGGGTCTTCATAAATTTAGCCTTATGGATAAAGAAATTGGTTAAAATGAGCAAAACATTGATCATTAGGTCCAATATTGTGCTCTCTAGAAATAAATAAAAAATAATTCTAATCTATAGTAATAATTGCTGTGGTTTTGCTACTTAACCATTCCATGAATTGTTTCCAGAACTGGGTATAAGACAAAGAGATGCTCTGTTGTTTCAATATCACCTTTATAGAAAACACATTCATTTACCTCCAAGCCAACTCTTAGTCTTATAAATGCACTGGAAGGGTAGAAATCATTAATTATTTTGTAGTGGATTTCTTTTGTTTTGGGTGGAACTGGGCATTTGAAAAAAATTGTTCTCAGTCTGAATATTTTATTTTGGTCAAACAAATCCATAACATTATTTCTACAAGACTGAGCAGGGTATAAATCATTTGTTAGAGTAGATCTTATGAATTTGTTTGAGCACTTTATAAACTCTATTTATAGAAAGTGTGGGAAGATGATATGTGGATATATTTTGCTAAGATAAGGAATGAATTGGGTATGGCACTGATAAGAGATTTACATTCTTTGAGGTTGCATTCAAAGTCCTATTTACAACAAAAAATATTGTAAGGTAATACATCTCCATTTGCATCTAATAGGTCCATCACACAACAAATATTCCTATGCATTCAGTTCCTATTAAACAAAGACTTCCTTTTGTGAAGCACATATCTGTTCTTCCATAATGGTGTATTGTGACGTATGAAGTTGTGATTGTAAAATAATTTCCACAAAAGTAAAACCTGTTGGTGATATTTAGAAAACTTAACAGGCAATTTGGTGACATTGTAATCACATTTTAAGATAAATTTGATCTTTTCAAATACAGTTTTAGGGAATATGTGCTAGATACTGCCAGAGGATGTAACAAATTTAACAAGTTCGATTCATACATTCAAAGTCAATTGCTTTTACCCCACCTTCAGAGAGGACTTTAACAGTGATTGCTTTTTTAATATAGTGAGTTCAGTTCCTCCATATAAAATTAAAGTCAAGTTGGTTCAGAGATTTAACAAAGTCTGAACTAAGTGCTAATGAAGATGCAGGGTGAACATCTCTAGATATGCTTTCCATTTTGGTAAGATAGGTCCGACCGAAAATAGATAATCCCTTTGTAAGCAAGCACTTAGTTTGCATTTACATTCATCTGGCCTACTTTGTTTCTCAAGTTAGGCAGCTCACATTCCTTCAAATCTTTTGTTACATAAACACCTAAGGATTTTACCTGAGTTTTGACAGGTAGATCATAAATTATATTCTGTGCATGTTCCTGAATAGACAGGAGTTCATATTTTTGAATGTTGAGAAATAGTCCAGAGGCCCTGGAAAAGAGTTCTGTATGCCAACATGAACTTGATGTTCATCCTTCAGAAGCAGGGTAGTATCATCCAAAGAGGCTCTGTTCCAAATACATTAAGCGTTTTCAAGATTTTTGAAGAAAAGATGGAAGCTGCCCACTTGTGTTGTTTCTGCCGCACAGCTGTGGATCCCCGTGATGGCCATCGAGAATGCTCCCCACTGCTTGGGGGTGGCACATCTGATAGAGGATATTGAGAATCCTTGCAGTGGACCGGCTGAGCTCCATCTGGAGAAACGTATTCGTCAGGCGAAGCACTTGCAGCAGTCTGCACGTGGTAAAGCAGCAGCTCATCGTCCACCTACTCAGGGATGGGTGAACAGACATGTCTCTAAAAGGAGCAAGAAGCGCAGACGAGAGCACTCATCTGATTATGCTCAGGGGCGGGGCTCTGGACAGTCAGCTAGTAGAGAGCTGACTGATGACCCACCACAGCAGGATGATACTCAGGGGAAGATTCTGGTGGCTATTCAAAATCTCTCAGACAGACTGGGTAGGATTGAGGCTCAGCGTCCGGCTTCTGGCACAGTGCCTGAGCATCTTGGGCCAAGTTTGGCCTCCCAGGATGAGTTTCCTTCCTATTAGGGTGAGAAGTTGAATCCACCTGATGTCCTCTCCCTATATGCAGTTCCCTCTTTGAGAGTGACAGGCAGTCAGGTGACATAGCAGAGGAAAGACTCAACACTTCACTGTGTAGGGGTGAGCCAGGTCGGGGAAGTATGGAAGATGTTGGAACATCAGCTCATGATGTCATGTCAAGGATCTTGGGTGCAGCCAAGATTGTTGGCCTGCCAGGGCCAAACGAGACTCCGGCTCAAGTAGAGGGCGTCTGGGCTGGTATATCCCATTCTCAGCCTTCAGTGTCTGTTCCAGCAGCTGCAGACTATCTGCAGATGCTTGGGAAGCATCTGCACAATTTAATGAGGGGTGTTGCAAGCTGACAAGGTCTCAATATGTGTCTGAGACTGGGCTAGCTGATATGCCTGTGGTCGAGAGAGAAATGGCAGCTTTGACATCACTTGGCCCAGAACTTGGCTATTGTGCTGGCAGCTATTAGGAAGACTGCCAACCCTGAGAATCAAGATACTATGAACCTGATTGACTCGGCCCTTATAGCCCATGCCCAGCTCACAAGGGACATTGAGTCGGCCATGTCATCAGCCATGCTGGCGCGTAGACAGATCTGGCTAGCACAGACATTGTTGCCAGAGAACATCAGGAAAGACCTTACTAACATGGCGGTGGTGCCGGGCAGAGTGTTTCATTCAGACTCTCAGAGCTTATTGGAGAAGGCTGAGGAGTGTCATTGCACAAGGGAAGGTGTCCAGCGCACTTTCAGCAGAGCAGGAGTTTCTGGCTATAGGTCTAGGGGCCCTCAGCCCTTACACCAGACATCATGGTCCCGCAACTTTAGCGGACGACAGTACAGAGTTTGTTGCCTCTGGTAGTGGTGCTAAACAACCACCACAGCGTCAGCAAGGGTACCTGCCACGCTTGTACTCTAAAGAGACACAGTAGAGAAAGCACCCCCCAAGAGGTCCAGGACCTCAGGTCCATCTTAGATCTGAGGCCACTAAATGCATTCATAAAGGTGTTACATTTCAAAATGTTAAACACCAGACAAATTCTGCAGTCAATCCAGAGAGGGGAGTGGTTCACTTCCCTGGATTTAAAAGACGCTTACTTTCATGTACCCATCTGCAAAGACCACAGACCATTCCTACGGTTCGCCTGGGCCTATCAATTGAAGGTCCTCCCAATCGGCCCCTCTTTCACCGAGAGTGTGCATCGGCTCTGTCTCCTCTACAAGTGTCCGGTCTGAAGATCCTACCCTATTTGAACAACTGGCGGATCTGCGCTCCAAGTCGCAGTCAGGCACACTTGGAGGGCATGAAAAAGCGCAACCTAGAACTCCCAGACAGTTAATCAAACAATTGAGATCAGTTCATTTCGAGTTGGCTTCTTAAGAGGGGGACATAGATCTAGGGACACTGTGTCCATTAAGGGTGTTGAGGGCTTACGTGGCACGCACTCAATCTATATGGCACGCACATTCCCTGTTGTTTCTGCTATGGTAGCTGTAAACTGGGCCTTACTGTGTCTAAACAGCGCCTGTCACACTGGGTGGTAGACACCATTTCCCACGCTTACCACAGGCAGAACATTCCTGTCCCTGGTAGTCTAGTGGCACACTCTACTAGATGTATGGTCACCTCCTGGGCTGCTTTGAGAGGGGTACTGTAACTAAGGTTAAATAATCTGTGCATTTTGAAATGCTCCATGCGGTTATTGTGAAAGGATTGTTTCCTCTGCCAGCGTCTACTTCCTGTTTCTTTTATTAGCCTTTTGCATGTCGAGATGCTTGCTCGGTCAACCAATCGGGTGTCAGCTCCCGCCTGGTTGACCTCCGCACGTGGGGTTTACCTTTTTCTCGAGCTGCGAGCAACCATCAAGACAGGCAACACGTGAAACAATGAAAGAAAAACTATGAAAGTTGATTAAAGCTGATAAAAACCTACAGGATAACTTCACCGCGATCCCGTGAAAAAAACGCATTGACCGTCGTTTTGACCGTGCTAATCGCTAGCCGCTAAGGCTAACAAACACACAATGGTAATGCCATTCACTTATGCTAAAGGTGTTAGCTATGTTATTTTGAAAGTGAAATCTAAATTGGTGCAGTGTAATATGTGTTTTGTGTATTCTTAATAAGTCCCCTTTACAATGTTTCATGAGTTCAAACTGTTATTTTCTGGTAATTTAGAGAGTAATCAGAGAAATTAGAAGATGTATTCTAGCTTTTATGTGATGGTGTACTGATTAGAAGCTTGAATGTTCTGACCTTATAGGTCAGGTTTTATTTGTGGATCCCAAGAGTTCCCGTCCCACCTGGAGTTGGAGCTTGGAGACTATTGGATGTTTGATGGCGAGCTACGGCCCAATGGAGAAGAACTAGAGACTCAATTGCATGCAGAAGATTGGAACCCTGAACTCCAGAAACTTTGCTTCCACACACACCGTCAACTCATTCAACAGTGTGGTAGCACAAACAGTTGCCACTTTCCCAGTGGACTGAGCAGTATTATCTGCTGCAAGGACTAAGTGATTGAGCTGAAGGGGTTAAATTGAACATTGAATCTAAAGACTATTGATACAGCTGTGAATTATTTTTTTTATTTATTTTTTTATACTAACCGGGTAAGAATTGTATTGTGTTACTGTATACTGTATAACTGTGTTTTCTATTCATCCTTCCCTATTTTTTATTAAATCGGAAGAGTAGTTCTTTCTCAAAGAAGAGATACTGTGTCTGAGTTGTTCCTGGTGTGTTGTTTGGTTCATCCTTGGCTCCATAGTCATATCTAGAGCTTCTGATCTTACTAGCCATAGATAGATATCACATTTGTTCAGCTTCTTATATATTTTGTAGCTCCACCAAAAAGGGTTACAGTACCTATTGCAGAGATTTGTGCCACAGCAACGTGGAACACCCTGTTTACTTTTTCTCGATTTTGCAGGGTCAACGTGGCTGCACCAGCACTTTTGGGTTCAGCTGTGCTCTCGGCCGCTGGACAGAGTTGTGGCACTGTGGAGTCCTCCGTCCCTCGCGACCCTGCTGGCATGAGTCATGCAAGGTAAAAGAGTGTGGTGACGGTCTGAGTGAGGTCGAAATAGATCATAAGTTATAGCTATAACTATGCATCTATGAGACTGAACGATGACCGTCACCATCTCTAGTCGTTTGGAACAGGCTGAGGCGTTCCGGGCAGGAGGAAGAGGCTTGTTCACCCAGATGCTTTTATAGGCGGTGAGCCAAGCCTCTTAAGGTCAGTCACATGACTTTGTTGACATAAGGTCTCGAGGATAGGTAGTAGGACAGCATCATTCAAGGTAAAAGGCTGTGGTGACAGTCATCGTTCGGTCTCACAGATCCATAGTTATAGGTATAAGTTATGTTCCGTGAGGTAATGAAACACAGATATTAACAGGGTATTTGAAATGGACAGTGTCCAATGGCCAATGGTTTTGGCGATATGGCCATATAAATATCTAAATTACAGGGTATTGCCATTGGACACTGTCCACTTCAAATACCCTGAGCCAAATGATAAGGTATTTGAAGTGGACAGTCCACTATAAATTGTAAAGCTCATTAATCAAGAACGATGCCACTTGGAGCCACCCAATTCAAACTGCAGCGCAGGGATGTGCCAAACTATCAGTATTCTAGTCCCCAGGGCAACCTGAGCCAATTTTGGACTTTTGTTGGTAAACAGGGCTGTCAACTTGACTGGCAGTCACACTTGCGGACCCCTTGCTGACCTCCGATTGTGGGCCTGATTGGACAACGCAGACCAGAAAAGGTCCATAGACAGTCTTGGACAGTATGGTAGTGATCACCTTTTCATTGGGGGTCTGCGAGTCTATTTTGGGACATTTCTGGCTTAAAAAATGGTCATCAGTCACAAAAATGCCTATCGGCACAAGGTCGACAAAAATTCCTCCAAATGGACACTATTAAGGGTTTTTGTCCAATTGGCAGCCATTTGGACTGGACAAAACTTCCTCCTTATGTACAAATAACACTATAGCACCACCTAGAGCAATTGTCCATTCAACACAATGGGGTGTCCTCTGGCAAGAACTTTGCATTGCCATTGGATGCCTTTTTACCATATGCATGTCCATTGAGACTTGGGCCAATGGCAGGAAGATTCCAATAATTATTTGTCCAAAAGGTGGAATTTTCCCTAGTGTTTGGTCTGCATTTGGGTCCAGCCTTACCACAAACTGTGACAGTAATAGTGTTGGGAACAGACTTCAAGCAAGGGCCATGCGGGATGGTTGGCTTCTAGGTAATGTAAACTGCTTGTTGCTCTTAATTATGAAATTGATTCTTAACTGATTTAAACTACTTTCGGACCGTGCGGGGACACTTTTAAATGCATATATGACATTATAACAGTTTTCTAATAGATATGGTTATCTGGTAGACTATTCAAAATCTCACTTCAAACAACATGGCATTAATTGCACTGGTGATGGGGCGTTTGTAGTATCAATTGAGCATGGTTATTGTGACCTTAGGTGACCATGGTTACCCACTCAAAACCTGGCTCCTCATGCCACTCACCAACCCCCAGACAGCACAAGAACCGTGATACAGTCACCTCATTCTTTAATTATATACTTTTCTACCCAAAAGAGCATTTCTTTACTGTAAGATATTGAATAATTTTTAATAATTTAAATTCCGTATTATTTAATTTCAGAATTGTTAAGACTCCTTCAGCATGGCTCTGATGTTCTGACAGTATTTATCTTTTTTTCCCCATGTCCCCTTAGGGGCTACGTATATATTCACCATCCACAGGTAATATTTTTTGCTTTGCCTGCATGCTTTTTTTCAACAAAGAAAAATGTATTTGTTAGTTATTTACCTGACAGGAAACACCCCAAACGTGTGCATGACCATGGGAAAAGCACAGAGCACTGTAATTGCATGTTAGCATTAATTCAGCGCTCATCTGTCACTGGGAGCAGGACTGTGAACGCTAAACTAGTGCAACAGCTGGAGGGAGAGAAGCAGCACTGGTGGGAGGTGCTCAAGCAGGTTGTTCAGTTTTTAAGTGAAAGAGGGCTGCCTTTCCGTGGTGATGACACAATGGTAACTTTCTTGGCTTTCTTGAAGTCATCTCTCAGTTTCATCCTTTCCTCGCTGAGCACATGAATAAGTATGGACAGAAGGGTAGGGGCAGCACCTCCTATCTTTCATCTACTGTATGTGAGGACTTGATTGAGCAAGTGGGCAACAAAGTGAAAGCTACCATAGCTGCAGAGATACAGCAGGCAAAGTACTTTTCTGTGATTGTGGACTCTACTTCTGATCTGTCACATACTGACCAGCTGACATTCATTTTTAGATTTGTGAGTAAAGGGAAAAATAATTTAACAATTTGATGGCTTTCAACCAATTGGGAATCACACAGGGGAGAGTCTGGCTGATACTGTAATGGCTATGCTTGACAGTTTAAGCTTAGATATCGCAAACTACAGATGCCAGGCATATGACAATGCAACTTATATGTTGGGGCGTTACAATGGGGAGGCTCACTTGAAGAAGAATTCATTTATTCATTACATACCCAGATTCAAAATGACAAGTGAAGCATTACAAAAGGCCAACATGGATCTGATGAATGTTATTCATCTGTTTGAGTCTTTGAGATCATTGTATCACTTCGAGACCAATTTGACCATTTTGAAAGATCTGTGAAGAATGTTCCCAGTGTGTGCGAGTTATATAAAGATGAACTGCAGCGGGACAAGAAGCACAAAGCATTTTCAGATGAATCTACAGAGCATGAAGTAACACTGAAAGGACGGGAGCGATACCAGGTAGAAACGTTCAATGTCATTATTGACAAGTTAGTCAGCTGTTTAGACCATAGAATGGATACATACTGGAACATTAATGACAGGTTTGGAATTCTACTGAACATAAAATCCTAGGATTTGCCCACTGTTTCGTAAACAGGCTGATGAACCCTGCGCTTCATACCCTTCTGATTTAGAACCTCGCAGATGAAATTATCCAGTTCAGATGCTTCATACAGAGCAAGCAGGATAAGTCTCCTCAAAAACTGTTGCTGTTGCTCTTGAAACATAGTCTGCACTCAACTTTCACCAATGTGTTTTTAGCCCTATATATTCTAATACTGCCGGTTACAAACTGTGAGGAAGAAAGATCATTTTGACAGATGGCCAGAATTAAAAATGAACTCAGAACAATGCAAGAGGAACAGCGCCTCAGTACGCTGTCACTGATGGCCATTGAATCTCAGCTCGTCAGGAACTTGGACTTGAAAATGTTGTGACTGAGTTTGCTAAAAGGAAAGCCAGGTAGAAGTATTTCTATGGGCAACTGGAGAGAGGAGAGGAAGAGATCATCAGACAGACAGACAGACAAGGGGAGAGACAGCAGAGATACAACAACAGGTGTGTGTGTGCGCGTGTGTGTGCGTGTGTGAGAGAGAGGGCAATCTTTTTATCACAAGAAAAGGAGAAGAAGAGAGTAAAGAGGAGGAGATCTTCAGACAGACAGAGAGAAGCAGCCCCTGAAGAGCTGAGGAGGAGAAAAGGACCAAAATAACATCTGGAGACAGGAGAGGAGGAGACAGACACAGAGAGAGAACCTCTGAGAGACACAGCTGAGCAGGAGAACAGGAGAGAGACAGCTACAGCTGTGTGTATGTGTGTACTTACATGCAACATAGTATTTTCATCATTATCAAAAAAGAAAATAAGCTCTGGCTGCTTTGCTTTATTTTCCATTTAATATCAGATACTTTAAGGCTTTTAGTCAAGTTGACCTATGCAGTTTGCACCTTTTTTATCACTAGAAGAGGAGAGGAGGAGAATAGAGAAAATAGGGTAAAGGAGGAGACAGACAGACAAAGAGAGGCAGCCACTGGAGGGCCTAGAAGAAGAGGAGAGAAACAGACAGGAAAGAGACAGCAACATGTGTGTGTGTGTGTGTGTGTGTGTATGTGTGTGTGTGTGTGTGTGTGTGTGTGTGTGTGTGTGTGTGTGTGTGTGTGTGTGTGTGTGTGTGTGTGTGTGTGTGTGTGTGTGTGTTTGTGTGTTAGACAGAGAGGACAACTGATAGGATTAGGGATGTAAAAATACACTCAACTCACGATTTGATACAATTTCCGATATTGGGTTAACAATACGATTTTCTCAAGATTTTTTTTAAACAAATTGTGACTGAAAAAGATTCCTTTAATTATTTCTCAGACAAAAAACACAACATTTCTAAGGTAGGGTGTAACTGTAAAACACAAACTATGCAATGAATGCATATTATATAAAAAACTACAAAATAATTTTTTTCTTATCTTTAACAAAGTAAAGAGAATCCCTTTTTATTTCTCTGAGGTAGGGTAAAATGTGCAAAACAATGCATATCTTCGTTTTCAAAATCACTTGCGACTGCCGCCATGTTGTCTCAGGTCCATCTGAACCTGACAGTGATGTACGATGTCGAACACATAGTGACATATGACATTGATCAATTGAAATCAAAAGCGAAATCCACCCTCTGCTGTTTGAAAAAGGCAACGTGATTCATTTTTCATCTCAACTGATTTAAATTGTCCTACATTTGTATTGATTTTTAACTGTCTCGCAATGCATTGTTACATCCTACATAGGATGAAACATGACATTATCACTATCAAAAAGCTAAAAAGCTCTGGATGATTTCCCTTTAAGGCTTTTAGTCAAGTTGTATTGTAATGGTTACTTTTCATTTTCCTATGAGGTACAGTGCTCTCCACAATGAAATAGAACTATTCCATATATGCCCTGTACTATGCCTGATTTGTTAAAGAAAGAAAAAATAATAATAATAATAATACATTTTATTTAAAGGCGCCTTTCTTGGCACTCAAGGACACCGTACACAGTTACACAAATTGAGATTAAAACACATTAAGGATTAATTAATTAATTAACAACAATAAAAATGAAATATAAAAATAAAAACAATACAAAAGTGACAGAGCAATTGGCATCAGATGGAAAAGGCAGTTTTAAACAGATGTGTTTTGAGTTGTGATTTGAAATGGGGGAATGAATCGATATTTCTGAGTTGGGGTGGTAGTAGATTCCAGAGACGGGAGCAGAGCGGCTGAATGCTCTACTCCCCATGGTGGTGAGACGGGCGGAGGGGACAGACAGGTGTGTGGAGGAAGATGATCTGAGGGAGCGGGAGGGAGTGGGAACATGAAGGAGGTCGGACAGATATGGGGGGGCGAGGTTGTGGATGGCCTTAAATGTTAATAGAAGGACTTTGAAATGAATACGGAACTGAACCGGTAGCCAGCGGAGCTGTTGGAGGACAGGAGTGATGTGGTGGATGGAGGGGGTACGAGTAATGATACGGGCAGCTGTGTTCTGGACCAATTGAAGTTTATGGAGGGATTTATGAGGGAGGCCGAAGAGGAGAGAGTTACAGTAATCCAGACGGGAAGTGACGAGGCTGTGGACAAGGATGGCGGCAGTGTGGGGGGTAAGGGAGGGGCGGAGGCGATTAATGTTTCGTAGGTGGAAGTAGGCAGACCGGGTAATGTTACTGATGTGGGATTGAAAGGATAGTGTGCTGTCAAGGATGACACCCAGACTCTTAACCTGGGGGGAGGGTGAAACGGAGGAGTTATCAATAGTGAGAGAAAAACTGTTGGTTTTGGATAAAGTAGATTTGGTGCCAATGAGGAGAACCTCGGTTTTGTTACTGTTTAATTGAAGGAAGTTTAGAGTGAACCAGGTTTTTATTTCAGTGATGCAATCAGTTAGGGAGGTGGGCGGGAGAGTGGATGAGGGTTTAGTGGAGAGGTAGAGCTGGGTGTCATCAGCGTAACAGTGGAAGTCAATGTTAAATTTGCGGAAGATATTGCCGAGGGGAAGGAGGTAGATGATGAAGAGGAGGGGCCCTAGGACAGAGCCCTGGGGCACACCGGAAGTGACAGGGGAGGGGATGGATTTAAAGGACTTGAGTTGAATGAACTGAGTGCGGCCAGAGAGGTAAGATGTGAACCAGTCTAATGGAGTGTGGGTGATGCCAATGGAAGACAGCCTGTTGAGGAGAGTGGTGTGACAGATGGTATCAAAGGCTGCGCTCAGGTCGAGGAGGATGAGGATGGTGAGGAGCCCAGAATCAGCTGCCATCAGGAGGTCGTTGGTGATTTTGATGAGTGCTGTTTCGGTGCTGTGGAGTGGACGGAAACCGGACTGGAACTGTTCATACAGGTTATTGTGGGATAGGTGAGAATGGAGTTGGGAAGCAACAGTTTTTTCGAGGATTTTGGAGATGAAGGGTAGATTGGAGATAGGACGGAAGTTGTTGAAGTTGGAGGGGTCGGCGCCAGGTTTTTTCAGAATTGGAGTAATGGCAGCAGTTTTGAAAGATGTAGGGACAGTTCCAGTGGTGAGAGAGGAGTGGATGATGGCAGAAATGAGGGGGACCAGAGAGGGAAGGCAGGCTTTAACAAGTTGTGTGGGGAGGGGGTCCAGTTGACAAGTGGATGGCTTGGATTTCTGAATGAGTTCTTTGATTTCTGAGAGAGTGGGGAGCAGGAAGGATGAGAATGAGTGTGTGGATGGGTGAAAGTTGGCTGAGATGCTGAGGTTAGGATTTGGACCTAGGTGCTGGTGGATATTCTTGATTTTTGCAGTGAAAAAAGACATAATGGAGTTGCAGAAGGAGGTTGTGTATAAGTGAGGGGGGAGAGAGTCCTGGGGTTGGGTGATATTGTTGAGCAAAAAAAAAAAAAAGGTCTGACATTACAAAATGAGAGATTGGGTTAGATTTTGGTTGACTTATGCTGTTTGCATCCTTTTTTATCACTAGAAGAGGAGAGGAGGAGAGTAGAGAAAATAGGGGGAAAGGAGGAGACAGACCAAAAGAGCATCTGGAGACAGGAGAGGAGGAGACAGACAGACAGACAGGAAAGAAACATTAACAGGTGTGTGGATGTGTGTTTGTGTGTGAATTATGGAAGAATCAGAATCACAGAACTGGATTGGTGGAAGTGAGGCAGTATGTGTTTGCATATGCCAATAAATTACATTACGTAGGCTAATGTCTTGATATTGTTGCTGCTGGCCCAGGAAAGCACTGTTGTAATCATGTGGTGTAAATCCTGTATGATGGAGGATATCTACAGGTGTTGATCAGTGTAAGTCCTGTATGATGGAGGATATATACAGGTGTTGATATTGTCCTTCTGGTTGTGATTATAGGCTGTAGCCTGTCAGTGAGTGCTTGATTGAGGGGGGTGGCTCCAAGACTTTGTGCCCAGGGGCCTCTGCATTCTTAATCCGGGCCTGGTTAGCGGGTCTTAGCAGGTTTTCTGACCAGTGAAAAAGGGACTTTACATTAGACACACAGTTCCACCTGTTAACCGGAGCTGCTCTAGTCTGTGACTGGCTGTGTACACAGTAGCCTCCAGAGTGGTGCCTACAGAGAGGGACATCTGCATTGGAGCCAAAGTAGCACATTTTAGAATTTATTTATTTTTGATCCCTAGCAAGCAGAGTCTGTAGCAAAAAGATAGCTTCAGCCTGAGCTACATTGTTGACTGCCATGATGCATTTTGCCTCCACCTGTATCTTTTTTTTTTTTTAAAGATTTGTTTTATTAATAGATGCTCTCACAGGATGTTTATGGTGCCCAAATATGTTACATTAAGATTTTTCGTATTTTTCACAAGGAACACACATAAATGTGTAACCTTACTGGCACTCCATACAAGGATAATTTGTGAACATCAGAAGTGAAAATCAAGAAAGGAAAGCAAAAAATTAAAATTAAAATAAAATAAAATAAAAATAAATAAATAAATAATAGTAAATAAAAATAGGTAAACAAAATAAAAACAAAACAGAAATATTACTTGAACTTTTCCCGTCCCACCACCCACACTCCCCCCCCGTAT
>NW_019174311.1:1273316-1312973 GCF_002260705.1 Seriola dumerili | reverse complement strand
GTAACCTTACTGGCACTCCATACAAGGATAATTTGTGAACATCAGAAGTGAAAATCAAGAAAGGAAAGCAAAAAATTAAAATTAAAATAAAATAAAATAAAAATAAATAAATAAATAATAGTAAATAAAAATAGGTAAACAAAATAAAAACAAAACAGAAATATTACTTGAACTTTTCCCGTCCCACCCCCCACCCTCCTCCCTTGTATGGCTCTTAATTTCCTTTCATTTGTATACCTACACAGTACGGTTTGTACATACACCCATCTGTATACATTCCTAAAAATTCAGTAATCAACACATTACTCACAACAATACATTAGGAACCTACAGAGGGCTAATCTGAAGCCGGTCCAGGAAGGCTCCCACCACCATGGTCAGTCAGGTCCAGAGAAGGTAGAATGTCTATGAAGGGGCCCCAGATTTTTTCAAAGGCTGCATGCTTCCCTCTCACATTATACAATATCTTTTCGGGTGTGCAGTAAGACACAAGCTCATTTATCCAGTGTCTTAACGCTGGTGAATATTCGGATTTCCAATTTATCATAATACATTTTTTCACTGCAGTACTTGCAAGTAGAATAAAGTATTTTTTATAGTGGTTCGCATTGACAGAGCTTGTGTCCCCCAGAATCAATAGTTTTGGGTCCTGTTCAATTTGAATTCCTATTACCCTCGAGGTTAATTCAATGGCACGTTTCCAAAATTCTTCTATCATTGGACAACTCCATAACATGTGTAGAAGATCGCCATCGGTCACTTTGCATCTCTGACATCTGGAGGAGATGTTACTATCAATTTTAATTAACATGTATGGGGTGCAGCATGTCCTGTGAAATATATTGAATTGAATTTGCCTGTGTTTTGTGGAGATTAACACAGTCTGCGCTTGCTCCAATAGATGATGCCAATCCACCTCCTCATAAACACAGCCCAAATCTGTTTCCCATTTTCCTTTTGTAGATGTTTTATCATGAATATGTAATTTTCCATTGATGATACCATATATAGAAGATGTTATTCCTTTTGTTGATGGGCAGATGACTGATGCCCTTTTTTCTGTAATTCAGTATAAATGTTTACTTAACTTGCATTTCTCAACTAAAACAACATGTCATTGGCACGAGAACATCATTTTATTTCAATATAATGATTTTGGGACGTAAAATGTATTTGGTGTTGTTATATTTCATGTGAATAGCAAAATGTCCTGCGTGTGACTGTAACATTGATGACTCTATTAGTAAAGTACATAGTAAAATGAAGCAATATGTTTGAGCAGCCAATAAATCATTGGCATTATTTTTGTATGTATTTACTTCATTAACTTAGGTTTCAAAATTGCTAAAAAGAACTAAAATAATTTTATAGTGCATTTAGTTTTGATAACACAATGCTGTCCTGCAGTGTGAGATAGGATATTAGAGTTTTTGTACTGGCGTTACATGACAGCCATAGGGGTCCTTTAGTCAGCCCCTACAAGAAGACCCCAGATGTTGCATGTGCTAAGAGGTTAAAAGGTGGATGTTAATCTCATATTAAATTTGATAAATTTCATTTGTTTTTGATGGACCATGAGCGTGTTCATTTTTGATAGTCCTGTGGTGTGACTGATCTAGTTCGAGAAAAAAGAAAAAATATTTTCAAAAAAGAATCATATTTGTTTTTTAAAACAATGAACTTATTCAGTAACTGTAATGCCCAAGGTCAGTCTTGTATAGCAATGACTCAAAATGTGCCAAGGTGAAAGGATCCTGTGTGTGTACATAATTAAGTCAGATGTCTAGCTAAATTATCATTTGTTCTGTTTGCAATATTAAACATAAATAATAAAGATATCTCTGTCTCTAATGTATATTAAACAAATATTATAAATTATTAACACAATACCTATATTATACATTATATTACACATTTATATTTCTGTCTTCATTATACATAATATACCAAATATATATATTACAGTGTATATATATTATACATATATTAAATATCTGTCTTCATTTGTTTGCGTGTATGTGTATGTTAACAGTTACTGATATTGTTTTTAAAGTGATTTTTGTCAGTTTTTAGGCATGAGCAAAGAAAGGACAAGAGATACCGGGTTAGCGCAGGATGAAGCCAGGCATGAGGAGATCCTTAGGAGAGAAGGAGAAAGTAAATAAGTTCATAATAGGGACATTGAGTTCGTGAAACATCTCTTAAGATGTACACTTGTACAGAAAACATGTACAAGCTGTCTCTGTTCCATCAACAGATATCAAGAAAAGAAAGCCAAAGGAGAAATCAAGCCACGAAGTATAACCAGCCTTCCAAAACACAAGAAAGCAAAGCTTCGTTGAGGAATGGAGGAAGACAAAGGCCAAGGAACAGAGAGAAGAAAGATCTGGCAGCCATTTTGGACATTACTCCCCCATCACCCGAAGAACTTGATGTGTCCTTAAGTCCAGTTCATCTTGCTCGCTCATGGTTTCTCTTTCCTCAAATCCATGTCCCCCTAAAAGTTCGTCAACCCAAGTTGACAGCAAAAATTAAGAGGCGGGAAAAAAAAACAGGGAGCTAAAAAGCAATAATCCGATGGCAATGAAAAAAGCCAATACTAAAATTAGGGGTCAAAAGCATCGCTGGAATAAAGGTAGGAAATCACGTCAACCTCCCTCCAGATCTTTGATGAAACAGCAAGTCACCAACTTTCTTTCCAGGGATGAAAACAGCAGGCTCTTAGCAGGGAAAAAGGGAAACTGTAGACCGGAAAAACAACAAAATGCAGTGGCGGGTTTTGACCAAAACGATGAGTGAGCTACACTCTGAATACAACCAAGCATCTAGCCCCACAAAGCAAATTGTCCTACCGCAGAGTTGCTCGCTACAGGCCAAGCACATAAACAGAGAGCAGGCCAACAGATAGAAATACCTGTGCATGCTACCAGCATGAAAACATGCGCCACTGATTGACTCTTTGGTTTTTAAAGCCTGATTTCAACCAAAAAGCCTGTCTAATCTTCTTTCCTCCATTACTTGCAAGGAAAGCAATGTATGTACAGGCAGTGCACCAACTGCTGTTTGATGAGGTGAGTCTCAACTCACACAATCCTGATGAATTCGCTAGTGGAGCAATGAAACGTGAAGGTGACTGTAGGGAAAAGGTGTTCACCAACTGGGCTAAAGAAGGGGTGAGGGAACGCTGGTAAAGCTGGCAGAGACCTTCCAGCATGACCTTGAGTCAATTGCATCCCATCAATTCAGCTGGATGCACCAATCAGCCAAAATGAGGGAGTAAAGGAGAAATTCGCAAGAAAATGATTTGTCGATTTCTCTGAAAATTATGGATGCAAACTGAACACAGATAATTCAATCTTTCCAACTTTGGTGGATAAACCAAGTAACAATACATACAGTGGTTGCCTACACCAAAACGGCCATTCAGAGCTTTGCAACCATCTCAAAATCTCTGAGGCATGATGAGCGTGCTGTATGGGCTCACTTACAGCCACAGTCATTGACGACCTCCAAATGCAGCATGACACACAGTTTGAGTCACTCCACGTCATCAGTGATGGCCCTGTGACGCAGTATCGCAACAAGGCAAATTGTTTCCTAATGAGTACGTTGCCATTTACCTGGGGTTCCAGTGTCTCACATGGAATTACAGTGAACGGGGCCACGGAAAAGGAGCCCCTGATGGGGTTGGAGCTTGTGTGAAACGGATGGCAGATCAGGCTGTGCAAAGGGGAGATGATCTGCAAACTGCAGAGGCCCTCTTTGATTTCTTGTCCAGCAAAGAGGAAATGAAAATCCAAATTAAATGGATAGAGGAAAAATACATAGAAGAATTTGACAAACTGCTCCCTCCTGTACTCCCTGCTGTGAAAGGCATACTAGGTACACACCAGATTTATTCTACAACACCAGGGGAGGTGTTTCATAGGGCAGTAAGTTGCTTCTGCAGCTACCCAAAAGTGTGTGGTTGCTTCAAGGCTACAAAAGTCACAATGGCTGCTGACAGTCCAGCTCCAGAGATTACCCCTATCTCGTCCTTGGATGAAGATCTTGAAAGTGACCAAGATGTGTTTGAAGTGGGAAATTTCATCATAGTAAAATATGATGAGAAGCGATATGTGGGCCAGGTGTTGAATATTCAGGGAGAGGAGATACGGGCGAACTGTATGGTTCAACATGGAAACAAGAATGCCTTCCGGTGGCCTGAAAAAGAAGATAGCATTTACTACTCGAGGGGTGATATAATTGGAAAGATTTCAGAACCTGAGCTGCATGGTCGCGTTTCGAAGTTGATGAACATGGACTGGCTCATGTTTAACACATAAGTTTGCCATTTCTCCTGTGAAACAATTTCTACATCTTTTTTTTTTTTTTTAATATCGGCTCCAACAACTTGTCATGTTTATGGTCTGATATTTTGTTATATAAGTGGTGACTCCAGAATGTCAAGTTTCTCTTCACTGGAATCGTTGTTCAAAGAGCTGAATTGATTTTAACATGCTTTTAATTATTTTAGTGTGGTTTTAATGATTTTCTACTGATAAAGAATTTCTACTGATAAAAAATATATTTGTTTAGTCTTTTAAGTTAAAAATAGAAATGAATGGTCTTTGTGACCATGGGTCTGATTTGACAGCTCCAAAATGTTAATTACTCAGGATGTCATGTTCACAATGCTTTTCGTTCAGTTTCACACACTAAGTCATACTATTTTACTGATATGTTGCATTTTAATTAATGTTCATATAGAAATGCAAATGCATGTGTTTGTTGTAAAAATATTCAATAAATCTCACCATAAATGTTTATACAGTGTCTTATTTCGTCCTGTGGTATGACATCACTTCAAACACAATTAAACGTCTTTTACTATGTTAACTATCTTAAATAATTATATGTGTTTGAAAACATTGCATAATCTAATTATATATAAAAAATAATAAACATTTTCAAGTATTTTTCACATTTTACACAATATTTCCACTGGAGTGAGTGGTAAAAGATGGCACAAGCAAAGAATATACTGAAAAAACAGCTGTAAAAAAATAATATATGCAGAATTTTAATGATTATTCTTTAAGAATACTTGTTAAACTTTAAACATACCTAATTTTTATTTAAAATTAATAATATTACAATATTTGAGTTTTATAGTAATGCTATGTCACACCGCAGGACATATTTTGCCTGGATCTGTGAGATAAGCTTAAAAAAATGACATGACAAAAAAAATCTGCTAACCTCTAACAGTTTCAAAAACAACAGTATTTGACCTTTACAAATTCATACAATTCTCAAGCAATTTAGAACTTTATTTTAAAAAATGCTGTTTCACCCTTATTTGTCATCTGCCCTGATCTTAGTTTGTTATATAAATGGGTAAGAGGAGTTTCTTTTGGGATATCTGGGAATATTCCTTTAGATTTCTCCTTAACCCAGTCTCTAATTCATAGGAATTTGAAGAGACTATATTTAGGAAGATTGAATTTTTCATTTAGTTGTTGGAAATTAGCAAATGTATCATTAATGTATACATCAGCAACTGTTTGGATTTTTCTATCCCTCCATCCCTGCAATACTGAGTCAGCGATATGGTGTGAGATGTCAGGATTACCCCACAGAGGTGTCCTTCTAAGAAAAGAGATATTTGTATCCAGAAGTGAGTGAGATTCTTGCCAAGCAGCGAGTATTATTGAATTGTTTGTGAGTGAGGCTAAACATTTTTTTGTACCTATAAATTGGACATCCTTTAAAGGGTTCATCTCATGTTGTTCAATTGGGACCCATCTAACCTCACTGTTCTCTGCTTGCAGCCAGATCCAAATCGATCGATACTGAGAGGCAAGGTAATAATTCCTAAAGTTTGGTAGGTTAAGTCCTCCCTTTGAATATGGAGCCTGCAGCGAGATGAGTTTGACCCTAGGATTTTTCTTTTGCCATATAAAAGGAGTTATGATTTTGTTAAGCTCTTTGAAGAAACTCTTGGGAACATTTATAGGGAGACATTGGAATAGGTAAGTAAACTTAGGCAAAATATTAATTTTGATAGTATTAATCCGTCCTGTGAGAGACAATGGAAGATCCATCCATCTCTGAAGGTTAAATTTGGTTTGTTCCAATAATTTTATATAGTTCTGTTTAAATATATGTCCATCTGATTTGCCAATTTGTATACCCAAATATTTGAAACCACTGTTGCACCATTTCAATGGGTCAGTGAGAGCTCTAATATTGTTGTCCTGTATATTTAGTGGTAGAATCTCGCTTTTGGTGTAATTTAATTTGTATCCTGAAACTGCACTATATTCTTTGAGACATTTCAATAGTGGAGGGACTGATGTGTATGGATCACTTATATACAATAAGAGATCATCTGCATATAAAGAAAGTTTGTGTTCACTTGTGCCAAATTTGATTCCAGCTATGGAGATGTCGGAGCGGATAGCGATGGCTAATGGTTCGATCACTATTGCGAAGAGCAGGGGAGAGCTTGGACAGCCTTGCCTGCAGTCTCTGGATAAGGAGAAAGTGTTAGACAGGACATCATTTGTTAAAATATTAGCTTTGGGAGCATTAAAAAGTGTTTTGACATATTGAGTGAATTTCTCTCCAAAGCCCATAGCCTCTAGAGTCCGGAAGAGAAAGCGTTGTTCAATCCTGTCAAATGCTTTGTTTGCATCCATAGATAATATTAGCATAGGATTTTGATTTTTTTGAGCAGTGTTCAGTATGTGGAGCAGTCGACGTACATTATCTGCTCCGTGCCTGTTTTTAACGAAGCCTGTTTGGTAAGCGTGTATTATCTTTGGTATAACGTCTTCCAATCTGAGGGCTATTAGCTTGGACAGTATTTTATAATCTGCATTTAAGAGACTGAGGGGTCTATATGAGTCACATTTTTGTTTGTCCTTACCCGGTTTTGGAAGCAGTGTGATTGTTGCGATCTCCAATGATTCTGGTAGTTTTTTATTTTCTAGAGCTTCTTTAATCATGTTCGTGAGGGGGGTCAGTAATTTTTTTGAAAAGGCCTTATAATATTCAACAGGAAAGCCATCTGGCCCGAGAGTTTTGTTATTTTGTAAGGAATTGATGGCTTGGAGTACCTCCATTTCTGATATATCTGCATCAAGCAGCTCCCTATCCTCATCTTGTAATTTGGGAAGGGTTATTCCATCCATAAATCTTTTTGCTCCAGTATTTTCAGCATCCTGCCCAGTTTTATATAGGTCTTCATAAAATTGTTTGAATTCTGAGTTTANGCATTTAAGAGACTGAGGGGTCTATATGAGTCACATTTTTTTTTGTCCTTACCCGGTGGATTCTGATTTGTCAAGAAGTCTGCTGTCCTCTGTTAATATTGAGTGTATGAACTTATCAGATGTTTCTTTTCTAATTTGCCAAGCCAAGAGTTTACTTGTTTTGTTCCCAAATTCATAATAGTGATATTTAGTTCTGGCCATGGCTGCTTCTTCTTTGTTGGTACATAGGTTATTATACTGCATTCTTGTTTTTGTTAGTGTATTTAGGTGTTCTTCCTTTTTGGTGGCTATATAGTCCTGTTCTAGCTTTTTAATATCACTTTCCAGTTTAGTTAGTGTCTCCCTATTTTTTTTTTACCTTGTGGGCACTGTATGATAAAACCTGACCTCTCATATAGGCTTTAAGAGCCTCCCAAATATTGGCATGTGAGGAAGAATTTAAATTGGCATCAAGAAATATTTCAATATTATATGAAATAAATTCAGGGTCTTTTAACATGTAATTTTTAAACCTCCATCTACGGGTTGAGGGCTGTGGGGTATTAATCATCCAGGATAGTTTGATAGGATTATGATCTGAGAAGGTGGCTGCTAAATAGGAGCATTCTATCACTGTGGATGCCATATCTTGTGGCACTAAGAAGATGTAAATTCTAGAGTGTGTATTATGTGTTGGTGAATAGAAAGAAAAATCCTTCTGGTTTGGATAAAGAAGTCTTTCATACCTTGGTTCAGTGCTGTTGCCGCTTTTGATAGTGAAGTTGTTTTAGGTGATGATCGGTCCAAATGTGGGTTTAGGACCAAATTAAAGTCTTCGCCCGCCACACATTGACCCCCTACTGTAGCCAGTTTCATAATCAGGTTGTTAAAGAACACCGGGTCATCATAGTTAGGCCCATATATATTCACCAAGGATATCTTGTTCCTATTTATTTCACAGTCTACGAGTAAAAATCTACCGTTTTTATCCTTCTCAACTGAATTTAGTTTGAAGTTCAGGTGTTTATTAATGAGTAGGGCAACACCTCTTGCTTTTGATGAATAGGAAGAGTAGAAGACATTACCCACCCAGTCCCTACGCAGTTTTAAATGTTCAGTGTCAGTGAGATGGCTCTCCTGAATAAAGGCGATATCTACCTTCTGCCTCTTTAAATATGTCAACATTTTCTTCCTCTTAATTGGTGAGTTGAGCCCTCTAATATTCCAAGATATACATGTTAATTGACCCATAATATAGGTTTTTCATATAGATGTCTCCACAGGATAGATATCATGGTATTTAGCCTTAAAGATGACTGGTTGTATTCCTGCACTGAGTTTAAAGGTGGTAAAACAGTGCTCATGGGCAGGGCATTATAATAAGATTCGACCTGGACCAAAGAGTATTCTGAGCATATGTGTAAGTAGAAGTTTGAGTTTTAGCGAGAGACCATACATAACCCCAAAACATACACACAAAGTAAAAAACCTGTCTAGTAAAACCCCTGTAACAAAACCACATTAGGTAGGTAACACTCTTACATAACAGTGGTGGCTCCAGCAACTGCTGAAATTCAAACTGGCCACTCATAACATCTGTATGGCACAATTTTAAATGTTAAGGTGGTGTTAGTGATGATACAGATAAAGGATAGAGAGGTTGGTTAAATAAAATGTGATCCCATATTACCATTGGGGTGTAAAATATGACATGCTCATACGCCTGCACACGGGGTCTGCAGTGTTATAAATCTGGATACAGTCATACTTGATTAATGAACAGTTGTCCAGTGTATCAGTGATCAGATGCAGTTTTATCATCAGTCATGCTCCCTGTTATTCTGAACATCTGAACATAACAGGATCACTATGTCACGGCTTGATCATATAGCCATGTCTTCCTTTAATGACACTTTACCTCCCTCTCAAATTAGCAGGAATCACACCTCTTCTCCTCAGCGTCTCTAAGATGGACTGTATGCTGCAGTCTCATTGGTCATCTTTAGGTTACTCATTTGGCAGATCTTTCAGAAAGCGTTGCGCTTCGGCAGGAGTGGGGAAAAACTTGACAGATCCCAGATGTTTAATGCGAAGCATTTTATCCTAATGTTAGACCTCCTACTGCGGTTTTCTAGGTCGTCAGTTTTTTCTTTGAGGTGCGTTATCAATTTCTCCATTTTGTCAACTCGGTCGCGTGCATCTTTAATATCGTCTTCATTTGCGCCCACTCGCGTCTCGATCTCCTCGACCTGATCCAACAGCGTAGAGAGTGAGGATTCAATTTTCGTTAGTGTTGTTTGTATGTTGGCTGTTGTTTTGTCAATATGTTTTGTGAGCTCTTCTTTAGTTTCTTGAATAGCATCAAGAAGCTTGCTGAATGGTATTTCCTTTTCCCCATCTGCCATGTTTCTTGTGGTTACTGCATGAGAGAGTCGTGATGTTTGGGTAGTTTGTCAAAAGTTGTAGCTTGCCATACACAAGTTTTCTTAACAGCTTCGCCTCTTGCAATCAGTTCAAAGTTATGAGAGGTTAAATCAGGATAAAAGGCAGAAGCTAGGGCCTACCACCGAGAGCTCACGAATACACGTCTGCACTCCTCCGCTGCATCCAGAAGTCCCCCACCTGTATCTTTACTCCTTTTATGTTAATTGGTGGTTGGTGTACCACCTAGTGGTAGCAACTTTTGGTTGAAGTGTGGTGCCTTCCTGATACATACATACTCAAGCACACACACACATACATACATACTCACAGTCATATACCCTCATACTCATGCACATATTCTCACATTATGCATGCATATCTATGAATGTGTTAATGAATATATACAGTACAGGCCAAAAGTTTGGACACACCTTCTCATTCAATGCGTTTCCTTTATTTTCATGACTATTTACATTGTAGATTCTCACTGAAGGCATCAAAACTATGAATGAACACATATGGAATTATGTACTTAACAAAAAAGTGTGAAATAACTGAAAACATGTCTTATATTCTAGTTTCTTCAAAGTAGCCACCCTTTGCTCTGATTACTGCTTTGCACACTCTTGGCATTTTCTTGATGAGCTTCAAGAGGCAGTCACCTGAAATGGGTTTCCAACAGTCTTGAAGGAGTTCCCAGAGAGGCTTAGTACTTGTTGGCCCTTTTGCCTTCACTCTGTGGTCCAGCTCACCCCAAACCATCTCGATTGGGTTCAGGTCCGGTGACTGTGGAGGCCAAGTCATCTGGCGCAGCACTCCATCACTCTCCTTCTTGGTCAAATAGCCCTTACACAGCCTGGAGATGTGTTTGGGGTCATTGTTCTTTTGAAAAATAAATGATGGTCCAACTAAACACAAACCGGATGGGATGGCATGTCGCTGCAGGATGCTGTGGTAGCCATGCTGGTTCAGTATGCCTTCAATTTTGAATAAATCCCCAACAGTGTCACCAGCAAAGCACCCCCACACCATCACACCTCCTCCTCCATGCTTCACAGTGGGAACCAGGCATGTAGAATCCATCCGTTCACCTTTTCTGTGTCGCACAAAGACACAGCGGTTGGAACCAAAGATCTCAAATTTGGACTCATCAGACCAAAGCACAGATTTCCACTGGTCTAATGTCCATTCCTTGTGTTTCTTGGCCCAAACAAATCTCTTCTGCTTGTTGCCTCTCCTTAGCAGTGGTTTCCTAGCAGCTATTTGACCATGAAGGCCTGATTCGCCGCCAGGTCTCCTCTGACAGTTGTTTTAGAGATGTGCTGCTGCTAAGAACTCTGTGTGGCTTTCATCTGCGTCTCTATCTGAAGCTTGCTGTTAACATTGCGATTTCTGAGGTGGTGACTCGGATGAACTTATCCTCAGCAGCAGAGGTGACTCTTGGTCTTCCTTTCCTGGGGCGGTCTCTGCTGAGACAGTTTCGTTGTAGGCTTGATGGTTTTTGCGACTGCAATCTTGGGACACATTCAAAGTTTTCGCAATTTTCTCGGACTGACTGACCTTCAATCTTGTCTTAAAAGTAATGATGGCCACTCGTTTTCATCTTTACTTAGCTGATTGGTTTTTGCCATAATTGAAATTCTAACAGTATGTTCCAATAGGGCTGTCGGCTGTCGTATCAACCCTGAGCTTCTGCAGCAAACACAACTGATCAGTGTCCCAACCCCATTAATTAAGGCAAGAAATTCACTAATTAACCCTGACAAAGGCACACCTGTGAAGTGAAACCATTTTTCTAGGTTGAGCTACCTGATGAAGCTCATTGAGAGAAACCAAAAGGGTTTTGCAGCGCTATTCAAAAAATAGCAAAGGGTGCTACTTTGAGCGAATCTAAAAATATAAGACTATTTAAGAGTTAAGAAGTTATTCACACTTTTATTATGTTAAGTACATCAATCCTTATGTGTTCACTTCATAGTTTCTTGATGCCTTCAGTGAGAAAGTCTCAATGTAAATAGTCTTGAAAATAAAGGAAAACACCATTGAATGATGTTGTCAAACTTTTGGCCTGTACTGTATATATAGCATATACATGTATGTATGTACATGCATAACTTTATGTATGTGTATGCATGATAGTATGCATGTATGTGCAAGTGCTTAGCACAAATATATATTTAAGTGAAGTAATCAGTTTTGGCTAAGGTGCCTTCTGCTACATGATTGTATTTTATATTCTGAGCATACATTTAAAGTAATTACTCTAAAAGCAATCAAAATGTTTTCTATACATCAAATGTGTTAAAATCAGTCAAGTTAGGCTCAATGTCTTTGTTGAGTGTGAGTAATTAATGTGTAATGTGGGCAAAGAAATGGAAAATGATTTTGGAAAAATGCTTTATTCATTTTTAAGAAATAAAAACTCCCCCGACATGCAAAAAAAAAAAGCTTTACTTTTAAATGTCACCTTTTGGTGCTTGTGCTTGAACAAATTTTAAGTAAATGTTTTTTTAATATTGTATTGTGAAGAAATGCTTAAAATGTCCTTGTTTACCCTGCAATGGAAAGTAATTTTATTTAACATAATTTCAGAATCACACCAGCAACCAGCAAGAAATGGTAAGTCATTGGCATGACTACACCCCATACTTGTATGTGCTCAAATTAGGGTCAAAAGAATTTTGAACTTGTAAAGTGATGTTCAAAAGTAATTCCAAATGTAAGTGTAAATCAACCTTTGAGACTGATTTAAATCTAAACAAATGACGTTAGTGGTGAGGTAGCACAAAGATACTGTGAAAGAAGTGCTTTTGTCAATGTCTGTGTACAGATAGAAACTAGAAAACTATAAGACTTGGTGCTAAAAGTTCCCACACAGTGTATGATTCTACTTGTAACTCGACTGTCAAAAACTGAGCTTTGAACATCAAGGTTTACAGTTTTGGACTCCCTATCTGCTCACAGATTTTGACAAAAGCACTTTGTCTTTCACAGTGTTTTTGTGATACCTCACTTCTGATAACATTTGTTCGGTTTTATTCACAAAGTCTTGTTTTTCCAACAGAAGTCATTTTATTTAATACATTTACCATTATGTGTCTTCATGAAAAAGCCAGAATCCACCGCAGGCCAGAACCACATTGAGGTCCCCCACAACCAGCAAGAAAAGGTAAGTCATGTGTATGACTACACCCCATACGTATATGGGCTCAAATTAGTTATTACTTCACAGTTTTCTGCTTTGTATCTGTACACAGACATCCACAAAGCCATTTCTTCTTTCCCTGTGTCTTTGTGTAAACTCACCACTGGCCATGGGTTCAGTTTTCATTCACACAGTCTCTTTTAACAAATACAAATCTCTTTACCACAAGCACAATTTTTTCACATGCACAAACTTGAATTTGCATGCAGATTTATTTTACAGGTTTACAGTGGTTGATTTACAACTAAAAACCTTGGAAATATTTAGTTTTAGTTTTCGCACTAGCAAAGCTGCTAGCTGGAATTGTCTCTTAGTATTCTTTCCTAACAGGTGCTTCCCACCAGGGAGTTTCTCTAGGATGAGCTGTAATGTATATTACACAGTACACTTGTATTCATGCATGATAACTTGTTCTGTTGTACTGTATGTAAAATGTAATTAAATGCACATTTAAAATGACTTCTTTTCGTATAGTGTATGTTTGCATGAAGAGTTTAATTTATCTTTATTTTAAGTAATTTCTGACTGGATATTTATAACATTGTATATGGAGAAGTGTTAGTTGTCGTTCCCTTCATTCCACTCAAAAACCAAAATTATATATATATTTATATTATATATATATTTTTTTTATTCTACGTTGTTGTTTCGTCTGACAATGGAGAAAATAATGTACACAAAGGAAGAACTCGTGGCTTTAAAGTTTACCAGATATGGAGTTAAACATCCCATACCGGCTGAGCTGAAGAAGCCGTACCGTGGATGCAGAGGGGCTAAGCTAAAGGCTAGGAGATGGAGATATAAGCCTTTTCTACCATCGATCCTCATGGGAAGTGTCAACTTCCTGGCTAACAAGTGTGATGAACTGGAGACACTTGTGAAGAACCAGCGAGCACATTGTGAGTGTTGTCTCATGTGTTTCACGGAGACCTGGTTAAACGACAACACTCCCAACCATTGTGTGGATTTACCCGGCTTCACTGCAGTACAAGCGGACAGAGACACCGGCGCAAGTGGAAATAATAAAGGTGGAGGACTGGTTCTGCTTGTGTGTATTCATGTCAATGGGCCAAGTGAACGAAATCACAGATTATCACAGATTGTTTCGCTCCATAGTCACCAAAATAACTATTGGACTCAGTTTTCACAAGCCACACGTCTTCAGGACATTCTGACATCAAAATGACATTTTTCAGATCAACAGATCAGGATAAAATTAACCTTATTGGAGACCTGCCACTGTCTCAGTGCCATACTCTCACGAGCCTAAACTGCTTCAGCTCTACCACCACTTGGTAGATCAGATCATAATCTGTTTTTTCTTCAGCCTTCTTACAAGCCCTGTGTACCGAGGCAGGCTGTAACCACCCGCTCATTCAGGAACTGGACCCTGGAGGCCAGTGAGTCTCTAAAAGATTGTTTTGAGTGCACAGATTGGAATGTCCTGTTGGAGTCACAGGAAAATGATAAAAGCAAGGACCCTGACCTTGATCTAATGGTTGAATGTACCACAGACTACATTAACTTCTGTATGGACACTGTAATACCAGCAAGGACTGTACGCTGCTTGACAAACAACAAACCCTGGATCAACAGTAACATCAAGACACTCCTCAAGCAGAAAAAGGAGGCCTTCAGGGATGAAGACAGAGGTGTGGAAGGGGATGAGGACCATCACTGGCTATAAAGAGAAGCACAGCCAGGCAACATCAGGTGATGTTGACAAGGTTAATGTGTTCAACCTTTTCTACAACAGGTTTGACACAGCCTCACCTGTTGTTTCTCCCACTGCTTAAGCTGCAGCTTCTCCTACGGTATCTCCTTCACAACCTGACACTGCAGCTACAACTCCCTCCACACTGGGGTCAAGTCTCCTGTCCTTTACAGCAGAGAAGGTGAGGCAGAGCTCAAGAGGCTATGTCCTGGAAAGGCAACAGGCCCGGATGGTGTGTGTCTGAGGTTGTTAAAGGACTGTGCAGCCCAGCTGGCTGAGCCTCTCCAGAGGACCTTTAACTTAAGCCTTCAAACAGGGAGGGTACCGGTCCTGTGGAAAACATCACATCTTGTTCTGGTACCTAAAGTAGGGACCAGATGAGATAAATGACTACAGACTGGTGGCCCTCACATCACACATCATGAAGACCCTGGAGCGGCTGCTTCTCCACCTTCTGAAGCCACAGGTTGAACATGCACTTGACCCCCTACAGTTCACCTACAAAGAACATATTGGAGTGAATGATACCGTCCTTTACATGCTCCACCGGGCCCATTCTTACTTGAATGAGCCACGTGGTTACATGAGGATCATGTTCTTTGATTTTTCAAGTGCATTTAACACCATCCAATCCGCCATCCTTAAAGACAAGCTGGAAGGGATGGGGGTGGATCCCTGCTTCACATCCTCGATTGTGGATTATCTGACAAGACGACCACAGTACGTCAGGCTGGGTAACTGTGTCTCAGGGACAGTGATGAGCAGCACTGAGGCTCCACAGGGGACTGTTCTGGCTCCGTTCCTGTTCACCCTGTATACGGCGGAAAATGAAATTGCCAAAATATGTAAAATGAAAAAAAAGAGGCTTCATTTGCTTCAGTGTTCACCCAGTATGGATCTGAACTGCTCATTTCCCAGACAGTGCTTTAATCTCGGTCAATTTTTCATTTCAAATCACAGAAGCTCAACCACAGAGCCAAAATAATTAACATCTTACTGCCCAAATTACATACTGTGCTGTATATCAGCCAACCTGTTGGCTCTCTCCAGTTATCCAGGTGCAGTCGTACAGTAGGTGGCCTCAGTAGTCCATTTTGTCGATGACGGCCTTTAACATGGTTGAGTTCATACATCAGCTTTGAAGGAGCCACACCCATCAAACAGAAACACAGGACATTTATTAAATTAGTCCAAACATTTCTTTGGTCTGTACAGTCTGCATCCTCACACACGATGCTGGTAACATACACAATTGTTAACATGAAGACCACACTAGAGCTTAATAAATAAAAACTGTCAAAGTCATGCACCTTTGATGTTAATGACTAGACTAACTAACTCCTACAGTAAATGTAGACATTTCACACAGCCTTATGTTGGGGAATACCCTCTTGAGAGGCAGAAGAGCTGACAGTAATAATAAACAAATGAGGTAAGCATACAGATGTATGTCAGCTACAACAGTTAGCTTCCAGTTTGCCTGTCAACCAAATCAATTAGAAACCACCGGCTATCTGTGGTAGCTAGCTAACAGTTAGCTATGCTTTTGGACAGGAAAACTAAACGCAAACGCTATGATGTCATGCACACAACAAGACCACCAAGACAGGGGTAACTTAAGAGTTAACTCACTCACCTGTAAATGACCGTGTTTATTGTCCAAGTCCCGGATCTGGTTCTGTCTCATCTGCTCCTTCACATAGTTTTATCCCCAAAGTGTGTAATAAAGTGAGCAAAGCAATGTCCCTCAAGTTTCAGTGTACTACCAGTCATTAGCCGATGTCCCAGAGACAAGACAAACGGTGACAAGGAAGTGATGTCCTAACTAAAGACCCTCCATGATGAGAGGTCAGTTTGCGTTTTCATTTTCATGTTAACTCCAAAGTAGCATGGTAACATGTAAATGAAAATGCAGTAGACTGGGGGCGCTGTTTTGCGTATTTCATTTGAATATTGTCTACTGCAGAGCAGCTTAAGACTTTGTACAGAATACAGAACACTGGATATCTTTTTTACTTCTTTATGTAGGTAATGCAGGTTCTTCAATACCACATCTACTCTCTACTTTTAAGTCATTCAATTTGCTATTGGGATACAAAATTAATTGGACTGAGTCAGCGCTGAAACTCAAGGTATATACAGCCAGATTGTGAAAGCACTTGAACACTGGTCCAATTTGGATTGTTAAAGTGAAAATAATTAAAGTAATAATAAAACATAGGTGTCATGCATATACTGTTAATAAAGATGGACATTGCTTCTGTGATATCACCCACAGTTTTGAAATTCAGAATGGGCTGCACTGCCGTCAGCATCTTGGCAGTGCCTGACGCCGCCTAACTCCCAGCTAATCCAAAAATTGGTAAAGAGGGGGGTGGGGGTGGTGTGTGTGTGTGTGTGTGTGTCTGTGTGTGTGTGTGTGTGTGTGTGTGTATGTGTGTGTGTGTGTGTGGGTGTGTGTGTGGGTGGGGGGATGGAGCCGAGACTTTGGTGCATGCCAGAACGTGGAAAGCATATGCAAGTGGGTACCTGTCACTCAAAACAGCCTTGCCTTCAATCATGCAAAACTTTAAGCCTAAATGAAAATTTAATGGGTGAGTTATATACAAATGTACCCTTCATACAGTTGCCACAAAGGGGTAAATTAGCTATAGCGAGAGAGAGAGAGAGAGAGAGA
The DNA here is from genome assembly GCF_002260705.1 of Seriola dumerili. Classification (NCBI taxonomy): domain Eukaryota; kingdom Metazoa; phylum Chordata; class Actinopteri; order Carangiformes; family Carangidae; genus Seriola; species Seriola dumerili. The sequence continues at coordinate 1,295,715 of NW_019174311.1, read as the reverse complement.
GAGAGTGCTCAGTGCATCATGGGAGTACCCCCAAACATGGATCAAGAGTAGGATTTGTAAGTAGAAGTTTAATTACTGCAAACTTAAAAGCCTGTGGTATGTTTTAAGGTTAAAAGCCTGTGGTATGTTTTAAGCTTTAAAGTTGTTAATAAAGATAAATTGATCAGATCTAATATAGAAGTAATGATTAGGAAAAGCATCCCTGAACAGCCTCGTTGGAACAGGGTCTAGAAGACAAGGTCATGATTTAGATGAAGAAACTGTTGAAGTAAGCTCAGAGAGATCTACAGGAGAGAAGCAGTCTAAATATAAGCCAGTTACTGTATTGGACAGTACATCTGAGTCAGCTGTGTTCTGTAATAGTTACAATTGTATTTGTAAAGAAGCTCATAGTCATTACTACTGAGAGTTAAAGGAATAGACAGCTCAGTAGAGCTGTGACTGTCAGCCTGGCTACGGTGCTGAACAGAAACCTGGGCTTGTTCTTGTTTTCTTCTTTTAACAATGAATGATAGGAAGCTATGGCTTTACGGAGGCTTTTTTGTATATCTTTTCAAGCTTTTTGAAATTCTTCCAGATTAGTGGAACGCAACTTCCTTTATATCTTTCTTGAAGTCTGCTTTTGAGCACAGGTTTGCAAATTGTACCACAGCCTCCTCTGACTCACTACCTTTTCAGAGAGGCAACAGTGTCAAGTGTTGTACGCAGTAAGGCTGCAGAAGTATCAACAAGCTCAACTGGGAGTAAAAGTTGATATAGCTGTTCTCCATTGTATTGGCACGTCAGTGGAATAAATGACAATAGAATTCTTTCTTTAAAATTGGTTACAGTATTATCAGATTGACACCTGCTGTAAACCATTATTAAGTGTTAATAAAAAATGGTCAGACAGCAGAGAGATTTGGGTAAATATTATTCATTGTTCAATGAACAAGATTGAGGGTGTGATTAAAACTCAATATAGTCTAATTAAATTACCAGTCCCTGGTCTCAACCAATATTAAACAAGTGTAAGGTCAATCGAAATGAAACCCAATTTAGATTACATTATAGGGATATGACTCAATGATGGCAACAGAAAGCATGCAAATAAGAAGTAAAACATAAATTAATCAAAAGGCAAGTGCTATAAAACAGTGGTTCTCAAAGTGGGGTCTGGGGACCCCCAGGGGTCCTTTGGAGGGTTCCTGGGGTTCCCCAGCAAAAAGGGGAATCATTTATTTTCACTATAATTCCTCCCATAAGTAACACAATGACAAAATCTTATCAAACAGGAGTCTGTGGTCTACTTTGTGTCAGTTTAGGGGTTCTTGAAAAGTTTGAGAACCCCTGCTATGAAATAAGCAGTTATTAATATGCTATATAGAGAGAAACACTAATCAAAGATTAAGTCAAAATATTTATTTTATTTGAAAAAATCTGAAGGAATTCAAATAATTTTCTAAGAATCAAATATGGCCACAACAGTGATATTCCCTTCAGCTGAATTTACAAAATATTAATTCTAAAATATTGGATTTGACTTAAAGGGATCCTAACAAGTTGGGGGTCAGTGGAGGAAGAACACTGACCTAGAAATAACAAACCAACCAGAACCTTAAAACCTGGAACACAATCAAGGTATCAATTAACTCCATCCTCCAAGACACCAAATATAAGAACTCCGGCCCATATTTGGGCAATATGCTTGTTTTCCTCTGGCCAAGTATGCGCCCAGATCCACAGCCTGATCCGGCCCATATACAGCATGATTGTCAGATGTTTCTACACCTGGACCAATTCTGACAAACAGCTGTCAGCCATACTGGAGGATAACAGCCAGAATCTGCCCAGATGTGGAAGTACATGGGCCAGACTACTTTTACAGCAGTTAACATAGTAAATTCTGGCCATAAAGACTCATGTGGTCATTATCAATACTAAGATAGGCTGTGGCATTCAAACCATGATTGATTGGCATTAAGCCGTGCCAAGAAAAGATTCCTCACGCAGTTACACCTCCACCCGTCTGGACTGTTGACACACGGATAGACACATGGATTCATGCTGCTGATGGCAGATCGTTACCCTACCATCTGCTCTCTCAGCAGAAATCCATATTCATCATGTTTTTCTAGTCTTTGTCTGTTCAGTGTTGGTGAGCATGTGCCCACTGGAGGAAAAGGCTCCTGGAACCTGATGTAGTCCCGTAATGTTGTAGTCCAGTCAAGGTTCAACGTGTCGTGCAGCCTGAGATGCTTGTCTGCTCACCACAGTTGTAGAGTAGTTATCTGAGTTACTGTAGCCTGTCAACTCCAACCAGTCTGGCCGTTCTCCACTTACCTCTCTTAGAAGGTTAGGTCCAAATCAGCTGCTGTCAGCTGTATTGTAAGTATTATTGCTACAGTGCATTACAGCAGGACTCTGGACCAATCAAAAGTCTGCAATATCATTGTTACTTGGGAATTATTACTTTTAGAAGTTGAATCCAAGAGCATCTCCTGCCACCTGTAATCCAGTACTGCAATGGACTCTCCAAGAATGTGCAGTGTTCTGATGAGACCGTTAAGGAAAGTGCAATTTAGTCTGCTAAGAAGTTAACAAGTTCAAGTTTTGAATATATTTTAGATGGAAATGAAGCATTGGTTTCAGTACTGGAGGAAAATATAAATACGAAATAAAAATTGTCTTATAAATGAGTGTACAAATATTTCAGAGAGCTACTGTTCAGATTGCGACAACTGTTCTTTCAACAACCAAGAAGCTGTTGAGCAAGGCACTTCTCCACCAGCTGTACCAGCTGAACTTGTGAAAACCTGAGGACCCAACCCAATCGAGGTCTAGCACACTGCAATCTAGATAGGATCTAACCAAAAACCATTGTTTTTACAATTACTTTACAATTTTTTATTATTCCTTTCCAATTAAAGCACTGCTGTTTTGACTTGACTTTGCAAGGGTCTGCAAACAGGGATCGACCGCGGTAGTGCAATCTAATTTTTATTGCAGTCACTTCCACGCAGTTATGATAAAACTGTATGAAATTGCATTTAGATGTTGGATATATAATATAGTGTACCAAGAGTCAGTGTTGGGTGTGAGTAATTGCTTGTTTTATCCTGTGTAGTGTATTATAGTGGAATAGTAGTGTTTAGGATAGTTAGTTAGGATAGTGGAGTTTTTTTGTTGGTTGATGGTTCAGTCATGTGAAAGATATGATTTGTCAGGGTCCAATATAATATTGTTTTCAAAAATGGCATAATTGTTGTACTACAGCTCTCCTGTATCTAACAGACACTGACCAGTGTCTCTGCCGTCAGTGCGGTATGCAGTCCAAGAAATTCCTACAATTCCACCACTGGTGTCTGCCTGCTGGCATGTTTTGTCGAGCTTTCTCTGGGATACAGCATGAGTTTTGTATGAAACACTTGCATTTTATGTTATCCAGTTCTCCTTTCCTTCCCCCCATCAGTCATTCCCTTCTTCCTCATCTCCTTTACTGCCTTTGCTGAGGCGCTGGAAGCAGTGGACTGTTGAAGCGAGGAAAAAGCTGGCCATGATGGCTGCCACTGAGACAGAGATGCCAGAAAAGATGACGATTAGATAGTCTGTTAGGGTCAGGTTACCACGGCACTCCCGGAAACTGTCCTCAGAGAGTAAACTGAGGGGAACACGACGTCCATCCAGAGGCAGTGAGCAATCTATCCCCTCCATACCTGGGAAGAAAGAAGACAACAAGTGAACCAGCTGGTAGACAACCAAGACACTGGGCTTTCATGCCTGTGTCAACATTATAACTTATTTACAACGTGGGTATTCAGACCAAATTGAGCATTGCATTAAAAAAACACAAGAGATGGGATGCCCTTGCCCAGTGGAGGTCCTTCTTTTCCCAATGCCTTTGTCCTTGCTCTTGTTGGAGACTCATCAATTTGCTTTCTAAATTGTTTCTTTCCTTTTTCTCTTAGCTTTTTCTTATATGAATAAAAGGCTATTATCTCCCCTCTAATAACTGCTTAAGCACCCTCCCAAACTATTAAAGGGGAGACCTCTCTATTATCATTAATCTTAATATATATATATTGTTTTAATATCGTTGTTATTTTGTTTTTGAATTCAGTGTCATTTAAAAGAGAGTTATTTGTTTAGCCTCCAAATTGATGCACTGTTTTCTATTGCCAATGTCAGCTCATTGCTCACAGCTCAATGTCAGACCATTACAGTATGGTCTGATATATCTATTTTGCCAAGATAGCATTGTTTTACATGTGATCAGGTAAAGTGTTCTCTCCTAACACACTTTTGCAGTGAAGTCTTGGTCAAAGTACAGTCTATTTTCCTGGAGCATCATTTCTTTTTTTCCCCCATTCACTCTTCAACACCTGCTGTCGTCTGTCCCAGCTCAGGAGTTCAGGCCGGTCCTCTACCTGCATTGGAGAGGAACGGTGCTTGGGTTATCTTAAGCTGGTTTTACTCTATTCCCAGTTTGTCCAGTAGAAATCCTTTGACAAAATTAATCATGTCCTCTCCATCATCTCCTTCTTTAACATTAAATATCCTCATTGAATTTTGTTGGGATTTGCTCTCTGAATAATCCTTCTTTCTCTGCGTCTTTCTGGTTTCTGGTAGTATTGTCTCTCTGTTTTCACACACACAGAGTCTCTCCTCTGTGTCATCCACTTGTTCCTGGATATTCCTCAGCTCTTGTTTCAGTTCTTTAACGTCCCGGCTCAAATCTGTAAGGGCTTCTTTTTTGTCAGTCCGAAATAGTTTGAAGTCTTTCCTGAAGTTTTCCAGTTTATCGGTGATGTCTTCAGTGAATCACAGTATTTGTTCCATAGTTCCATAGTGTCTCCTTCCGGCTTTTCTTTCTTTTAACTGACTCCTTCCCACTTAATTTGAAGATTGTGTGATGGGTCCAGAGCGGTAACTCATAACATTTTGCAGCTAGTCTTTTAACAATATTGATATCATTTTTTTAACCAATTTTTAACATTTAGTCTAACCGAGGGTCATCGGGAGCTTTTGTCTCACGCTGTCATTAACTTTGTGCTTCCAGTGGAAGTCACCTGTACTGTTCTGCTAACCTGTAAACTCACCTTTCAGTTTTCCCATCCATCCATGTGCAAGTCTGTACATTCTTATTAAAGCATCTTCACTATAGCATCCAGTCTTCCTGTATCTACCTTTGGGTTCTTTCCCCTGAGTTCCTGCCTTTGTAACAACTACAAACCAAATGTTGATCTGACACTCCTCTGCTCTGACAAAATAAACACTGCTTAAAATGCAGTTTTTCTCCATTGTTTAGATGCATTGTTAAAAAAACAGGTTTTGAGAATAGTTGATAGTGTAGTGAATTGCCTTTTAATTTTTTTGCTGCCACCAGCAGAGAGGTTCAACAAGTTTGTGATTTAAAAAAAACATTTTTTTTTAGGTCAATCCCCTACCTGGATACATGAATCAATTCCATGAACCCACTTAAATCTGAGTTGCCAACAGTTTGCAACAAAATTATCAAGTAACCAAGCAATATCAGAATGTGCAAACACAAAGTCTTTCATCATAAATCAGTATATTTCAAGCCCCACACTCAACAAAGACAAGGTCCTTTGCAGACCAAATAAACAACTCCAACATAAGCAGTCCAGAGTCTACACAAAATCACTTTCAATGATTCATCAATAACCAACAAAAATTAAGTCAGTTCTGGTTCTTAAAGTTACCCTGAGTAAACCCTCTTCCCAAACAATCTCTAGTGACGTGTTCAGTACAGTTAATTTCTTTTCCCCATGTGTAACTTTGGACGGGGTGGGACTGGAATCGCAATAACAATAGGTCAGTTTTTATATATGCAGTTCCAATATGAATGAACATCATTTTCTTTATTTGGAACATAACACTAGTCTTTCTGTTGTCATTTTATTCTTTATCCTCTCCTCAAAAATAAAAATTTAGGGGAGAACTCAAACAAACAACAAACATCAGCAAAATTGTAAATTGGCCAATTAAACTTAACATTTAAAGTTTTGCTTTTGAGTTTGTTCAACTTTTATCAGACACAGAACAGTAGGACTCAAAATGCAGAGGCAGGGACAGAGAGAAGGAGAGTTCGGTAGTCATTTAATTCAGTCCAATTTCAAAAATACCATGCTGCATGTCATTGCCCCTCTCTCTGCCTCCCCATTTCCTGTCTCTCTCTACTGCACTATCAATAAAGGCATAAAAAGCCCAAAAAAATATATATATAAAAAAAACAAATACAAGGAAATCCAATCCACAGGGCAGAGGTACAAAATCACTAGGCGAGTACTCAGTATCCATAAGGCAAAAACGGGTCAATATCACAAGGGCTATAGATATGGATATATACATGAAACAGACACTGGACCGCTGAGAGGAATCCGACAAGACGATCTGGCACAGAAGGGAAAAACCCCACCACATATATACACTGAATGATAACGAGACACAGGTGTATCACATTAGGGGAAGGGAGGCAATCAACAGGAGGGAAGGAAGTTAGACAGTACAAGGAAGAACACACACCAAAATAAAACAGGAAATAGAAAAGATATAAACGCTAAACCTACCAAAATATATTATAAAAACTATGCGGGCCCTGACAACTTTCATTCATTCTCATTTCTCATTTCTGTAAACTTTAAGTTGCGGTAACTTAAAATTTAACATTGTAACGACTTTAAATTCTCATGAATCTGTACATAATACCCACTTTATTTCAATAAAGTGAATTTAATAACAACAAGGACCAGTAACTTCCCATCAAATGTATAAATAATTACAGATGCAACATCTACATTCAAAACTTTTTATTTTATTTTATCTCTACTTGTATCAAATTCCTTCCAACAAGGCCAAGTAAATGGGAACTAATTAGATAGATAGATAGATAGATAGATAGATAGATAGATAGATAGATAGATAGATAGATAGATAGATAGATAGATAGATAGATAGATAGATAGATAGATATCTGCACCAAATTGAAATACAAGTGCATAAGTATGATACACAACTGTCAATCTAACAAAACTGTTAACAAGGATACTGACAGCCAGAACTTTCAGTCTCAAAATGATCAGGAAATGCTTTATTTATCAGAATACTACTCAGTGGTATGTGTCACACACAATTAAATATAACATAAGCTAAATGTTTAAGAAAATCCAATAAAGTGCAAGATAAATGTAAGGAGGCATTCAGCCACATCTGAACTTGAGAGATGGGTAGGGACGAGGGGTTTGAGGTATATAAGTGCTGACAGTGAGTAGCAGAGAGTCCATAGCAAACATGGTATGGGCTGGACAGAAGGAGAGTTTTATAGGGCAGAATTTGAGTGGGAAAAGGAGAATATATGAATTAAGTGAGTAAACTAATGAAGTTAGACAAGTTGGGGTGACAGACTGAGAGAAAGGAGAGAGAATTACAAGAAAACAGATAAACAAGATATAGGAAAATGGAGAAAGTGGGAAAAAAGGAGAGAAACGAGGGTGAGACAAGAGATGTGAAGAGAGAACTAGAAAAAAAGAAGAGAGAAAAGGGGGATGGGTAGAGGTGGTTCCATCTCAGGCAACTGAGATTCATATCATTCTATAAGGAGCAACAGAAACTGTCCCAGACCCAACATCATCAGCTACCTCGCTGGATTCACGGAAGTAGTTTGTTTTTAAGGGGATCTGACCCTTGCAAAGAGATCTGTTCCAAGTTCCATGAAAACCCTCTGAATGATTTCAAACATGTAGCTCAGATCTTTTGGGTACTGCAAGTGTAAAGCGTAGATTAGCCCAATTTGGTAAGCAAAAGCTGTTGGTGGGTCAGGGAGATCCTCAAGGATGATGCCTTCTTCTAAAACAGCCAATCATGACAGGAGCTGAAGTACTATCATTCTGCAATGCAGTGAGGATACCCGCAATCAGGCCCTTCATCTGCTCCGAGTCAGTGTCCTTGTGATGATAGACAGGAAATGACCAACACATGAACTGTAAATCAAACTGAAAGACATTAATGAGAATAAGCTATTACTATGTACTATGTAAAAGCTAGTTGGGAGACAACATATCAAAACTCATTATGATTGAAGAAGTATTGATGAGCATTGAATGTTAACATCTTCTTTGAATGGAAGAAAGTGAGAGTGAAAATGAAAGCAAGACTGCCAAAAAATTTGTCTATGAAGCATAATCAGAGTTTACTTACCATTCTGCCTCACTTCAATGGAGCAGGCACACTTTTGAAGACACCAGCACCTTCCCTCCCACTGGGTATGCAACCAATGGATGATGGTTGTTGAGAGTCTCAGGCTGGAATATCTCAGCGTCTGTATAGATGCTCTCCACAAACACCTAACACAAGTGTTCCATGTACCAAGATGTGAGCTTTTTGCCAACAAAGGCCTTTTTCAGGATTAACTACGTTGGTCACTATTTTATAGAATTCTGGCAGTCTACTGGAGTGTCCAGCTGACAGAATCATACCCTCTGCATATCGGGTCCCATGCAAATAAACACAATTTCAAGATGTGGATACTTTCTCTCAATCACTGTGAGCAAAGAAGATGGTTTGATGTCAGTTACTTTCTAATAATCGTCTGTATTGCATGTTTAGACACATGTAACAGACATTGCATATGAAAAAAAGGGATACTGGTCTGTGCTCAAGTATTTCAGAATCCACATTCTCTACACAATCAGCTTCACCTTTTTCTGTGCAATTGAATCTGAGAAACTTGCAAATTAAAATTCAGCTTCAGCTCCATTATTACATGGCTGGTCTGTGTCATTAGACTGACAATCACTAATTACCCTGATTGATGTCAGAAAATCTCTCCACTTATGGTTTTTATGTTTCTGTGATACATGACCAGTATGTTGTTAAGGTGATTATTTTCAAAAATGCACCCTAAGAATGGGCAATGCATCTCTCTGTGTAAAAGGAGATGATGCGCTCCTCAAAGGGTGGTGAGGTGTCCCTAAAAAAGCCTTTTGAAGCTGTCAGGACTGGCCAAAATAACCTCACACTGATGGTTTCAAACCCACATTTGTCCCCACAACCACAGCAAGACATGTATACACACATGTACATTCCCTAACAGAAGTTGATCTGCAATAAAGATATACCACTATATCCCCATATAGACGATAGCTCGTAAGATCGAACTTTTACTACCTATTTTACCTCTTGTGTGTGCGTGGTATTTGGTACTTTGTAAACATAACCTTTAAACAGCCCCTTGAAATTGTCAGGACCAGCCAAAATGACCTCACAATAATAGTTTTTCACCAAAATTGTCTTCACAATTATAGAAAGAAATGCACAAAGAACTACACATCAACACACACACACAAGCACACGCAAACACACCGTGTTGATTTATCTTAGAGTTGCTCTCATACCTGAGTTAAAAGGCTAAGAATTAATGAGTCTAATTAGCCAATCAGAACCAGCTTTGCCCATTTCTGCCCAGTAACACCTGCTGAGACACTGCTTGCCACTGGTGACTGTGGCCACCAGGGGGAGCAGGGAAACATGCACACACAATCACATCTGTCTCCCTAGGCAGACAGCAGCTTTTAAGATGAAACTTGTGTTCGTAAATGGGATATCGGACGGAAAACTACAAGTCGTATTGAACAGATCAGCTCACCACAATGCTAAAATGGTTGAAAAAGCAGCTCATATTCATTGAAGTACAGTACTTCAATGAATATGAATAATACAAATTTGATGCCAAAATGATGATTTTTTATAAGCTGAATATCAAAAGTAGAGATGGTTTGCGTGTCTGTCAATATATGTGTGTACATATATGTGTACAAAAATTGGTAATTAACAAAAATCATAGAAAGACATGAAAACACACATACACAGTACTGATTTGCCTTATACATTAGGGGTGTGAGAAAATATCGATACAATAAAATATTGCGATATTTCATGACGTGATACTATATCGATATGTTGAAGCGCTTTATCGATATTTTATCATTGTGACAGTGATTTTGTGATGGTGATTTTTTGTTTTATTTAAGCCTCCGACCACTAGTTGTGTAGCAGTCACTCAGCCATTTGACTCTCCCCCTCCTTCCACGCCTCTAACTAGATGAAGAGATCTCGCAAGTGTACAGGCTTCGGGCGCAGATGGAGAAGATTCAAATATTGCATTCTACAAGTTAACATTTATGCAGGTTGAACAGGTGTATTGATAAAGTTTTTGCTTTTTATTTGCAAAAATTTTATTGCACTTACTTACAGTAACTAAGAGGGGAGTTCACATCAACTCAGGTAATCTTCAGGTTAATTGTTTCACGTCACCGCTCTGCCGTGACGCCCATGTGTGCAGCGCTGACACACACACAGAGCAAGGGCAGAGAGATTCTGCAGACTAGATGCAGTTGGGGAAAATATGCATTTTTTTAAAAAACTAATCCGCAGAGATCTTCTCTCAAAAACAAACAGACCTGATTAAAACGGTAAAAACACAATAACGCAGTTTCACGTTAGAAACCTGCGTTTCACGTTAGAAACCTGCGTTTCTCTGACAGACACAGGACATCAGGAAGGAAAGAGTAGCCAGCTGGAAATGCATTAATGTCCAGCTGTTTGGCTGCTGGCCGGCGCTAGGGGAAAACCCTGTGTCATGGCTAGACTTGCAGATATGACCCACGTACAGTGCTTTGCACACAGTCTGAATCTCGGCACTCAAATTGCCAAATGTGGTGCGACTACTTGGCAGGATCAGATGTGTTGTAACCTTTTTCAGATGCAGCACCGCAGCTTGCCACCAGCTAAAGCACAAACAAGTTTCGAACTGTTCTGAGTCTGAATGCATAAAGAAGAAACTGCATACAAGAAACTACACACAACAACATTGTGTGTTCTTTAAACTATGAGAGTTTTTCTAAAAGTAGACTATTTTGGAAAAAAAAAAAATCGCAATATATTGGCTTGCTTGTATTATCCCAATACGTCATATATATAATATATCGTATTGTGTCTGTGGGGACACAGACAAAGGCAAGATGGCCAATTCAAAATCGTCGCTGTGACCACATAGCCTGAGCAAGAAAGACTACACAAGATGGTGGTAAACAAAGAAACCACTCAAAACAACCACTGAGACCACCTGGTGTGTGGGGGAGGGAAGGTGTGAGTTTCTTTGTTAGCCCAGCTCATGTAATCTGAAGGTACCAGTACTCAATTAACTGTTTGACTTACCACAACCTAAGTAAACATTACAACAACAAAACATTAACCAATATGTACATTAACAAAGGTTAAGAGATATGCTGCTTAGCTGTGCTGTGATAAGTGAGGTTAGGCCATTTTACCCGGTCCTTGGAACAAAACAAAGAGGTCCTTTCCAGTGTTGTTGAAGAGTCCAGTGAGTTGGGTAGCTTCCTGGTGGAGTGAAGTCCTGTCTGTCTGTGTGGTCTCTGTGTTGGAGAGGAGGTTGGCTGGTTTGCTCTTTGTTCTTCTTACTGTTCCACGCTAACTCTGCTGTGGCTCCTGTTGCTTGGGAAATCAGCTGGCAGACTTTGTGTCGTAGCCGCTGGCACTAAAGTTAACTTGTTCACTCTGTGTTGAAAAGCAAAATGAGGGAGAGTGTTGCAGTCTGCTGTGAGCAGGTCTGCAGGAAAGCTGTCGAGCCAGGTAGCCTTGTGCTGACCTGGTGCTGGGAGCCTGGTTGCTCCTCAAAGGGCCGGAAGGGGAAAAGGAGCTGCTGCTCCTGAGCAGGCCAAGGACAGAAGAGAGAGAACAGAGAAGGAGATCTGGTTTTGTCTGGTGACATCCTGGGGGGTCACATGTCACACACTGACCAACATGGACTGGTCAGTGAGGTCCCTGTGGGAGGATCGGCTCTCAGTGTGAACAGTGAGGAACTGTGAGGAAGTGAGTTCTATTGTCTGTAGACCAAAGAAACATGTGGTCTCCACCACCTTGAATGTACTGAGTCCCAACACTGATGTGAGGCTTCGCAAGTGATGCTCTATGTCCTCCTGTGGCCAGATGAGTCAGCAAGGCAAGAGTCTTTAAAGCAATTCTCTTGTGTTGGTAATGCGACCAAAATGTCATCCACATACTGTACTAACGCAGATGGACCAGGCAAGACCAATTTAGACAAATGTGCTTGTGTTGCGGCTGTTTGACTGGCAACATATCCCATGCTCCACCTTGTAAATCCCTATTGACAATTACAATATGTGAATGCAAATAAATCCTGTATCTATCAAAAAAAAGAATCAGTTTTCCTGCTACCTTTAAATTAAATTTTGGTAATTGTATAGGTGTATCAGAAACATGCACTTGCATTGCATTACTTATGAACTGAAACTGTCTATGTCCATCTGTGGGTCTCCCTATAGGTCATGTCCTGCATTCCACATGAAGGAAGCAGGTCTGTGTCCAGCCTGTACTGGGGCTTGCAATGGAGGGGATGAAGTAAGATAATCCTGAACTGAATTTTCTCTCTCTCCCTCTCCTTGTCTTTCTATCTGCTGATCTAGGATCCTCTGTTCACAATCTTTAGACCAGTAACCAAACCTCTGACAATAATTACACATATCTGCAGGATGTGCCTGTCCCCTCCAATATGGCATATTACCATATCCACGTCCTCTTTGAATGGGACGTCTAAAACCAGGTCTATACTCTGACATATCCCATTGCTGTCTCTAGTAGATGTAGATAAACCAACAAACAACAATATAACAATAAAACCCAGACATGTAATGGATCCTTGGCCTCCTGCTCACCCCAAAAGTCAGTAATTTACCTAAGGTTGACATTCTTCTCATCCTAAAACCAATGTTGCACACATGCAAAACAAATACCACCTTAGAGTGCTAATTTGGATTTAGGTCAGAGGAACATGAGGGCAAGTCAGTGGCATCAACGCCTTCGTCATCCACGAACCGCCTACACACTGTGGCCACATGATGCCAGGCATTGTCCTACACCAGGAGGAACCCAGGGCCCTCTGCACCAGCGCGAGGTCTGATAATCACTCTGAGGATTTCATCCTGGTACTTAACAGCAATCAGGATACCGTTGGCTATGACATGGAGGGCTGTGCGACCCTCCAAGGATTTGCCTCTCCAAACCATTACTGACCCACCGCCAAACCGGTCATGCTGGATGATGTTACTGGCAGCATAACGTTCACCACGGCATCTCCAGACTCTTTTACATCTGTCACATGTTGTCAGTGTGAACCTGCTCTCATCTGTGAGGAGAATGGCGCGCCAATGGCTGATCTGCCAATTCTGGTGTTCTCTGGCAAATGGCAATCAAGCTGCAGGGTGCTGGGCTGTGAGCACAGGTCCCACTAGAGGACGTCAGGCCCTCATGCCACCCTCATGGAGTCTGTTTCTGACAGTTTGGTCAGAAACATGCACACCAGTAGCCTGCTGGAGGTCATGTTGTAGGGCTCTGGCAGTGCTCCTCTCTTTCCTCCCCACACAAAGGAGCAGGTACCGGTCCTGCTGCTGGGTTGATGCCCTGCTACGGCCCTGTCCAGCTCTCCTCGTGTAACGGCCGGTCTCCTGGTATCCATGCTCTTGAGACTGTGCTGGGAGACACAGCAAACCTTCTTGAGACCACACGTATGGATGTGCCATCCTGGAGGAGCTGGACTACCTGTGCAAACTGATTGGGCTGCAGGTACCACCTCATGCTACCAGTAGTGACAAGGACACTAGCAAAACACAAAACTAGAGAAGAATCTGTCAGGAAGGATCAGGAGAGAGCAACTGTCTGTGGCCACCACACGTAAAACCATTCCCTTTTTGGGGGTTGTCTTGCTTTTGCCTCTCCATTGCCCTTTCATTTGCACAAAAGCAGCTGAAATTGATTCACAATCACTTGTGCTTCCTAAATGGACAGATTGATATACCTGAAGTTTAACTTACTTGTTGTTATACTGTGATGATGAAGTGTTCCCTTAATTTTTTTTTGAGCAGTGTAGATGCTCTTTATTTGGGTAGGGAATGTGGATCGGGGCAACAGTTTCCACAATATTAATACCACTTAACTAAATTAATATCACTATATATTACACTAAGTAACTAAATTTAGTTTAATCTGAACCTACAGGCACCCAGTTAATTCATAGTGAATTGTTCTCCTTAGAGTAAAGTTCTCACACATTTCACTTTTATTTTGACGGTTTCATTTTACTTCCGGTATTTCCTTTTCATTTTTTTCAGTCACCTGCGGTCTTTAATTCACAAGAAAAACCTGAATAAAGGAAATTACAACAAACCAAAAAAACAGCCAGCTTTTTACACCTTGTTCCATTTAATACTGGACATGGACAATGGAAAAACTGAAAAACGGCTCGTTTTTGGTTTAAAATGGAAAAAATGAAAATATGGTGTGTTTTCATTTTTAGTTTAAAACTTAAGTTTAAAACTGAGATGCAATGCAGTCAATTCATCTGAAAAGGAGACATGAATTATTAGCTAATGTTGTGACCTCAAAGTGATTGATATCTTAACAGTTAGTGTTTCTGTTTTAGCCACTGAAATGTTAAAAAAAAAACATGCCGATCTTGTTTGAAGGATACTTGTCTAGACAAGTGTAACTAGCATCAGCTAGTTGCTAGCCTTAGCTAATTCACCTTAAGCTATTTGAGTTTAAATGTTGTTGATGATGCATGCATATCCATTATCCACTATTCTAACTTAAATGAAATGTAGGTTAAAACTTACCTGTGTAGACTCCAGATGGAGGCAACACATCCAGACTGAGACTTCAAGTGACAAATGCCAACTCAGAGTGTTGACTTTCCCGCATTTCACAACAAAGACACAAAAGTTAAGAGAACTTTCGCTCCTTGCATTGAACTGCAGCTGAAAGATATAAGTAGCCTAAACTAAATGGTTTTGAAGCAAACAAATAGCTTGGTTTGCTAACGCAAATTATTGCCTCAAATTTATATTTTGAAGTTTTAACAACTGGAAAGACTTTTGCAATACTAATGCACAGAGACATCCAGGTTTACACATCAATACTGCAGGCCAGAATGTATATAATGTCATTATATAACTATTTTAACATAAAAAAAAATTAAAAAAGACTCTTTACCAAAACATCACATTTTTATTTCATTTGTTAGAGTCTCTGCAAACCATTGTCGGTGAACATTGTTTTACTAAACCAAGAAATAGAAACCAAGCAGTGTGTTTTTCTGTACCAATCCAATGTAACACCTCAGAAACAATTTTCCACTGTGTACAGAGAGGCACTTCCATTTTATCGTGATTACTCTGTGGCACTGCTGTACCCAAGAGTCAAAAGACATCATTGTCAAGTGTGTATATGTGTGTTTGTGTTTGTGTGAGTCACTGTAAGACCAGAAGGGGTTTTCCACATGAAAAGGGACTCAGTGACCACATCGCTTGGTGATATTCCAGTCACGTGGCACTACAACAGGCAGCCAGACTCATGCTCACACAGGCATGCAGGACACAGACAGACAGAAATACATCCCCTCACACATAGACATGTGCACATTGACTCAAAACACAAACATGGAGAAAAAACACACAAAATGGAGTGCATAAAGATGTGTGTTCACAAACAAGGTGTACACATGCACAAACATGTGTTTAATAATATGTGCAAATGTTTGTGCACACATGCATATTCTGCACATTGATACAACACAGACAGATGATTACATGACCAAAAACATCTGTGTTGCCATGTTGTGTTCCTGTAGACGTGTATGGTCATACACATGTCTACAGGAACACAAAATGGCAACACAGAGACAGACACACACAGCTAGACACAGTATTCTGAATGTAGCCAGGACCATGGCTACAAACTCACTGCAAGACTGTGTCCTCCTAAGTCTTTGCTCAAACTCCCAGAACAAGTTCTTTCAATCACTCCTTAATTTTTATTGAACTTAGCATGTGTGTGTGTGTGTGTGTGTGTGTGTGTGTGTTTAGCTGTGCAGACAATGTTTGTGCTGTGAGGAAGAAGTCTAGACATGGGTAGCTTTTGTCACAGCATCAGTAGTGCTGAATAAGGCATGTTACACTATGCAGGTTCCCTTGTAAGTATCTAACTCATCCTTTTTTGAGCCAATGTTATTTAAGTGACAAATAATTGCCATTACAGATTATATTGATAGATGTAAATATATACTGTTTTGTAGCATTCATACTCGTATGTGTATGTATTAAATATACATACACATTGACAGTAAAGTAACTAAACACATTTACTGGACTATTGTGCTTATGTTCCGTTTTCAAGTATTTTGCTTTTGTATTTACATTTTATGCTATATTTATACTCTAATATTGTAAATTTTGTCTACTACACTTACTTGACAGCTATATAAGATTACGATTTTGAAAAACTCAAATTAGCATGTAAAATATGATGTATAAAATATGACGAAAGGCATTTGAAATATTTAAATGTTCATACTCAAAATCTGTCTCAGTTGTGTAGCTGAGCTAGTTTTGGTTTGTTTGTTTTTTTTAAATGTGTCATCAATACAGTATTATGATCATTATCCAGCAGTCGGCAGAAAGATCAATGTGGACAATCACATCAATCATGCCAAAAACCATCGTGATAAGGTTTCCAATGTGATTGATGTTCAAACTTCAGCTACTGCTGAAGGCTGTGAGATACAGTCCAACTTTTAAATAAAAGCCAGTAAGTTAAAGTTATTTTATTGTTTGTCTATCTGTAAATAAATAAATAGTGAATATAAGCAAAATATTATGATATTGTGCCTGTTTGGTTGCACGCATACTTTACTTGTTGAATTGATTTGCAAAATCAGGTTGGGTACACACAGAGACTGTGAATATAATAATATTTAACTGAGATGAAGTGTGATGAATAAGGTATAATTAACTGATGTCTAACTTTCATTTCATTTCTTAGTCCACAGAAAACAAGAGCACTGACTCTTTTTGTTTTCAGTTTTTTGACTTGACCAGGAAGAATTACATTTTTTGATATATGTATACCGCACAGTGTGTTTATCTTCATCTAAATTAAATGTATGCCTGAGAAACACAATCACTGAGGTCAGACTGTTCACTCTACACACAACTACAACGCTGTTTAAATGCCTTCAGTATTGTGCAGTGTTCTGCCTGTCCCAATTTTAATAACACAAAAGGTAAACTAAATAATTGCCTTCTACTTCATTACCATTTTTCTATGAGATGTGCAACAGAGATAACAGTTTTGTGGACCTCTGAATAACAACAATAACAAGATTAGTTGTTTTCTTGATGTTTTTGTCAATTCATTGGATTTACTTTGTTCTAATTCCAACTGATTAACCAAATATTAAGGCTGAAGGTACCTCAGGCAAGTTCTGGCATGGGATAAGTCCATACTTTAAGCAGTGTATATCTTACCAGTTGGGAGCTTGTGGCGGTTCTCAGTCAGCCAAACAAATAGTCTGGCAAAGTTGCAGTTGCAGAGCCAGGGGTTTCCCTCCAGACGCAGCTTTCGAAGGGAGGGCAGGGGTTCCAGGACTTTGACATCCAGTGTTGTGAGGCCATTTCTCTCCAGTTCCAGCTCCCTTAAAGAAGTCAACCCTGTAAAAGCCCCCCTGCCTACCATGCTTAGGTAGGGGTTGTTCCCCAGTCGCAGTTTGATCAGACTCCTGGACTCCTCAAATGTCCCATAGGAGATTTCTGTCAGGTTGTTGCTCCCTAGGTCCAAGAAGACTAATCTAGAGGAGGTGCTCAGTGTCCCTGGCTCCAGCTGGGAGAGGGAGTTATTCCTCAAGTCCAGGTAGACTAGATCACTATACAGGAACAGGAAGTCAGACGGGATCCAGGGAATCCAGTTGTTGGAGAGCAGGAGACGTCGAACATCCAGAGGAATGGAGTCCGGGACTTTGGTGAGACCTTTGCTGGTGCAGTCCACAGTGTGATGGTCTGGACAAAAACAGCTGGATGGGCAGTTGTGGCCTCGTGTAAGCAAGGTGGAGGATATCAAGGCAAGGAAAGGCTGTAGCCAGTTAATACATGGTAACATTGTTGAGGGGCCGGCAGCATTAATCAGGAGTCGGGGGGTGAGGGGGTCGCGACAGGGGGTAAGAAGGGAGGTCAGAGAGACGGACGGATAGACAGATTGAGATCACAGGATGGGAAAGGAAAGGGGAAACAATATTGGTTCAGCGTGGCACTGACTTCCTTTCGCACTCCCTGCACTGCAAAGCAAGAACACCTCGAAAAGCCATCGAGTAGCGAGGGAGTGATGTACAGCAGGAAATCACATAACAAGCAGTCTGGATCAAATAGCAGGCTTTGAGGGAAAAGCGGGGAGGAGCAAAAGAGAGCGTGCAAGAGAGCGGTGAGGAGGGGAAGAGGGGGGATGTGAAAGGGGAGAGGATTAACACAGAGGTAAAGAGAAGCAAATGAAGGGAGGGGCGGGGTTTATGGTAGAAGCTCTGTGTTTGTGTGTGTCTATATGGTTTAGCTGGGATAACCCTCCATGTCTCATTAGTCAGCAACTGAGGTAAACTAATCCCTGTCATCAGTGGTATCCGCAGCGACAGTCCTTAGTGAGCGAGATCCCAGCGGTGTGTTTGAACTGTAAGCCCTGAAGTGAAGATGAGGATGTCATCACCATCTGTGACTCACATGTGACCTGTGACGTATGTACAGTCAACAGCAGTGTCACATGCAGAATCACCGCTGTTTCCCCCTTTCTCCCTCATCCTCTTCCAATCCTCAATTTTTTTTCCCCCTTTGCTTCACATGCTGACTGGGAATAGAGAACAGGTAGTTTCTCAGTCAGTCACCATGACAATGGCTCCAAAACATTTTCCAGGGGGAGGATGTGCTGACATGGAAGTCTGTCACTGTAACTTTGCAACTCCTCACAGATTCACATATCACAGCCGTGGCAGATGATGCAATCCAGCCCTGTGAAATAGTACCTTTATGAAGCTCAAAGTGATGATGTAAAATGCAAGCCGGAGTCAATCCAATGACAATGTGATTAATAGCCTGACTCAGGAACAGCACTGGGCTGTGGTGTAATTTTGGTGCAGTGGTCATAGTGGCAGGTCATATGGCACCCAGGCCCAGAAAGATTCTTAACACAATAATTGCAAAAAACAAAAAAAAATGCCCATAAAGTGATGAATGCATTTTTCTGACGTCTGCGGCATGAACAGCAGTATATACTGTTGATTTTTAATTGTAACAGTGAAAATAATAACAGTTATACTCAGAGGTAATGGTGTTATCAATAATAGTACAATAGCACAAAAGTAGTACAATATGAGTGCAGAGAAAGAGAGAGAGAGAGAGCTCAGTGCATCATGGGAATCCTGCAGCAGCCTAGGTCTATAGCAGCATAACTGAGGGATGGACTCATTTGAGCCAGCTATAACTAAAAGCCCCATCAAAGAGGACAGTTTTAAGCCTGATCTTACATGTAGAGAGGAAGTCTGCCTCCTGGACCCAGAATGGGAGCTGGCTCCACAGAAGAGGAGCCTGATAGCTGAAGGCTCTGCCTCCCATTCTAGTCTTAGAAACTCTAGGAACCACAAGTAGCGTTGCATTTTGAGAGTGGGTTATTCTATTAGGATAATAGGGGAAATATGAGCTCTTTAAGATATGAAGTGACCATTAATGGCTTTGTAGGTGAGGAGGAGGATTTTAAATTCTATTCTGAATTTTACCGGGAGCCAATGCAGAGAAGCTAACAAGGGAGAGATTTGATCTCTTTTCCTTGTTCCTGTCAGTTCCTGCACTGGAGTTGAGAGTTATTGGGACATCCTGATAATAAAGAATGGCAGTCGTCCAGTCTAGAGGTAACAAATGCATTGACTAGTTTGTCAGCATCCTTTTGAGACAGGATGTTTCTACTTTTCATAATGTTGTGCAGGTAGAAGACTGTCCTAGAGACCTGTTTTACGTGTGAAATAAAAGACATATCCTGGTCAAAAATGACCCCAGGGTTTCTGACCGTAGCACTTGAGGCCAGAGTAAGTATATTATCAGATAGTGTGTCTCTACGGTCAGTGGCATTCCCACTTTTCCCATTAAAATCCCCAAGACTATAAATGCTCTTCCTGGCAGAAGTATCACACCAGACTGTCCCTGTCACGCTTGTTGTTTCCGGTAACCAGCCTGAAACGATACAGTTTTTTGTCCTCCCATCCCCTTTGTCCCCCCCCCCACTCCCCTTATGACTGCTCCATTGACCTCCTTTCCCAGGGCTTCTTTACCCTCCAGCCGTCTTTACAATCTGTCATGCCCTGACAAGGAGGCGATGGAGGAGTACATACGCAAATCCCTATCTGCCGGTCTCATTCAACCCTCATCATCCCCTGTTGGTGCCGGATTCTTTTTTGTCCAAAAGAAGGACAAATCTCTCCATCCATGCATTGATTATCATGGTCTTGATAACACAACAGTCAAAAATAAATATCCCCTTCCGCTCATGGACTCTGCTTTTGAACCCCTCCATAACGCCAAGATTTTCACAAAATTAGACCTCCGCAATGCTTACCACCTTGTCCTCATCCGTGAAGGTGATGAACGGAAAACCAACGTTACCGGAAACAACAAGCGTGACAGGGACAGTCTGGTGTGATAACTTCTGCCAGGAAGAGCATTTATAGTCTTGGGGATTTTAATGGGAGAAAGTGGGAATGCCACTGACCGTAGAGACACACTATCTTATAAATATACTTACTCTGGCCTCAAGTGCTACGGTCAGAAACCCTGGGTCATTTTTGACAGGATATGTCTTTATTTCACACGTAAAACAGGTCTCTAGGACAGTCTTCTACCTGCACAACATTATGAAAAGTAGAAACATCCTTGTCTCAAAAAGGATGCTGACAAACTAGTCAATGCATTTGTTTACCTCTAGACTGGACGACTGCCATTCTTTATTATCAGGATGTCCCAATAACTCTCAACTCCAGTGCAGGAACTGACAGGAACAAGGAAAAAAAGATCAAATCTCTCCCTTGTTTAGCTTCTCTGCATTGGCTCCCGGTAAAATTCAGAATAGAATTTA
This sequence comes from Seriola dumerili, assembly GCF_002260705.1. NCBI lineage: Eukaryota > Metazoa > Chordata > Actinopteri > Carangiformes > Carangidae > Seriola > Seriola dumerili. The sequence continues at coordinate 1,274,685 of NW_019174311.1, read as the reverse complement.
AAATGCCTCCTCCTCACCTACAAAGCCACATTAATGGTACTTCATATCTTAAAGAGCTCAATATTTCCCCTATTATCCTAATAGAATAACCCACTCTCAAAATGCAACGCTACTTGTGGTTCCTAGGAGTTTCTAAGACTAGAATGGGAGGCAGAGCCTTCAGCTATCAGGCTCCTCTTCTGTGGAGCCAGCTCCCATTCTGGGTCCAGAGCAGACTTCCTCTCTACATTGTAAGATTCAGGCTTAAAAACTGCTCTGCTTTGATGGGGCTTTAAGTTATAGCTGCTCAAATGATCCATCCCTCAGTTATTGCTGCTATAGACCTAGGCTGCTGCAGGATTCCCATGTGATGCACTGAGCTCTCTCTCTCTCTCTCTTTCTTCTGCCACTCATATTGACTACTTTTGTTGCTATTGTACTATTATTGATAACACCATATACCTCTGGAGTATAACTGTTATTTATTTTCACTTTAACAATTAAAAATCAACAGTATATTACTGCTATGTTCATGCCGCAGAACGTCAGAAAAATGCATTTCATCACTTATATAGGGCATTTTTTTTTTGTTTTTTGCACATTATGTGTGTAAGAATCTTTCTTGGGCCTGGGTGCCATATGACAGCTGCCACGTTGACACTGCCCACAAATTACAACCACAGCCCAGTGCTGTTCCTGAGTCACGTGGCATTAATCACAATTGTCATTGGATTGACTCCGGCTTGCATTTTACATCATCACTTTGAGCTTCATCAAGGTACTATTTCACAGCTGGATTGCCATCTTGCCACGGCGTGTGATATGTGAATCTGTGAGGAGTTGCCAAATTACCATGACAGATTCACATGTCAGCATATCTCCTCCCCCTGGAAAATGTTTTGCAGCCATTGTCAGGGTGACTGAGCTGAAGAAACTACCTGTTCTTCATTTCCCAGTTCAGCATGTGAAGCAAAGGGGAAAAAAAAAAAATTGAGGTTGGAAGAGGACATGAGGACGAGAAAGGGAACACAGCGGTGATTGTTCTGCATGTGACACTGCTGTTGACTGTACATACGTCACAGGTCACATGTGAGTCACAGATGGTTGATGACATCCTCATCTTCACTTCAGGGCTTACAGGTTCAAACACACGCTGGGATCTCGCTCACTAAGGACTGTTCGCTGCGGATACCCACTGATGACAGGGATTAGTTTAACCTCCAGTTGCTGACTACATGAGACATGGAGGCGTTATCCCAGTCCGTCAACCATATAGACACACACAAATCACAGAGCTTCTACCATAACCCCGCCCCTCCCTTCATTTGCTTCTCTTTACCTCTGTTGTTAATCCTCTCGCCCTTCACAGCCCGCCTCTTCCCCTCCTCAC